>NC_090769.1:29139988-29159988 GCF_036898095.1 Palaemon carinicauda
CAATGGCTGCTGATGACTCAGCTGATAGACCTAGACTCCTAGAAGCTCCCCCAAACCCCAATCCTTAGCTCATAAAGATGATGAGGTTGCAGTGACCAAAGGAACTAACGAGTCTGAGTGGGACTCGAACCCCAGTCTGGCATTCACCAGTCAGGGACGTTACCACATCGGCCACCAAAACCTTAACACAATTAAGGGCAAGCTAATCTTGCAAATTTGAACACCCACATTTGAATCCATGACGAGGAAAGAACAAAATAAGCAGGTTTCAATGTCCCTAAAATCCCAATGTACCTCTGTTGACTATTTTATTGAAATGAATACCTAATATTTGTCGACTTTCGGTTTCAGCTGGAATGAAGAAAGTGAGAAGAGAGAGGATATATTAGCAATGAGTGATCAGTATTACGTCAGAATATACGCCGTCGTATGATGATGGCAATAACAAGAGCATCAGCTTAGTAATTATCCCTCCTCCCGAAGTGAAACTGTCCATTAACTCCGTTAGATATTCAACAGATCTCTCTCTTTCTCTCTCTCTCTCTCTCTCTCTCTCTCTCTCTCTCTCTCTCTCTCGAAATATGTTCATGGTGTTTTGGGAAGAGAAGATGTGCAGAAAGTCATTAAAGGGAGATTCCAGCGGCACTTCTGTCGTTGGAACATCTGGGTACCCCTTCAGGGGAAGGATGTAGTGAAAGGGGTGGGGGTGGGGGGGGGGGGGGGGTGGGGGTGGGGGGTGGGTGGGGCTTGCTTGTTGGGGGACGTGACCTCTTACTCTCCGTTATGGAGCCGAGTGATTCTCCTCTGTCTCTGAGTCTTCTTTTGTCTTCGGGATTTTCCCGAGGTAAAATCATTACTATATGCATTTATTTCTCAACACCTTTGTTCCTTAACGTTTGAATCGTGAATGAGCCCCATGTGCATAAAAATTCCACGAGATTATATGTACCATACACCTACTCGGATGACTCACCAGCCACACTTGGAACATCCCCCTTTACACGCACTGCGACATTCACCTTTTCCTCGCACGTAAGCTCTTGCCCTTTCCTTCCAATTTACCGATTACAGCTTGAAGGCTACCTTCTCCCCTCTCCTAGCATCTCGAATTTTTTTGCTCTTCACCAGACTATCATTTTCCCATCTTTCCTTCTGACCTGTTTATCATTTAATTTACATAAAATGCCCATATTTCTCACATTCTCTAATCTTCAAATGTCATGTATGGTACACAAGCACTTAATCTCCGAAGTTTTAATTTTTTCTCGTTGATTTACTTTCAGAAGCCACATTTCACATTCTTAAAAGAGAGTTGGCTCAATAATCCTTTCATATATTCTAATCTTGGCTTCCATAGACAGTTCAGAGCCGTTCCCAATAGCTTTGCACATACATTGCTACTTTCCTTGCTTCACTTACTGTGTACTCGCCTCTCTCTCTCTCTCTCTCTCTCTCTCTCTCTCTCTCTCTCTCTCTCTCTCTCTCTCTCTCTCTACCATCATCTATTATGTTTATTCCCAAATATCTATAGTAGTCAGCTATTTCTAGTCTCCCACCATCCATATTACCATTCATTGGTCTATCATCCGGATTTGTTTCCCTTTATAACCTTAATCCTACTCTTATGAACTCTCAAATATTTATTCTTTCAAAACTCGCTCACTATACTCTATTTTTTTTATAGCGGTGCATATTTGCACTGACTCACAGGGGTGCCCTTTTAGCTCGGAAAGGTTCCTGATACCTGATTGGTCGGAAGTATTTTTGTCCGAACACCTTCATTATTCTCGAATGATTACCAAGTAATGTGAATCGAAACTTATTTATTAACCTATATTTCTCCATCATATATATGTTTTGTCAATAAACAATGTGAAAGAATAAATATATTATAAAGAATCGTCTTGTTAAGTCTAAATTTAATAACACAATCCGCCGAAGTCAACGACAGCAGCTGGTTTTCGGATGCCCGCTTTGTAATTTTGTAATTTTTCACACATTTTAACAAATTGGGATAAATTACACTCAGCATAAGTTAAACATGTTATTATAAACTTTCTTTGAATACCAGAACTTACCAAAAAACAGGGAATTAATAAAAACGATTCCTTCTGACTTGTAGACGCAGTTTTTTTTCTGGGTATATATATATATATATATATATATATATATATATATATATATATATATATATATATATATATATATATATGTATATATATATATATATATATATATATATATATATATATCCATGTATGTCTGTATGTATATATATATATATATATATATATATATATATATATATATATAAAATGCATATATGTATATATATATGTATATATATATATATATATATATATCTATATATATATATATATATATATATATATATCTATATATATATTATATATATATATATATATATATAATATATATATATTTCCAGTCATGGTCAGCGGCATTTCCAGACATTAAAGTACTCGACTTACCCCCGCCCCGGGGAGAGAGGGAGTAGTCACACCTTGGTAAGAGGGGTTGTAGTTAGGAAAGGGGAAGGGGTGGTAAAGGTTGAATATGTGTGTATGTATGTATGTGTATCTATCTAAATATTTATCAGTCATTTTTGACAGGTTGCGTACACTAGTATTACATATTCATCACGAATAATTTGTCTTATATTTTCATATATGTGGAAAGAGTTAAGCATTCCCAATGCCATGCTCTATTGTAGTCCCCCCTTTCTCCAATTCGAGATTTTAATCTCTGCAATATTCAAAGGTACAAATTCACCTCGATTTGCTTCATTAGTATTCATCCTGAGACTATGCAAGCAATCTCTAATTGGCATTTGAGTGCTTTTCACTTTTATTTGTTTTTCTTGTTCTTAACAAAAGCAACACCGTCTCCCTGACCAGATCTGCTGTACGCAGGTCGGTTAACTTGCGGTCAAAAGCAGTTCTTGATTTGAATTTACTTATTCATTCGTTTAAATATTCATCCAATAACTCGTGGTGTATTTCCGTGCTCAAATAGTAAGTTTATACTTATATATGAATAATCCTTTAAACCGTTACTTGTGCTGATATTCACAGTCTATCTTTTATTTCCTCGGTCTATTGACCACGTAAGTAGATAGTGACGTCCGAGAACCTCGCGGGTGCACTGTATGCATTACTTAGGTCTTTGAAGGATTTCTTCGGCCTATGACTACATTTGTTGTATATCCTTTATATTTTACCTTCGTTCTTGCTTCCTTTCTTCCATCTTGCTGCCCATCCTCTTGAAACTACCTATGTGTATTTATAGAATTTCAGCCTAGAAATTCTAGAATCCTAGATGCACTCGGGTACTGAATGGCCTCATAGGCCCCAGTGTCGGCCTGTATAGCCCAAATTCCTGAATCCAATTCCAGTTCATTGAGTAGGCAGCTAAAAGTATCAGTGACCCGTAATGCTAGAACCTGGTTCCACATTCAAAAAAACCTATTTTGCCTTAAGGAAAAGTAGCCTACAACTCCCAGTCACATCCATTACCTAAAAGTCCCATTACTGAGTGAAGCCCTTCCACAGGGACGTGCTTCATACCTCTTTGAAAACCCTTCTCCATTTCTTCTTCCTTCCTTATTCACAGTTACCCTTATCTTGCACACTTGCGAGATTTCTAAATATATCTATTTTTCCTTTTATTTCAGAGACTCTTCAGATCGCTGTCTTTATTATTTCTAAGACTTTGAATCTTTCATCCTTCTTCAGTTAACATTTATTAATATTCCTTGAACCAAAATAACCCTTCTTTTCTTTTATGGTAGTTTTTATGTAATTTTTACAGCTTTCATTAACACGTATGTTTACTTAAAGCTTGCTTTTGGCTTTCTGCTGTTGCTGCCAAGTATTACAACATAACTTATAACATTATCATTAACATCTTATCTTATCTCGCCAATGTCAAATCCACAGGAGGATGTTGCCGTTTGCCTCTCTGAGGTCTTGATCTGAGCAATTAGGGCCCAATGGGCACCCTCGTAGTATGTGTTCCATTGTTTGTGGTGTTGCCCCACATCGGAATTCAGGGTTGGGGGCTAATCCCTATTTGTGCCAAGGAGGTTTTAATTTGTGGCGATAGTCTCCAGTTTTGTCCACATTTGCCCTTGCTCTGTTTAGGGTTACCCTGTCCTTCCTGGTGAGGGTTATTCGGGCAGGCTTTCGTTTGGGTTGGGCAGCGCCTCATTAGATGGCCATCGGTCACTCTCTCGCCACTTCTCTAGCCGGTTAGCAGTTGTCCGGATTGGGTCTAGTCTAACAACTGTTGCGAAGCTTTTGCAGGACTTCAGTCTTCGCTTTGCTTCCTGGTGATTGTGAATGGTCATTAGTTTGTTTATTCTGTTAATTTTCAAACGCAAGACATTCCATGCTTATTCTTATATATAATAAATCTTGCTGTTTTCCCCTTTCAATCTTCTCTTTGCTCCGTAGATATGAAAACTTAACAGCCAGGATAAAAACATACTCTCTTTTATGAGCTGTATCTCAAAGGGAGCAGTCCTTCTTCTTTCTACTTATTCTTTCAGATGTTCTACTTTAATCGTAACAGCTTTAAATTTCAATAACATCCTCAAAGCCTCTGTATTGCATTTCTATTGATTTTATGATAATATTTTTACTGAACCACAACCATAAGATATTTTTCACAACTTAAGTAAGAAGCTTTTTATGCCTCCAACTTCTTTATCCCATTCACGCTGTTTTTTCCCTATCAAACTTTCTACCTTCTGCCGCATTTTGTCAAAATCCTCCCATAAACCATATCGTATATAACCCACAAAGTTTAACCTCTACAATTCTTTTAAACTCCTTGGCTTCACCGATAAAGACGAACAGTTATTAATCTTATGCATACCTTATAAACATTTCTGTTTTGAACATCCTCCCTACAAACATCTGTCAGGGACGCCAATATTTTTTCTCCTTTGATGGGGATCTTTTTACTTTCGGGTCATTAATTTTTCCCTCCATCAATTTTGAAAGACTTTCTTTAAACCTTCTACAGCAACTTCTGAATTTCTCACCAAAGCTTTGAAATCACCCTTCTTGCAGCAAACTTTCTGTTATACAGCAAGACCCGTCATCTCCCCTTCAGGTTGTGGTGGCCTGGAGGTAGCGTCCTTGCCTGATGATTGCCAGACGGAGATTCGAGTCCCGCTCAGATTCGTTAGATCCTTTGGTCGCTGCATCCTGACCTTCCTAGTGAGCTAAGGATGTGGGTTTTGGGGAGCCTATAGGTCTATCTTCTGAGTCATCAGCAGCCACTGCCTGGCCCTCCTTTGTCCTAGCTTGGGTGGAGAGAGGGCTTGGGCGCTGATCATATGTAATATGGTCAGTCTCTAGGGCATTGTCCTGCTTGATAGGGCAATGTCACTGTCCCTTGCCTTTGCCATTCATCAGCGGCCTTTGAACCTTTAATTGCCCTTCCTTTCTACAGCCCTCGCAACGATTCTTCTAAAATACATTAGGCTACCCCTAAACTTCATCTGTATATCCTTCTCCTGCGCCTCCCTATTCTTCTATGCCCCTGCTTCAGTGGTATGTGCGCCTTGAAGGCTGTCTTCCTACAATATACAATATAACAACTAATATTATTAATAGGAACTATGGAGGGGATTCTGCATGCGATGTAATAAAGCAGAAATGTCTTGTCTTCCCCGAGTTTCATGCTTTTCGTTTAATGTTTCTCATACACTTAAAAGGATTGAGGGCTCTAAGTAAGATTACTTCCCAGAAATTATTTGCATCAACAATTATTGTATTAAAATGCAACCGGGAACTGTATATTGAGTTGCATGTAATGGGTTTTGCTCTTATCTAAACCAAAACAAAAAATAGTTTTTGAAAGACGTTTTTGCAGTAGCTTAGTTTAGAACCATTTTATGCCCTAAAGAAGTTTATCCTCTCTGTCTTTATTCAAGATGAGAGAGAGGAGAGAGAGAGAGAGAGAGAGAGAGAGAGAGAGAGAGAGAGAGAGAGAGAGTTCTGTCTTGATTCAAGGTGAGAGATAAACAGCTGAAGGAAATTTCTTGGCGCTTGTGTTTGGGAGTTTGTCAATATGTGTAAGAGATTGAAAGTATATCCTTGAAAAAGATATATAGAGGTTTCGTTGAAAAAGTAGGGCTTGGAGGGAGGCTAAGATGTGTGTGTGTCTATGTGAGAGAGAAAGAGAGAGAGAGAGAGAGAGAGAGAGAGAGAGAGAGAGAGAGAGAGAGGAGAGAGAGAGAGAGATCCGTAGGATTGGGAGAGGTTGATAATATAATAATGTCGATATATGTGATTTATCAATTTGTCTGTTATATTTTGCCCATGAGAATAAATGCTCAGATTATGCCATGTCGAAAGAAGCAGCAATATACGACCAAAGTCTTCCTCAAACCTTTAAACTGGAAAACGAGTATTAAGGAACTACGTAAAGCTGTTATATTCATGTCATCTTTAATGTTGTGAGTAATGGAAGCCATTTTCTTCTCAATGAACCACCGAACAGCTGTTGTTGTAGCTAATCTCCTCACTTGCTCTCGTTTCTAATCTTATTCCTTTAACTCCCTCTTTCATCCTCCCATTTCCCTCTAGCTTATTACCCTAATTTTGGTACTTCTCCCATTTCCTGCTATTTACAGAATGCATCTAAGACCATAACACCAAGCCTCACTAGTATTAGAAAGGGATTTTACTATTGCATTGAATGAAATGGACGTGACATCGCTTTTGAAGTGAGACAGAAATACAAGAGAATTCAAAGCTGCTCTTATTAGTGAAAATGTAGCAAAGCAACCTTTCGTTTAGCTAGACAGCTGAAGGAAATTTCTTGGCGCTTGTGTTTGGGAGTTTTTCAGTATGTGTAAGAGATTGAAAGTTTATCCTTGAAAAGAAAATAGAGGTTTCGTTGATAAAGTAGGCCTTGGAGGGAGACTACGATGTGAGAGAGAGAGAGAGAGAGAGAGGAGAGAGAGAGAGAGAGAGAGAGAGAGAGAGAGAGAGTGTTCTGTCTAGATTCAAGATGAGAGAGAGAGAGAGAGAGAGAGAGAGTTCTGTCTTGATTCAATATGAGAGAGAGAGAGAGAGAGAGAGAGAGAGAGAGAGAGAGTGTGTGTGTTCTGTCTTGATTCAAGATGAGAGAGAGAGAGAGAGAGAGAGAGTGTGTGTTCTGTCTTGATTCAAGATGAGAGAGAGAGAGAGAGAGAGAGAGAGAGAGAGAGAGAGAGAGAGAGAGAGAGAGAGAGTTCTGTCTTGATTCAATATGAGAGAGAGAGAGAGAGAGAGAGAGAGAGAGAGAGAGTTCTGTCTTGATTCAATATGTGTGAGAGAGAGAGAGAGAGAGAGAGAGAGAGAAGAGAGAGAGAGAGAGAGAGAGAGAGAGAGGTTGATAATATAACAATGTCGATATATGTGATTTATCAATTTGTCTGTTATATTTTGCCCATGATAGTAAATGCTCATTATGCCATGTCGAAAGAAGCAGCAATATACGACAAAAGTCTTCCTCAAACCTTTAAACTGGAACACGAGTGTTAAAGAACTACGTAAAGCTGTTATATTCATGTCATCTTTAATGTTGTGAGTAATGGAAGCCATTTTCTTCTCAATGAACCACCGAACAGCTGTTGTTGTAGCTAATCTCCTCACTTGCTCTCGTTTCTAATCTTATTCCTCTAACTCCCTCTTTCATCCTCCCATTTCCCTCTTGCTTATTACCCTAATTTTGGAACTTCTCCCATTTCCTGCTATTTACAGAATGCATCTAAGACCATAACACCAAGCCACACTAGTATTAGAAAGGGATTTTACTATTGCATTGAATGAAATGGACGTGACATCGCTTTTGAAGTGAGACAGAAATACAAGAGAATTCAAAGCTGCTCTTATTAATGAAAATGTAGCAAAGCAGCCTTTCGTTTAGATAAACATCTGAAGGAAATTTCTTGGCGCTTTTGTTTGGGAGTTTTTCAGTATGTGTAAGAGATTGAAAGTATATCCTTGAAAAGAAAATAGAGGTTTCGTTGATAAAGTAGGCCTTGGAGGGAGACTACGATGTTCGAGAGAGAGAGAGAGAGAGAGAGAGAGAGAGAGAGAGAGAGAGAGAGAGAGAGACCCAGTCAGTTTTGTTGATAATTCAAATAGTTGATTTTCTTGTACTTTTAATATTTCAATACTTTGAAAATTCAACTTAAATACAACGGCGATATATGTCTATAACTATTGAACTCATATATACAAATTATTGTTTTTTTTTATACGAAATACATTTATTACAGGCTTCACCAAGAATGAGACACAAGAACGAGCTACGTTTATCTCCGAGACCATTCACCTGGCACAACTATTATCAAATGTGAGACTTATTCAGGATCAGCAAGGTACGTTGTAAATCTTTTAGTGTACAGTAAAGTTCAAAAGTCCACCGACATTCTTAATTAGGCGAGTATGACGCGCTAGTTACATTGGAAAGTAAATGACTTTGATAAGTCTCACCGGGGTTTTGAGTTTTACAGTACATTTTTAAGCTTCTTTTTGGTCTCTCTGAGGTCTTTCTGTATATAGTTTCACTAGAAGAATACGTAATCTTATTATATACTTTCTTTGATGGTTTCTTGTAGTACATTATCAGGTGAGAAATAGTTTTATCTTTGAACAAATAGCTACACATACAACAATGTACACAAATTCTAGCGATGTTATTCTGTTGAGAATATAACGTACAGTAAGAAACTGGTCTTCTTACGCACTCCGACAAACACGACAATTTAATAATTGATTTGGAAAAATAATAAAGTTTCGTTAGAAGATTTCAGGCTGTTAATGTCTTATAAATAGGTCCAGTGCTTTATGGTGAAGTAAATAAACACTCGAGTAGCGTCAGCCGTATGATAAAATTAAGATTAGGCTACTAGCTATATATTATGTGAAATATATTTATAAAACACTCATATTAATCATTATATCAATAATTTTAAACTGCAGTTGAATAGTTAATGTCAAGTTATTCAATTTTTTCGCAAGAAAAAAAAAATTGGAGAGAATCGTCGACTTCATTAAACGTCTAAGTAAGAGATCTAAGCCTTTACTAAAATATCTAAAGCAGTCGTATCACTAAACGTCTAGTTTTGCCTTGCAGCTAAATAACATCTGTGATATTCGATTTTATGTAACAAGCAATCGCATAAATGGATATGAAACAAGTGGAGAGAATCGCATAAATGGATATGAAACAAGTGGAGAGAATCGCATAAATGGATATGAAACAAGTTGAGAGAATACCAGGTATCAATGAGGGTTCAACTTTCATCACCTTTTCTCTGATAATGGAATTATTATGCGGCTTTGTTAGTGCACGAAAACTTAGTCACAAAATAAGATGCTCCTTAAAACATCATATAGCAATTGGATGATGGGCGACTAACCTCAGATAAGTGAAAAATACGACTGATGAATTTTTTTTTCCCAAACTGAATGGGCTCTCTCTCTCTCTCTCTCTCTCTCTCTCTCTCTCTCTCTCTCTCTCTCAAAGACAAAACTATTTATGATTTTAATACATCCATTTTAATATTCGCAGCAGGTTCTGTACCCCCTCCTCATGCTATCCATTTTACTTCTTTCTGTATTCAAAACACCACAAACCTATCTCTATCTGTATCCCCAGGTATCGAAATACATGTAAACAGTCACATTCTTAAACGGAAAAAATAACCTATTTGTGTATATATCAACTCATGGCAAAAGTAGCTTGTTTCCTGTTACGCCAGATAAGAGGCCCGTTCCGAACTAAGATGGATGAGGACTCCTCCACTTATGAGATAAGGAGCGCATTGCCTAACAAGGCTACGTAAAGGACACGTCTTAAACAAAGATCGAATATGGGTTTCTGGCGGAAAAAACAAACTGGACTAATTCTCGTCCCGTCCTTTTCGGAAGAAATTCTAACACGAGATTTCAGAGAATATATACTCATGAAAATAAACCCAGTAGGTACTCCCCATTTAATTATATTTCTTTAAATGATGTGAGCGGTGAACTGTTCCATAAGAACTGCATGCACTGATTTGGTGAATGTTTTAGAGACAGATTTAGGGCTTGGGAAATATTTTTATTGTCTAGTAAAATAAAATGATTGCATTATAAATGTTCTAGATATTTGGGGAACGATTGCAATTCTTCGTAGAATTTAAACAATCTTATTAGTTTTAATTGAATGATAAAATTTAACTAAATATAACCTATGCAAAATATGACATCAAATTACCTCTGGTTTTTAATTTTTCTTTTTACCCAAAATAATTTTTTCGTGGATCACTTAAGATGGTTTACCACTTGCAAGATATTGCATTTCAAATGACAAATTATTAACATATCTATGAACATTATATTCCAGTAAATTTTTTACAGTGTCTGTGTAAAAAACATGGTAATTTTGATATATGATACACTGCAGGATACATTAACCACATTACATGAATCGTTATTTTGCTGTATACATCATTGATTAATTACGATTTATACAATTAAAAACAGGAAAAGTGAAAGGTTTCAAAAATCCATATCAGCCTTGAGGAGTGAATACGTAATGCGTATGACTTACGGTTCATACATATCCCAGTAAGTTATAGCAAATGCTTAAATCGTCAATTATATAAGATCATAGAGACAAAATTAGAGGAATTTCAATTTAATATTGTGTATTTGTTCGGTCTTAGCTTATATCAACGTTGCTTGTCTTTTGATGTGTTTCTGTGTTTGCGAAATAAAAATCAGTTAATTCACGGGTTTTCTTTTAAAATTTTCAAATGTAGAGGTATTAGGTTTCCAGAAACATTAGGCTTTCCTATACATGTGTAATCCATTTACATATTTAAAATGAAAATAGAAGTCCAAAGTTTATATCCGCGAGGCCCCCCCCCCCCATCTCTCTCTCTCTCTCTCTCTCTCTCTCTCTCTCTCTCTCTCTCTCTCTCTCTCTCTCTCTCTCTCTCTCTTCGCGGCTCGGTGCCTTGTCAAAAAGCATTTTTTTTTCATGGTAGGTAAAGCAAAATGAAAGGAACGCCAGATCTTCAGGGATTAAAACTTTTCAAGGATGGTTCATTATTTTCGTAATTTCTTTCCGAAGTGAATGGCAAAAAAAATCCAAACTGTCTGAGCCATCCAGTTCTCAGCATAGATGTAACCTTAATATTTTTTTTCAAAAGGAAATATCACTTATTCTATGATATTAAACTCTTAGAGATACGTAAATTTTCTGCGCCATTTTAGGAATTGTTTTTTTAAGTCCTTAAGTCTTAATTAGGTGAAAATAGTTGCGTGTTTTATAATAGGTTATCTTAAAAGTTCAGTATTCATAATTTTCTGATTATTATCTACCATATTCTTCATCTTCCCTTCTTCTTTTCTTCTTCGTTTTATTTTCATCAGCATTATTGTTGCTGTTCTTATTGCTGCTGCTACTTTTGTTACAGCTGTTTCACGATCTATGATTCATGATTTTCATATCTTAATTAGAAACAAATAATAAGAAAAATGAAAAGACAAATAATGAATCATGGGACAATCACTTCTTGGTCTTTATCTACTCAAAGTCTTCTTCATCCTTAGTATCTGATAATGAAATTTATTCTATTCTATGACTTTACAACTATCGCTCTTCAAGAAGATGGTACGAGACTAATATATATTCTGTTAAGTTTTTACTCCTGAGTTTTTGGAATTAATTAATTTTATCATTATTATAATTATTATTACTAGCAAAGCTACAACCCTATAGTCCATTTCTTTAAGCGAGTCATATTTGCACCGACTCGCAGCGGTGCCCTTTTAGCTCGGAAAAGTTTCCTGATCGCTGATTGGTTGGACAAGATAATTCTAACCAATCAGCGACCTGGAAACTTTTCCGAGCTAAAAGGGCACCGTTGCGAGTCGGTGAAAATATGACACGCTAAAAGAAATGGACTATAGTTGGAAAAGCAAGATGCTATAAGCCCAGGGGCTCCAATAGGGAAAAATAGCCCAGTGAGGAAAGGAAATAAGGAAATAAATAAAAGAGGAGAATAAATTAACAATATACCATTCTATCTGATTTGTAGTTCTTGCAAATATGAGTGAGATTCATGTCTTTTCTTTTATGTTTATTACCCTCCAGACAATAAACCTTCTCTTGCCTTTAATTGTCTAAATTGAAACTACATCTTGGACGAAGTTGTTACCAGAAATAGATAGGAAATTATTTTTATACGTACTTAAAACCTTGAGTAAATAACAAACAGAATATTCTTCAGTCGTTTCAGTTCAGTATTTTGTCAATAGTTTCCATTTTCTTTTATAATCTCATTATTACAAAAGACCTAAAAGAGAAGAACATTATTTCATGGATATTGAAATAAATTTAAGGCCTCCTTATTACTTTTGATTTGCACACATTCGCCGGATTATGCAGAATTATTTATGCAGAGGTCGATTATTAAGATGCCGATTAAGAAGAGTGGGTCACTAAAACGAGCTACATCAAGTTTATCAGTTAAGCGAACTTCAAGAAGCTTGATCCTAATCTTAACACAAACTTCATTTAGCTTTGATGGATTTTGCTTCATAAATCCACTTCTGAGGAATATGCAACTCTTCAATTATAAAGTTTTCTTTCATGTTATATTTAATATCTGATTCCGAATCTTCCCCAACAACTATATGGCGCTGCAAAAGTGCTTGTATCTCTTTAGTCCGCCTGAAACAGAAATTACTCTTGAAGATTGAAAAATAAAATGACAGAACACAATTTCAAAATAAATTCTCTTAACTCAGTTAAGTTGATTTACAAGACTAACTTCATTAATGTAAAATTCCTTTAAAATCATTTTTGATCGAAAGCCCATAGCTCTTCATCTTAATCTATTACGTAAACAATTAAATCGTGCACCTCGTAAATGACTGGTCTTCTCAACGTCCTTTTGGACCCCTATAGTAGCTACACCCTTCATTTGCATTCCAATTACCTCCTTCAACTTAACTTTTACTTCATCGTGCTGATGTGAAGTAACCTCCCCGGCTCAGCCTTACGCCATAAAGGTTTTAAAGGCTGCTCATGAATGGCAGGGGCAAGGGACAGTGACGTGCCCTATCAAGCAGGACAATGCCCTAGAGACTAACCCTATTACATATGATCAGCGCCCAAGCCCCCTCTCGACTCAACCTAGGACCAAGAATGGTCGGGCAATGGCTACTGATGACTCAGCATATAGAACTATAATGTAGAGTCCCCCCAAACCCCCATCCTTAGCTCACAAAGATGGTGAGGTTGTAGCAACCAAAGGAACTAACGAGTCTGAACGGGACTCTAATCACCAGGCAAGGACGCTACCTCCAGTCCACCACAACCATGGAAGGCCTAAATAACCTGAATCCAAAAATGGAAACAGGAAAGAGAGAAAGTAACCCCCCATCTTAGAAGAGGAAGTACAAGATCATTCTTTTAAAAATAGAAAATTAATGAACAAGTTTGCTATTCCTGTAACATGAATCAAACACGTACGAGTATACGTGAGGTGGTGTCTTGTCTTTAATCTTATTTTTTTTTCTTGCTGTATATCAAGGAAGGAAGCTGCTTTTGATCCCTTTTGGCAAAG
The DNA here is from genome assembly GCF_036898095.1 of Palaemon carinicauda. Taxonomy (NCBI): domain Eukaryota; kingdom Metazoa; phylum Arthropoda; class Malacostraca; order Decapoda; family Palaemonidae; genus Palaemon; species Palaemon carinicauda. The sequence goes on from NC_090769.1 coordinate 29,153,640, forward strand.
GATTTTCTCTCTTTAGAAATTCGCTTAAAGAAAATCTTCCGCCTAAAGATTTAAATATCATTAAGGTTATACGCCCTTTCATCTTCTTCCACTTAGCATCAATATCATGAAGCCGTTTGACAGAGAGAGAGAGAGAGAGAGAGAGAGAGAGAGAGAGAGAGAGAGAGAGAGAGAGAGAGAATTTTTGATTAATGAATATATTCAAGTCTTACCAAGGTATCAACCAGTTATTATCATTAATTGTAATGAATAATTATTCAATATCTAATAATAAGGTATAAATCCCTAATTCTTGAGGATTCTTTGAATCTGGCACCCTGGTCACGTAAGATTTTCTCCCTATTTTTTCAAACCTCTGAAGTTGACTCAACATTTTGATAAGTTAAGGTATTTCTATTCCTATTTCGCTGATGCTAATCAGTATATTCATTGGCGAGTTTCAAATTGATATTACACCGAGTTCAATTAGTTTTTTTTTATTGTTTTATTTATTCCTTAAGTAACGATTTCATTAGTGCTCTTGCATTTCGTTAACCATTATTGTGTCAGGTTATTAAAAGTTTCCTAAGTGAAGAATAGAAACAAACACACACACAACACAACACACACACACACACACACACACACACACATATATATATATATATATATATATATATATATATATATATATATATATATATATATATATATGCCCCCTGTGGCCGCGAGGGCATAAAAACAATTAGAATAGCGCCAACATATCTCTGCGTGTCGTAAGAGGCGACTAAAAGGGACGGGACGAGGGTGCTTGGAACCCCCTCTCATGTATTATAATCCTGTGAGACATCAAAGAAGTGGAGCTGGGGTGAGAGTGACTGCTCCCTGCACTCTAGTTTTGGGGTTTTGAATGTGCGTGGATGTAGTACGATAGAGAGTAAAAGATGTGAGATTGGGAGTATGTTTAGGAATAGAAGGATGGATATATTAGCTTTGTGTGAGACAAAGATTAAAGGGAAAGGTGAAGTGATGTTTGGTGAAATGTCTGGTAGAGTGTCTGTGATTGAAAGGGGAATAGCAAGAGAAGGTGTGGCTTTATTACTGAGTGAATGGATGACAGTTAAAGTAGTGGAATGGAAGGAGATATAATCTAGGTTAATGTGGGTAAGGGTTAGGTTGGATTGGGAACGTTGGGCTTTTGTCAGTGCATATGGACCAGGTTGTGAGAAAAGTGAAGAAGAGCGGAATGAGTTCTGGAATGAATTAACTAGGTGTGTAGAAGGACTGGGTAGAAGGAATTATGTAGTTGGCATGGGTGACTTAAATGCTAGAGTGGGCACTGGAGAGGTAGAAGGTGTCATTAGGAAGTATGGCGTACCAGGTGAAAATGAGAGTGGTGAGAGACTGGTAGATACGAAAATGGAGATATACTTTTCACCATCTTTGGTCGACATAAGGTATGGGATAGTTATCATGTTATAATATGTAACTACTGTCAAGGATATGGTCATTTTGAGTCCAAATGTAGAGTCAAGGCTTCTAATGGATCTCGGATATGTGGACGTTGTAACGGAACTGATCATGAGACAAGGCATTGTCAGTCTGAAAGTTTGAAATGTCATCATTGTGCGCGAATGAACCTCTCCGATAATGAACATGCTGTTTTTGACTGGAATTGTCTATCGAATGTTGCTGAGAGGAAGCGAATTGCCCAACAGACTGATCATGGATTCCAGTAATAGAAGAATAAAATGTGCCTTACTGAATGCGCAGTCAGTACGCAACAAGACAAGAGAATTAAGAGAATTAATCTGTGAACAAGGAATAGATGCGTTCGCTATAACAGAAACATGGCTAAGTGCTTGTGATAATTTGAAAATTAATGAACTATTGCCGGACACTCATAAACTTTTTCACACACCACGTAATTTTGGTCAGGGAGGTGGGGTTGGCATTGTTTTATCCAATACATTTACAAACGCTAGAATTAGGGTTGTTGGAGTATTTGTAAGTTTTGAGTATATAGCCTTAGAGTTTAAGGCCTATAATGTACAGTTTTTATTTTTAGTAGTATATCGTCCTCCTCAGCTAAGCAAGGCTACGTTTTTAGAAGACTTTTCTTGGATTGTTTTGAAAATGAAAAATGTAATGTATATATATGTGTAGATTTTAATGTGGTTAGAGGATTATAGAGATACAAATGTAAAGAAGTTTATTGATATAATGAACAATATGAATTTTGTTAGTAAGGTGAATGTATTTACCTCAAGGTCAGATCATATTTTAGATGCTGTGTTTTGTTTTACGGGTGATAATTACTTTATGAATTTGATAGTGGAGCCAGATTTTTCTATCTCTTTTTACCACAAGCTTATTATGTTTGATATTTCAGTCTTATTACCAAGTAAACTTAGGACTAAAATAACATTTAGGAACAAACGGTTATTAGATTCTACTGTGCTAATAGATATGGGTGTTACTGTTATTGAAGAAAAATATAATGAACCCTGTGGATGTACTGACTTAAATAGTAGCAGAAATGTTTCTGTAGGTGAATGTGTGGTCTGTCTTGTTGCTTTGTATTTTTCTGTATTTTCCAAAGAATATGATAAAATGTGCCCTGTGGTAGAGAAAGATATTGTCATAAAAGACAGCTCCCCATGGTTCAATGCTGCAATTAGGGAAGCTAGGAAAAGACGGAGGTTGGCAGAGTCACGTTGGCATAAGCATAAAACAAAGAGAAATCGAATGTTATATGTGGAAGCTAGGATGAGGTAAATAGTTTATCAAGAAATGTAAAGAAGACATATTATAATGAAAAAGTAACTGAGGTTAGGTCCAATATCAAAAGGCAGTATTCTGTGTTCGATGAACATTTAAGAGGCATGTTTTACCAGACGGGAGGTCTGAGATTAAATTGGCAAATGAATTTGCTGAATTCTTTGAGTCAAAGGTTGCCTGTTTACTTTGTAATTTCACAACTGATGTTTCTTGCCCCTATCCTTACTTTAATGATTTTCCTTTCTCAAAGTTCTTGCAGTTTAGGCCAATTTCACTCGATGCTTACAAAACTATGTTCATTAGTTCTGGCCGCTCTTATTGCAGTAACGATCCCTTTCAAATAAATGAGGTCATCGACGCCCCGAACATAGATAGGTTATTGCAATTGCAGCTTCGAATAGTCAACTTGAGTATTACTAAGAGCTTAGTCCCGTCCTCTGAAAAAGTTGCTATCATTAAACCATCTCTTAAAGGATCCCTTGATCATCAATTATTTAAATCTTACAGACCAATTTCTAACTTGTCTTTTTTGTCAAAAATGATCGAGACTTCCGTTTTAGATCAACTCAGTTAGCACTTGAAAGTAATTGGAGCTATTCCTGAAGATCAGTCGGCTTATCGGAAATTCCATTCCACTGGAACAGCTCTTTGTGCCGTAATAAATGATTTGTTAGGTTTCTCTGATGACGAAGATGCCACTAAGCTGCTAATTAATAGTTTGGTAGTTAGTGGAGTAGACTATTGTAACTTGTTGTATTACAATTTACCTAATTATCGTCTTAAGAAACTTCAAATGATTTTGAATAGAGCTGCTAGACTAATTGTTGGTATATCCCCGCGAGAACATATTACTCCAACCTTAATTAAATTACACTGGTTACCAGTCAAAGCAAGGATTATTTTTAAACTTTGCGTCTTAATATATCAAGCTATTAACACGGGAGAGCCATTGTATCTTAAAGGTTGCCTGAAGAGATACGTAGCAGGGCCTGGTGTTCATACACGCCTTTCCTGTGATGATTTCAGACTTGATGAGCCTCGTGCAACGACCACTCTTGGTACGAGAACTCTTAAGCCCTGCGCTCCTAGATTGTATAATCAACTTCCGGCATCAGTTAAGTGTGCTGAAAATATCTTTCAGTTCAAAAAGCTATTGAAAACCCATTTATTTTCACTCAGCTATAACACTAAGACAAATGCAATTAACCCTCTTTATATTACATAGACTTTTAAATTTTTAACTATAATATAAGTGATTTGGAAATCCCGTCTGAACGCTTAATAGCGAAAGCAGGGATACTTGATAAACCGTCAGACATAGACAAAGACATAGATATGTGTGTTGGGCAAGAGATGGTGATAAGTTCTAGCTTTTTCAAAAGGAAAGATAAAAACAAGTATACATGGGTAAGAGTGGCAAATGGAAGAGTGGTAGAAAGGGTGAAAATGGATTATGTGTTGATAACTGAAAGAATGTTTGGAAGATTGAAAGAGGTGCATGTGTTTAGGGGTATGACTAACGGTATGTCTGATAATTTTTTGGTGGAAGGAAAATTAGTTGTAGCAAAAGAGTGGGGGAATAGAGTAGGTGGGTGTAAAATGGAGCTAGTGAGGGTTGAAGAGCTAATAAAACCGGGGGTAAAAAGTAAATATCAAGAAATGTTGAAAATGGCATATGACGAAGCAAAAGTAAGAGAAACAGGTAATTTAGAGGAGGAGTGGAAGTTAGTAAAAGAAAATTTTGTTGGGATTGCAAGTGATGTGTGTGGCAAGAAGTTTGTTGGAGGCAGCATGAGGAAGGGCAGTGAATGGTGGAATGAAGGAGTAAAGGTAACAGTGGAAGAGAAAATGAGGGCTTTTGAAGAATGGCTGTAGAGTAATAGTGTAGAGAAGTATGAAAGATATAGAGAGAAAAATGTGGAAGTAAATCGCAAGGTAAGTGAGGCAAAGAGGGCAGCTGACCTGAGGTGGGGTCAGGGATCGGGTCATTCATATGAAGAGAATAAGAAGGAGTTTTGGAAAGAAGTGAAGAGAGTAAGGAAGGCTGGTTCAATAATTGAAGAGACAGGGAAAGATGGAAATGGAAGGTTGTTAAAAGGAGAGGAGGCAAGGAAAAGGTGGGCGGAATATTTTGAAAGTTTACTGAATGTTGAGGATAATAGGGAGGCAGATATAATTGTTGTTGCAGGTGTTGAGGTGCCGATGATGGGAGATGAGAATGAGAGAGAGATTACAAGAGAGGAAGTGAGGAGAGCACTAGATGAAACGAGAGTAGGAAAAGCATCTGGTATGGATGGTGTGAGAGCTGAGATGTTGAAGGAAGGGGGTGTGACTGTACTTGAATGGTTGGTGAGATTGTTTAATATGTGTTTTGTGTTGTCAATGGTACCAATAGATTGGGTTTGTGCGTCTATTGTACCACTATTTAAGGGTAAGGGCGATGTGCATGAGTGTTGTAATTCAAGGGGTATTAGTTTGTTGAGTGTGGTGGGAAAAGTGTATGGTAGAGTACTGATTAATAGGATTAAGAATAAAACAGAGAATGCAATCTTAGAAGTACAAGGTGGTTTTAGAAGAGGTAGAGGTTGTAAGAATCAGATTTTTACAGTTAGGCACATATGCGAGAAATATTTAGCAAAAGGTAAGGAGGTGTATGTTGCGCTTATGGATCTGGAGAAAGAGTATGATAGAGTTGATAGGGAAGCAATGTGGAAAGGGATGAGGTTATATGGAGTTGGTGGAAGGCTGTTGCAAGCAGTGGAAAGTTTCTACAAAGATAGTAAAGCATGTTTTAGGATTGGAAATGAAGTGAGTGATTGGTTTCCGGTGAGAGTGGAGCTGAGACAGGGATGTGTGATGTCGCCTTGGTTGTTTAACTTGTATGTTGATGGAGTGGTGAGAGAGGTGAATACTCGAGTGCTTGGACGAGGATTGAAACTGGTAGCCGAGAATGACCATGAATGGGAGGTAAATCAGTTGTTGTTTGTGGATGATACTGTACTGGTTGCATACGCGGAAGAGAAGCTTGGCCGATTAGTGACAGAATTTGGTAGGGTGTGTGAGAGAAGGAAGTTGAGAGTTAATGTGGGTAAGAGTAAGGTTATGAGATGTACGAGGAGTGAGGGTGGTGCGAGGTTGAATGTCATGTTGAATGGAGAGTTACTTGAGGAGGTGGATCATTTTAAGTACTAGGGGTCTGTTGTTGCAGCAAATGGTGGAGTGGAAGCAGATGTACGTCCGAGAGTGAATGAAGGTTGCAAAGTGTTGGGGGCAGTTAAGGGAGTAGTAAAAAATAGAGGGTTGGGCATGAATGTAAAGGGAGTTCTGTATGAGAAAGTGATTGTACCAACTGTGATGTATGGATCGGAGTTGTTGGGAATGAAAGTGATGGAGAGACAGAAATTGAATGTGTTTGAGATGAAGTGTCTAAGGAGTATGGCTGGTGTATCTCGAGTAGATAGGGTTAAGAACGAAGTAATGAGGGTGAGAACGGGTGAAAGAAATGAGTTAGCAGCTAGAGTGGATATGAATGTGTTGAGGTGGTTTGGCCATGTTGAGAGAATGGAAAATGGCTGTCTGCTAAAGGTGG
>NC_090769.1:29164988-29172488 GCF_036898095.1 Palaemon carinicauda
ATCTTCAGAACAGGGTTACCAGATGATTTCCACTGGATTATCGTACATGAGCCTTAAAATTATCGTTTTTTAACCAAAGTTATCGTACACACTTTCAACAATTATTTAAGGAGTAACATAATGACTTATTTCAAGGTATTTTAGTATAATTGTTTAATTAACACATTATATATATATATATATATATATATATATATATATATTATATATATATATATGTATATATATATATATATATATATATATATATATATATATATATATATATATATATATATATATATATATATATATATATATATATATCTATACTTAGGTATGTATCGTACATCGTACCGCACCCAAAATGATCGTACGTGTACGATAATTATCGTACGTATGGCAACCCTGCTTCAGAACAGATCAGATTCATGTTGAGGCTTCGCCTTTGCAATGGTGCCTCTGTGGCTTTAGTTTTGTATGTTCCTTGTTTTCACTAGTTTTTCTTTGTTCATCCACATTCGTTGTAGTACATTTTTCTTATTTTCAATATTTGCTTCACAAAAAAAAAAGGAATTTTCCAGCTGTTTGTGCACTATCTTCTTCTTATGGTTGTTGGAGCTCAATTGCTTTTATTCTTATCTTTCACATTTGAAACTGCGCTCTGGATTTTTGTTGTTGTCCTTGGGAAATTCGTCGTTTCTTGGCGTTCTTCAGACTTAAAAAATCTTAGAGACTTATAAACCATAGTCCTGTAGCCTATTAAGCTGTACTTGTGTAAATTAACATTAATAGGTGAATTGTGAATATTTTATGAATTTTGTAAGATATTCTAAATATTAGTTTTAAATATAGGTTAGTTATTGTAATGTTTGTTGGCTATTATTTTCTTTAGCTGTTACGGTTTTGGTATTTTCTGTGCTAATAAAACAAAAGTAGATTTTACGGAATCTACGTTTTGATATAGCTCATCAAAACACAGCTCAAAAGCCATATTATAATTGTCTTCATTTTCAGAAGAGGCAAATACATCAAAGTTTGTCTTGAACTTCATAGCTGTTGTGAAGGAAGCTATCCAAGCTATTGCTTGCCATTGCCATGAAAGTCTAATGTCAGTGTCTATGATAGAAAGGTTTAGACGAAAGAAAAAAAAAAGCGGATTGTCATCTCAAGAGGCTTTCATATAGAGATAAATATCATAGAATCTCTTTGGGACTTAGCCACCATCTGGCATTGAATGATTTAATAAATTTGTTAATCAGTTACTGGTTACTTTATATAGTATTATTGATATAAACGGATAATTTTCCATCTGAATTGTATGAATGACAAGAACACATAAGCATGACTAGTTCAATACATTCTCTTTTGTTACACCAGTAATGTTTATATTACATTTTCTATGAGTAATAAAATAGAAAACTACACTCATCTCTAAGGTATACTCTGTTACTTTAAATTCAAAGTAAATGTTGACATGATTCGTTCAATTTTATTTTTGTTCTGATTATAGTCCCGTAAGTATTACATATCAAAAGGATGTTAATTTTAGATATACTATTATATTCAAGAATTATTTCGGATTGTTATTTCTTAAAAAAAAAAATGACAGTTTAAGCTATCATTTGTAACAAGTAGGTTACCTCAATATCCAAAGGATAATATGTCAACCCACGCGCAGACTTAATGACGTCACAGGAGAAAAAGCTCTACTTTTAATGTTTACGTTTTGACGTAAACGTAGTTACGATAAGGTCATATTTCATTCATATTAAACGTTACTCAAAGTCACGCATTATCATCTGTAGGAAAAGGTCAGGGATGAAAAAGAGACACATTTTTTTTCAGAATAAATCTTATATTCAGTGCTAAAGTCGATAAAAAAATTCTTCAAATATAAGATATCACATGCATTATGTACAAAGAGAAAGACAGAATCTGCAGGTATTGGCAATGCATGAGAAAAATAAGTGTTAGTGTAGTATGCGTGAGAGAGAGAGAGAGAGAGAGAGAGAGAGAGAGAGAGAGAGAGAGAGAGAGAGAGAGAGAGAGAGAGAGAGAGAGAGAGAGAGAGAGAGAGGGAGGTGGATGTTTTTGGCTCGAAAGTATGACGGCTAAAATAAGCTTCGTTTTTAGGGTAGTCCATTTATAAATAATACCATTCTACTGATTACGTAAAACAATCTATTGCAGCAATGGCATAAAATGACCCTAATCTGATAAAGGCCAAAAGAGACAAGTGGGATTTCCTCAACAAATGCATTGTAGGTCTATTATAATTAATACCAGCAACAATTTTTAACACAATAGTTCAGTATAGGTCTCTCTAAATTTAATCTTGCAATTCATAGGTACCGTAAAATATTAAAACTTACCTTTTTTCCTGGTAGTTTTAATGTTAGAAAAGCTCGCCATCCACCAAGAGCCTTACAATTAATGGGACTGGAAGGCTCAGCAACTCATATTTAAGCAATCTTTTGAAAGCAATTGTCTCAAAATGCAGATTGCACACACGATCCTCCTGGATATTTATTGGATCTTCTCTCTTACGCAGGTAAATCCATTTCTTCTCATCATACTCATTATGGGGAACCTAAAGAATGTAGCCCTTAATAGACAACCTGGGGGACAAAGGACCCCAGCATGATCATAATTTTCATGCATTTACTTCAGAATCGTAGATTTTTTTTTTTTTTTTTTTTTTTTTTTTTGAAGTTATGAGTGTAACATCATCCGTTATAGTTAAAATCTCAGTGACAAGGTGTTTTGCATCATAGCAACTTATACTGGCTATTTTATAGCAATATTTGTGGTCTTGGAGACCCACTTGTGAAATTAGTGTATGTGTGATGTCGGTCTTCCAGACCCCATGTTGCCTGAAGTGTTCGAGTGTTATGGGTCCACAAGACCTCATGTCTCCAATTCATTCATATCTTATCACACCACTCGTGTGTCGTTTGCTTCCTGTAGATCTACATCAGAACATGCAGGTCCCAGTGGACAGCAGCGGCTTGTGTGGTCCATGGTTTAGGGCGTTGTAAGGAGATTGGCAAGGAAACTTTAGACTAAGGCAATATATATATCTACTCAGGAAGATCAGATGGATTTGGAAGAGAAGGGGTAGGAATCAAGGAGGTTAAATGGCTGGAGATGTCCCCAAGCGGAATAAGTGAAGTCGGCCGTCTCGGCCAAGTGTAGGCAAAACGGTCGCCACCTGATGGCTGAGACCCTATATATACGTCCATCATCTGGATCGACACGCTACAAATTATTCCTGCTCTTCAGATTATAATGCCGACCTCGTGTAATGCTTATGAATGTAATGAAAGATTCGACAAAAATTTAAATCCTACCATTACATTTCAGTTATAAGTGCTTTATTTCCGATGTTATACTCACATCTTCGAACTATATCAAAATGGTACCAGTAAGTCGATGGAAAACCTGGATTCAATAGTCTTCCAATTTCAGCATTGAAGATGAAAGCTGATGCAACACTGAAAACCAGGAAACCATTATCATGTTCATTGATAATGGATAAAATAGTAATTACGCAACAACTCGAGTGGGATGCCACGAGATCCTATGGTTTTGTTTACGTGGTTAGTGAATTGGACGATGATAGCATTCCAGTTGCAAGAGAAGCTCTAGTGTTTATGGTGAACTTAAAAATGGCAGTTGGAAATTAGCAATAGGCTATTTTTTGATAAACGGACTAGGTGCAGCTGAGTGTGTTAATTTCTTATGGCAACGTTTGGCTAAGCTGCATTGGTAGGAATGATGATGATGCCAAGAGCAGAAAAGTCATTAACCGAGTGGAGAGCTGTGAATAGTAGATTGTTACTTGCAAAGTTCAAATCAAAGCAGTGCAATATGAGTATTATAGTTTGCTATACCCCAACAAATGATTCCCCTGAAGAAAGGAAAGATGAATACTATGAAGAACTACAGAGGGTAATAGATGAGATCCCTTAGAGAGATATGAAAATTGTGACTCTTGACTTCAATGCTAAAGTTGAAATGAATAATCAAGGGATAGAGAATGTGATGGGTGTCAAGGGTCTTGGCAAAGTTGCAAATGAAAATAGAGCACATTTCATAAGTTTCTGTTCAGCAAACAATCTGGTCATCGGAGGTACTCTTTTTTTTCAACAAAAGAACATTCACAAGTATACATGGACCTCACCATGTGGCAATTACAAAAATCAGATAGATCACATTGCTATTAGCAAAGAGAGATGGAGGACTCTGGGAAATGTAAGAAGCTATAGAGGTACAGATATTGGTAGTGATCACCAGCTCCTCATTGCCACACTGAAATCAAAACTGAAAGCACCCAACAGAAAGATGGATAGAATACCTCGGTTTGATACAACTAAGCTTTTAGAAGAAGAGCACAGAGAAACATTTGCAATTGAATGTAGGAATCTATTTGCAGTCTTAGAGACTTTACGAGATGAAGAACAGACAATTAATGTAGAATGGTGTGATATTAAGAATATAATATATCAGTCCGTTATTAGTGAAGTCTTGGGATATGCAGTTACAAGGAGAAAGTCATGGATATCAAATGATATTTGGGATACTATAAAAAGGAGACAAAGATGGAAATTGATAGTTGAAAGTTTTGGAGAAGTATGCTAAGTATTCCAGTATTGACAGTGAGGCCAAAAGAAAAGCCAGGAATGACTGGAGGGAATATTTAGACAGTAAAGCAGATGACACTAACAAAGCTATGAAATCAGGAAGTGGCTATGGTATAAGAATTGCTCATAGAATCAGTAATGAGATCTCGACTGTGGCAAAGAAGAAGAAGCATATACCCATCAAAAAGAGAGATGGCTCTGTTATAGCAACAGAAGATGAAGAAAGACGTTGGATGGAACACTTTAGTGAGGTTATGAATTGGAGATATGAAGGGAATAATTTGATTGATATACCTAAAGCTGATGAAACCTTGATGTGCCCATGAATGAATTCAGTGTGTTTAAAGTGAAAGCTATCCTAAAAAACTAAAGAGATGGAAAACCCCGGGATATGATGGAATAACTGCCAAGATGATACTGGCCGAAAATGAACTGACTCCCAGACTAGTTACAAGATTATGTTGTAGAATGTGGCATGAAGAGGCAAAACCTGATGAATGGGAGTTAGGTCTGTTGGTGAAAATAGCAAGAAAATGAGACCTGACTGATTGCAATAATTACAGAGGCAAAACACTTACCTCAGATTGATGCAAAGCTGAGAGATGAACAAGCAGGATTTAGGAAAGGTAGAAGTTGCTCTGAACAAGTTTTCTTTTCAAGACATGTTGTACAGCAATGCGTAAAATATAGAAATCCCCTTTTGGTGGGATTTGCGGACTATGAACAAGCCTTTGATAGTGTGCATCAGCCAATTTTATGGAGAGTCCTGCGTTATTATGGAATTGCTCATATGTATGTAAATTTGATTAAGTCTGTTCATGAGTATAGCAAGTGCAAAGTTAATGTTAACGGAGTCTTATCAAATGAATTTCCAGTGAACAGTGTAGTGCTCCAAGGGAATGTCTTGTCGCCTGTGTTGTTTATCCTACTCATGGATTTTGTAATGCGTAGAACAGTCAGAGATGGTGGAGAAGGATTGGACTGGACTTGTGATAAGAATTTATCAGACCTAGAGTATGCTGATTATGCTGTCCTTGTTAGCAGAACACCACAGAATTTGCAATGCTTGCTTACCAGAATGCATGAGATATCACACGAGGTTGGGCTGAAGATAAGTAAAAGAAAGACAGATGATGAGAACGGAGTATGCAATGGAAGGTGAATTATCATTGGAAGGAGAAAGGATTAATGAGGTAGAATCAATTAATTATTTAGGGACTATGATCTCCAATACAGGGTCTTTAGAATTAGAGTTTAGCAAAAGATTGAAAAAAGAAATCAGACAATGGCTAGGTTAAGTAAAATTTGTAAATCAAATCGCCTGAAATTACATATAAAAATCAGACTATATATCAGTTTAGTGACATCGGTGTTACTCTATGGACATGAGTCATGGTATGACAATGAAACAATCTCCAATAGATTTAGTAGATTTGAGAGCAAAACCGTCAGAAAGGATATTGGGAGTTGAATGGCAGGACAGGATTAGAAATTAAACTATAAGAGAGATTACTAGAGTGCCATATGTGGATGAGATCATGATGAGGGGTAGATGGAGATGGTTTGGGCATGCCCTTCGCACTCCCCAAGAAAGGTTAGTTCACCAAACATTCAGTTGGGCTCCAGAAGGCAGTAGAAGAGTTGGAAGACCCAAGCCTACGTGGCTGAGGACTATGAAGCGCGAAGTAGATGGGGAATGGAGAAGTATTGAATTAAAAGATTAAGATAGAGACGACTGGCGAAATCTAACTGAGGCCCTTTGCGTCAATAGACGTAGGAGATGATGATGATGAATTACTATCAGCCTACTTGACAGGACATTTTTTTTTCATATATAGATACTAACTTCTCTCTCTCTCTCTCTCTCTCTCTCTCTCTCTCTCTCTCTCTCTCTCTCTCTCTCTCTCTCTCTCTCTCTAAGGGGATTCGTAAATGCTAACGCTAGTTGTCCACAGATCCTTCAGAAAGATAACTTGCATGCATAACATCAAGATCTAAAATGTCTAAATTAACGAAAATAATTCACATATAACGATTGTCAATCGCCACTGAATAATTTAATGATGACAGCCTATTTCTCCCTGAAACGGATGTTGAACCGAGAGTGAAATGCGTTTCCTGTGTTACAACCAGTTAAGATAAAAGTTAGTGCTCGCCGATAAAGATAATGGGTGAATCTAAGGTAAACACGCAGTTTTTCGCATTAGCGGCAGCAGCCCTACAGAACTAGCTTGAACCAACTGACCGGTTCGACAAGGAAGTTGGAAGTTGCGCTTGCGGCTTAGTTGCCAGTTCTTAGTAATGAAGTTCAGTGTGTGTAGTAGTTCACGATTACTCAGGCAATATCTGCCTTTACGTAGCAACAAGATTCTACATAATTCTCTACGTACTTGTGTCAGGTATGTGATTTAGTCTGGAGTGACCTTGTCCTATTTTAATTGTTGAAAACATAGAGTATGAATATACCACCAGGGTTTTGTAAACAATCCTGTTTTGCAGTTTGTTTTCTCTCAATCTCTGTGGGTTTTAGATTTTCCTTCCCCGAGTGTATACATCAAAGTTTTGAAGTGACGCTTGCAGGGCTCAGCTATATTTATACTAGGCGACAAACCTACATAGCCAAGTTTATTTTACTTGTGTAAGAATCTCGTACCATTGGCAGGCAAAGCAGCGGAGCAAGTAACCTTGAGAACCATGGCTCATAATACAAACTTTTTATACAAATGAAACCCAATGCCCTATTCTCGTAAGGTTGAAACTAGAAATCTTAAATTATTTAGGAATAAAGTATATGTCGTAGTTTTGAATACCGTTGCTTTTTTTGTTACATGTTTAGCTAGTTTCAGTCATGAACAGTATATACGAACGATCACGC
>NC_090769.1:29184988-29449988 GCF_036898095.1 Palaemon carinicauda
CTAACTCCTTTCTCAATCAGAATTTTCTCGCTATCTTTGCGTAGTTTTAGGATTGCTGTACTACTGTTGTAGATGTTTTTAAATGTTCCAACATAAGATTCATCTATTCCCTGATTTTGAGGGGTTTTCATTACAGCTGAAATTTTGACAAAATCAAAAGCTTTCTCTTAGTCTATAAATGCCACACATACTATTTTGTCATACTGTTTATTTTTCTCATTAGCTGGTAAATAGCATGGATATGGTCAGTTGTGGAACACCTGTTTCTAAAACCTGCCTACTCTTTTGGTTGATTAAACTCTAGTTTTTTTTTATTCAGCTTAATATGATCTTTGTAAATATTCCATATATTACTGTGAGTAAACTTATTGGGTGGCAAATTTTCAGGTCTTTTTGTGAATTAATATAATGATAAAAGTTTTTCCAAGTTGTATGCATAGTACAATATTGCAAACATTTTGTGTAAAGTTTAGTGAGTTCCTAAAAATTTATTCCTCTATAAAACTTTCCTTATTTGTTAACTTTGGCTCATTAGAAATGTTTAAGCTTGAATCATTGTATATATTTTTCTTTCAATTGAAGAAGAGTAATCATAAATAACAAACCCATCACACATGCTAATCAGTTTAATGGCAAACGTACCAACAAATAACAGACTTAACAAAAAGCAATAAACCCATTTCTGTCTTAAAGCTGTCCATTACTTCATCAAAGTATAGATTCATCATCCTTGGGATGACTTGTCCAGTGACCCTTTGACGTGGTCTGTGATGTTCAATCTCTGCATGCCGAATTGTCTTTTGACCCAACCTATTTGTAATTCCCACACACAGTGTGTGTCTATGTGCTCTTATTTAGCATGATTATTATGAAACAAATGTTTATGTTCTCCATAGGCAGACCGATTAGCTGCTGGATTTTTAGGTCTTGGTCTAAAAAAAGGAGATCGCATTGGTATTTGGGGCTCGAACACGTATGAATGGTACCTTACACAGTATGCTGCTGCCAAAGCAGGTCTAGTACTGGTAAGTAGAAATGTCAGGTGGGATTTTGTGATACAGAGTGAGTGTTGTTATTGAAGTTAAAAGTAACCATACAAAATTTAATTCCTTCATGATTGACTTCTTCCTTCATTTAACAGAAATAATAGAGCAAGTGTGAATAGACAAATTAGTATAATCTCATACATTGTCATTATCTGTATTTGTACAGTATTGATATTCTGTCTTTCACAGAATTATCTGTTTTTACGTTCACCTCCATTGAATAGGTCAACATTAACCCTGGCTACCGACCAGAGGAGCTCATGTTTTGTCTCAACAAAGTTAGAGTCAAAGCTTTGGTTTGCGATGAAAATTTCAAGACATCCAAGTAAGGCAGCTCGTCTATTTACTATGTTAAATCGTATATAACTGGAACTTAACATAAATGAATAATAAACAGCTTTATTTGTTTAAAAATATATGAATAGCATTATATGATTTTCTTAATTCAAATTCCAACCTTTTACCCTAATATCCTTTTGAGATATCTTGCTTAAAATAATGTTGAAATCATTTCCATTTTATAATTTGCATTTTTTCTATGTTGTACATTCTTGCCTTAATGTGTGTTAATTTAATGGTATAATTATTTTCAGTTATTATGACATGCTCTGCAAGTTAGCTCCTGAACTACTGTATGGTAAAGAGGAGCTTGTTAGCAGTCAGCTCCCACATCTGAGATGGGTTATCATCAGGACAGATAAAAACCTAAAGTAAGGGAAATTCTTTACTGATATATATATATATATATATATATATATATATATATATATATATATATATATATATATATATATATATACATACATATATATATATATATATATATATACATATATATATATATATATATATATATATATATATATATATATATATATATATATATATATATATATATATATATAATTAAGAACTATTTAATAAATCAAAAGTTAATAAATTATTTTCAGAGATTTCAAATATGCAAATTTTTGCTTCTAAAGAAGATTGCATTTATGGTATGATGAAAATTAGTTATTTACATATACTTTTCTCTTTAACAATGATTCTATATAATATTTACACATTATTTTTTTTCAAACATGTTTAATATGGGATACAACCTTTAGCTTTATTTGGAGAATGCTTTATAAGTTTTCATCTTATTGTATGCTATATAAGAGGCCCATAAAGTCTAGCATAGGTGAAATGGTAGATCAGAGCATTCAGAGATAGTTTGGGCAGATGGAAAGAATGGTTAGTGATATGCGGGTAAAAAGTGTGTAATCCGATGTCAGGAAGGAAGAGGAGGAGGAGGCCTTAAAGGGGGCTATATAGAATGAGGGATGTATAGGAATGAGATGGCTTTACTATCTAGTAAGCATGAGAGTGCATGCAAATTAGAGGCAAATTGCATTATGTGTGGAATGTTCAACTTTATTCTGATAAGCCTCATACAAAATGTATAAAGTTAAGTTTTCTCTATAGCAGTTTCATTCATGACTGCAGTTTAAAGTAAGAATGCTGCAAAGACTGGTGTCTTTTTCATTCTCTATATCCACTCCTTATTAGAGGCAGTGATTTAATGCTGAAAAGAGTATACATATTTAAATTAAATGTTCATCCATATCCTTTTTGGCATATTGATATTCTGCAAGTAATACATATTTAAATTAAATGTTCCTCCATATTCTTTTTGACATATTGATATTCTGCAAGTACAAAACTTTACAATTGCAATTGCTCTCTTCCTGCAAAGAACCAGCTTCATCCCATACTGGTTCTTATACTTTATAAGCTTGGTAGAATTAATCAAGGCATGTTACTCTCAAGATTTTGGGCAGTACCAGTACCTGAAGTCACTATGATTGGAACCTGCTATCTCTCCCCTTCTTTGTTGATGGATATACAGTAAAAACACTGTATTGCACTTACAGTGTACTTATGTGTGCAATATACCTAAATTGATGGAAGGATAGTTGCAGGTTATGTAAAACCTGGGGGCTTATAACATTAGTTTGTTTATCTTTGGGAAAATATCATATAATTAGCATGTGTAATATAAAATGAGCGTGAATAAAATAAATCGGTGTAAGGATAACATCACTGATGTAAATAGCTTTAATATTTTGTCTTATATTGACTTTTACAGAGGTGCACATAAATTTGAAGATGTTTGCAGTGCTGGAGATAATAGTCATTTGAAGGAAATTGAGAAATTGTCGTCCAAAATACAATTTGACGAAGCTTGCAATATTCAGTTCACTTCAGTGAGTACGTTATTTCCGGTTATATATTTAATCCATATTGTTGCATATCATTTTGTAGTTTATGAACATTTTCACATTTAAATTTCAAGTAAATATTTAGCAAGTGTAATAGAAATAAAGAAATACTTCTTGAATTATAATCATTATGAGGTTTACCTACACAGCATTAATTTTTAGGGTACTACAGGCCAGCCAAAGGCAGCAACACTCTCTCATCATATGATTGTGAATAATGCTTTCAGTATTGGTAACAGATGTGGCTATGGGCTAAAGGTAAGCAAATAATAGTTAGTAGTCTATTTGTGTTTTTATCAGAAATGTAGTTTTTTATAACTTATCTCTGTTAAAAAAATGATGGTTCTTCACTAATATATCACATAGCAAGAATAATATTGAGCTCTGTAACATTCATTATCTAAGTATAATCCTCTTTTGAATAAATCACTTAGATTCTTGATAGCTACTTTTTTATAGTACCAGTGTGATTAAATTCTTTTACCCATTTCATTTTATCTTTGTTTTGTTCTTACAGTACATTGATGATGCTCTTACGTTCTAAAAACCTTTGTAAAGACTAAACCGTAGAAGAAAGCTTTGAACTAGAAGAATAAAATTAAAAATTTATCAAATGAAGAGTCTAAAATAACTGCATAATCATTTTGATATAGTTTTAATAAAATACACAATTTCTACAATATATACTGTTATATCAGTTCCCGTGTTTTACTTTCAGGAGCATCGTATTTGCCTAACAGTGCCTCTGTATCATTGCTTCGGATGTGTTCTAGGATCCTTGGGCGGCGCTCATTTTGGTGCGACTAATGTTTTCCCAAGCCCGGGGTTTGATGCACAAGCTACTGTCCAAGCAGTACAAGATGAAAGGTTCTAAAATTTTATATTTTACACATTTTTTATCTTCCACCAAAGTTCTCTTCATATGCAGAAGTGCAGTTCCCAAATAATCACTTGAACAAAGTATGGTACTGTAGTACAGTGTTTAGTTATTTAAGGAAAAAATTAATTTCATCTTTTATATAGCTTTATTTACTGTTAGTGGAGTTATCTTCAAGCTTTATCTATATTTATCTTTACTTATTTATCCCTTCCATGATTTATTTTAGTTACCTTTATTAATCGCCCTTTGGTGCTAGTGATGTCACATTGATATATTTCTATGGCACTGCTTTTGATGTTTGTATGAAAGGTTTGAGGGTCTCTATTTCCTTAAGCATCGTTTGTTCCAACACAGAGTACTTACCTCGAACTACTTTCTTAGGAGTATCTGGGATCTCCTTCCTAACCGACCAAGAATTTTGCGCAGTTCACCCTATCTCCGTTTTCCCTTGTTGGGTCCCTCCGTGGCGGATGGATACGTGCCCTGAGGCGACCCGGGGTCAGCACGCATGGGTGCGCTACTAGGTCTTTGTCGGCAGTAAGCATCTGGTTGTGGCGTAAATAACATCTCTCTGCTATCTCTCACATCCCGTCCGACCCAACATTGTGTTCCACGTGTTCCCTTTGTGTTTTCCTGATCCTATCCCTTCCTTGTGTTACTTGTGTTTCTTGTGATTACCCTTATGGAATCCCAATGTCGTTGTCCCGGTCCCAAGGCCGGTAAGTCATGCAGGGCATGGCTCTCCAAGATGAACATCGATCCGCACATGTTGTGCACCACGTGTCGAGGCAAAGTGTGCTCGCCTGCTTCCACGTGTCTGGAGTGTGTCCTGGCCGGAACTGCAATGGGCTTTGCACGGCACCAAGAAAAAGAAGTCATCGAAGCAGTCACCGAGGAAGCCTGGTCTCGTGTCTCCATTAATGTCTCCTTCAGCTCCTTCGGAGAGTGGTTCCCCTTCCCCTACCCAGAGTAGGGGACGAGGTAAGTCAGTGCGGGGAAACAGCCCATTGCTGTTCCCCATGAGTCTGATTTTAATGAATCAAATTGCATTGTGCCTACGCAGACGAGTGAGGGGTTGCTGCTGTTACGGGAGTGCGTTCTGTTGACGAGGTTCTGGTGCCGAGGTTCTGGTGCCCGCAGGACCCGTCTCGAGAGAGGACCCGGTGTGGGGGAGGTCAGGAACACCAGCTCCTTCCCCTCCATCGTGGCAGTGTTTTTCAGGTACAGCGATTTCAGGGGGCGACCAAGACAGGGAAAGACGAGCCACGTGCTCTTCGGACCCCGACTCCATTGTGTGGGTGGCGCCAAGGACGCCCTTCAGGTCACCCATGCGGCAAGAAGAAGAGTTTTCTAGCTGGTTTGCCTCACGTGGGTCACTACTCACGCCCCAGCGCCTTCTGTTGCGCTACCTCCTGATTTCATGCAACCCGTCATCCCAGTAGCACAATTGCAAGCCCCCATGTCGGTGGCAGAGGATTCAGAGGACTCGGATAGCTCCTCTTCTTCTTCGTCTTCCTCGGACGTTACCTCGTCCTCCAGCTCTTCTTCGTCGGAAGACTCCAGAGACCGGGAGATGAGGAAAAAGAAAAAAAGTCGAAGAGGAAGTCGAGCTCGAACTCAGGCCCGTCTAGGAAGAAGGCCAAAGTTGCAAAGAAGAAGAACAAGAAGGAGAAGAGTTCCAGAAAAAAAAAAAAGAGGACAAAATTAAATAAAGTAGTTTTCCCCCTTGCGGGTCGAACAGGGCTCTTGCCGCTCCAGTTCCTGCCTCGGCGGCTGCTGGAGCCGCTTCTGTGCCCTTACCCAGTGTTTGTTCGGCTCCATCCACGCTTCGGATGCTGCCGTTGGCACACTAACTTTCCCTTGCCCTTGCCCGGCAAGTCACCGGCTCCATCCGTTCAGCGGAGGCAGCCGCTGGCTCAGCCCGGCAGCATCGTTCCACACCCTAAGTCTCACCGGCTCCATCCAAGCATCGGATGCAGCCGCTGGCACAGCAGGGCAGTCACTCCCCACGGATTCCTCCAGGAGGGGTTAGACCCATGACGGCTACCTCCTCCTCGAGGGCTCCATCCGTGATGGTGGCAGCCGCTCCATCGAGCCGGCCGGATGTCAGGGATATGGCCGCCTCCACGGATCCATCCGTGATCTAAGATGCAGCCGACACGGAGAATTAAGTGGTAGCGGGCTTAGTAGATGCAGTAGAATGTTCGCCTGATGAAGTTTCCTCTTACAGGAAAGTATTGGCACTGATTCGGCACCACCACAGGCTAGATGAGCCCAAACCGTCCTCAGAGCAGGCCTGGCTTTCGGGTTTGGGTAGGATGGTGGATAACCTGCTACAGCAGAAACCATCCTTGACCCTACCAGTGGCTCAGACGTGTCCCTGGGCATGGACCACGTCGACCGGTTTGTCTCGGGGCACAAGAACTCCCTCAGGCCCCAAGTATCCTTCAAGCTCCTGCCTGGACTGAGGACCCAGAAGAAATTTTTTATGTGCCAGACGGGCTGCCTGCGGGGCCTCGGACAATGGAAGAAGCCGTCGCGGCTCTGAGCCAGGGCAGCACGGATGACAGGATCCTTACTGCCCCAGTGGTCTTCTCTCAGGCGGAGGCCACTATGATGGAGGACATGTCTCAGGACATCATCAATGTGGCCTCCTGGTTGGACTGGTAGGCATGCACCTGAGCAGGTTTTCAACTCTCCCACGATCTCTCGGTGCCGGAGAATCAAGCTCTGTTGCATGAGCTCATACGCTCTGGGGGCAAAGCCATGAAGTTCTTAACGTTCCAGTCCTTGACTCAGACAGCAAACTGAATCTTAAGAAGGAGAGATACTGTGCTTAACAGGCTCCCCCGTAGACTCCCGGAACGTGAGGCCAAATTCCTTAGGAATGCTCCGTTGTGGGGCGAGACCCTGATCCCCTACAGATGGTAGCAGAAACCATGGAAGAGTGGGGAAACTGAAAGACTCGGCTGAGCCTAGGCAGCCAACAACAAGACGCCCTCCACATAGAAGACCGTCTGTGGATGGGGCCTACCCGCCTACGCCACCAGCTAGACAGAAGGCCCCCTCCCCTTCCTGGCATCAGCTCTCGCGGCCCTCCCGCAGAAGTGGTGCCCCAGCCCAGGCCTCCTTTAGACAAAAATACTCAGGCTCGAGACAAGGCTGCTGAAACCGTCTCCCCAGAAGGAGATAGGAAGAGAGGCCCCCCTACTCCTTCCCACGCCACAGGTGGGGGGTTGCCTCAGATACCATTGGCAAGCATGGCGGGACAACGGTGCGGACCCATGGTCCGTGGCAGTTCTCAGGGAGGGATACAGGATCCCCTTCCTGACAGAGCCTCCCCCTCTGATTCCCGAGCATTTGGCGGAGTGGCGGGCCCCCAAGGATCACATGAAGAGAGCAGCCTTGCAGGACGAGGTGTCGGCCATGTTGGACAAAGGAGCACTGCAACCCGTCCGGGAATCGTCCCCGGGGTTCTACAGCAGGCTCTTCCTGGTGGAGAAAGCTACGGGGGGTTGGAGACCATCGACCTCTCGGCACTGAACAAGTTCATCAAGAAGACATCCTTCAAGATGGACACGCCGAAGTTGGTACTGGCAGCCTTGAGGGAAGGGGATTTCATGATGTCCCTGGACCTCAAGGATGCCTACTACCAGATCCCCGTACACCCCTCCAGCAGGAAGTTCCCCAGGGTGAAGTGGGGAACCCAGTCTCTACAGTTCAGGATCCTCTGCTTCGGCCTGTCAACGGTACCTCAAGTGTTCATGAGGGTATTCACCATAGTATCAGCCTGGGCACACAAGCAGGGCATCAGGCTGATCAGGTATCTCGACAACTGGTTGCTGCTTTCAGCCTCAGAGGCAGCATTAAAGTAGCAGGGGGCAAAGCTGTTACAGTTCTGCAGAGAACTGGGGGTTATCATCAATCTAGAGAAGTCCCAGTTGGTCCCCATCACCAGGATGACGTACCTAGGGATGGTCCTGGACTCCCAGGTAGCAAGGGCATTCCCCTCTCAAGAGAGGCTGGACAATCTGGACCATATAATTTGACCATTCCTAGCAAATGCACCAAGGAGAGCCAAGGACTGGCAGACTTGTGGGCCACCTGGTCTCGCTGGAGAAGCTGGTTCCTCAGGGGAGGCTCAAGCTGAGGCCGGTCCAGTGGAATCTGAAGGACCTCTGGTCACCGGGAAACCCGCCTCAGTCCTTAGTCATGATGACTCCAGCCACCAGAAACATGCTCCTCTGGTGGTCCGACAGGGCGAACACCCTATGGGGTGTGCCGTTCGCGTCGCTCCTCCGGAGATGTTGCTCTTCACGGATGCGTCAAAGGAGGGGTGGGGAGCTCATCTACTCGAAGAGACAGCAGAGGGAAAGTGGTCCCCGGAGGAGAAGCTCCTCAACATAAACCTGCTTGAGCTCCTGGTGATTCAAAAGGTCCTCGCAATATTCACCCATCGACTACGGGGAAACACAATAGCCCTTATGCTCGACATCGCCACCGTGGTGGCCTACATAAAGAAACGAGGATGATTGAGGTCAAGGGAGCTGTGCGATCTCACGGCTCAAATCCTGAAATGGGCAGAGAGGAGACACATTCTCACAGCCAGGTTCATTCCGGGGAAGAGAAACGTTAGCCGACGGCTTCAACAGAGCAGGGCAAGTAGTGGGGTCGGAGTGGTCCCTACACCCACAAGTGGCCCAGAAGGTCCTACAGTTGTGGGCCTCACTGGTGATAGACCTGTTCGCCACAAGGCTCAACACGCAGCTTCCCGTGTTCTGTTCTCCTGTGTCAGACCTGGCAGCAGCGTTTGAGGACACCTTCCAACACTCGTGGGACGGTCTCGACGCGTATGCCTTTCCCCACCTTCGGGATTCTCAGGCAGGTGCTCAACAGACTCAGACAATCAAGGGCTACAATGATGACTTTGGTAGCACCTTGGTGGCCAGAAAGGGAATGGTTCGCGGATCTACAGGACCTGGCCACCCTTCCTCCATGGCCCCTACCAATAAGGGAAGATCTGCTGCACCAGCCCCACTTTCGAAGGTTTCAAGAAAACCCTCAGTGCCTCCTGCTACACGCGTGGAGGTTATTGAGCGTCTATTAAGGAAAAGAAGACTACTCGGAGAAGACAGCTTCGAGGATGTCAGGGTATCTGTGGAAGTCCTTGATCGTGGTGTACCAGGCCAAGTGGGCCACGTTTGTGAAGTGGTGTGCCACGCAGAATCTGAGGCCTCTGGATGCATCAGTCCACAAGATTGCAGACTTCCTGGTCCACCTGAGGGACGACCTGGGGGTCTCCATTCCAGCCATCAAGGGGGTCGAGCGGCCCTGGGGCAGGTCTTTCAACTCGGAGGCATCGACCTGGGGGCCTCTCGCCAGATTTCCATGCTTATCAGAAGTTTCGAGCAGTCTTGTTCCCCCTGCGCCTCTTGGGTCCCGCAGTGGGACGTGGCCAAGGTTCTCAAGGTTTTGACAAGGCCTCCCTTCGAACCCCTCAAGGATATCCTAGATAAAGACCTCACCCTTAAGACAGTGTTCTTGCTAGCTCTGGCCTCAGCCAAGCACGTGAGTGAGCTCCACGGCTTGTCATTCGAGGGCTCGCACTCGAAAGGGTGGAAGGACCTGTCCTTTTTAAGTTTCTGCCTGAATTTGTGGCCAAAACACAGAACCTGGCCATTGCAGACCCGAGGTTCGAGGGGTTCTCGGTCCCGGCGATCTCTCACTCGGACAACCCGGAAGACTTGCTCCTGTGACCAGTGAGAACGGTCAGGAAATACCTTAGCAGGACAGCTAGACTCTGGCCTGGCATCAAAAGTATGTTTGTCTCCTCAGGCCCAGTAAAGAAGGCAGTGTCAAAGAACACGATCTCCTCCTGGCTACGGCAAGTCATCAAGAGAGCCTACGCCAGTGAGGGGTCTGCAATCCCTGGTACCCCGCGAACCCATGATATTAGGGGTCTTAGCACTTCTTTGGCATTTGACAGCAACATGGTAGTAGGCCAAATCTTGCGAGCAGGCACATGGTCCAGGCAGTCCACCTTTACGGCCCACTACCTGAAAGACTGCACGAGGAAGTCCCTGGACGCCTTCTCCATTGGACCAGTGATTTCTGCCCTGCAACAAGTTTAGGGCTAAGGCCCCAGGTAGCCTGAGGGAAGTAATTGCAAGCGACACAAGTTTCCCCCTTACTGTACTCCCCTTTCCTTGCTACCCGTTTTCCCTTCCCTTCCCTTCTCCCATGTGAGAGATGGATGTTTTGGAAGCCCATGGCCGGATTATGCATAAAGGTGAGTTATACAAACAAGTAGACTTTTGCTCACTTCCCCTGACTCTCCTACCCTGTTCTTTGTGTCGTCTGGACCTAGCTGCCTATCTAGGTCCCGTGTCCTGGGATGGTAGTGGTGGGTCTTCCGGCCTGTAAGTCCACCCCCACCTCCTAAAGTGTAAGTCTCCTAAGAAAGCACTTCGAGGTAAGTACTCCGTGTTGGAACAAATCACAAATTTTAAGTAATTTGTATTTTTCCTAACAGTACTTACCTCAAACTACTTTCGGGTTATTGCCCACCCATCCTGCCCCGGGTGCCTTACAGGAGTTGAAGTAGAACACATATGCTTACTGGCGACAAAGACCTAGTAGTGCACCCACACGTGCTGACCCCGGGTCGCCTCGGCACGTATCCATCCGCCACGGAGGGACCCGACAAGGGAAAACGGAGATAAGGGGAACTGCGCAAAATTCTTGGTCGGTTAGGGAGGAGATCCCAGATACTCCTAAGAAAGTAGTTCGAGGTAAGTACTGTTAGGAAAAATACAAATTACTTAAAATTTGTGATATTCTAGGATGAAATGTTTTGAAATCTTGAATGAAAATTTTACACTAGAACTTACATATATTTTATTTACATCTCTCTGCTTAATAACGAGTCTGTTAGGAATTTTAAAGTGTCACACACACAGCCTCTCCCTATTCAAATAATTATTGCATATGCCAGACAGTTAAATTTAATTTGCAGGTACAGTATATTCCCCTGGAGCCACTCCTTGTATTCTTTATAGACACTCTTCAAGACCTATGCTTCTAAAAGGAGATTAAACTCAATTTTTGGATCCGACATGACACTTCAAGTTTGCGTAGGCATAGATGTCCAATGCATCTCTACCTTTACCTGTCTGAATGCGGACAAGTGAGCAATTGATTAAGTTTAAAACTGCTCATTCAACCGTCAGGCAATTGAATTATATGCTAGACTGTTAAGTTTTATTTCCCTGTGTCTTTATAGACACCCTTCAAGACCCTTCCTTCTATGGAGAGATTAATCCCATTTTTTGGATGCAACATAGCACGACAATTTTGCATAGGCCTAGACATCCACGCGTTTCTACCCTCACCTGTCTGAATGCCTACACGTTAGCAATCACCAAGTTTGAAACTGCCCATTCAGTCTTCACCTATGGTGCCAAGTAGAGTGATATGATCCCACCTTTTTTGGTACAAGGGTTGTTAGCCTATATGCCCCATTCTGTGATCAGCACATAGTGCATTCTATGGACTGAAGAATTCTTTAAACCAGTGGAATAGCAGCAGTAGAGTTCCCTCATTTAATATTTTAGCTGAAAAATGAAATAGATCACCAGGACGGTGGTCCAAGAATTACTTAAAAGACCAGATACTGTACTCTGTCCTACAAAGGATTTGAGCATCTCTCCATACAATAGGAAATTCTTAACACGAGTCTATACAGTGTCTTTGGGGCCACATTTTCCCATTGGGTAATGAATATTTAGGTGATGTTTATTTAGGTATGGTTCTTCTTTTGTATCTGGCTACGAACATTCAAAAGTGTGTGCAGAAGTTTCTGTAACCTTTATGTCCATTTGTGTTATATTTTTTTTGATAAGCCTAATGATTATTTGGAGCCAAACGGTTTTCTTTTTATTTTATGTACTGTTTTGCTAACCCCTTTGTTCACAAGAGGAATTACCATGTTTTAGACTTTTTTTTGAAAGTTATTCCCCTTATATTTCACTACCTTTGATTTCATGTATTGTTTGACTAACCCTTTTGTTCAAGGAGTAACCATGTTTTATATTGTTTTTGAAAGATATTCTCATGAGTTTCATCTTTTTGATTTCATGTACTTTTTGATTAACCCTTTGCTTATGAACTAAAGTTTTTTCATCACCTAGGTATACACATTTTTCAAGTTAGCCTTACTAAAAAGGGTTTTGATAAAGGAAAGACCTATTTTTGTGGAAGTGTTGTGTGGTCTCCATGGACTTTCCTGCAGTGTCACTGCCTCGACCACACTCAGTGTGGATTAATGCATTATTCCCATTGTAGCTGCAAAGAATTTAGGCAAGCGATTTGTTATATTTTCAAGCGAAGGAGAAGGGCATTTGAATCTGAATTTTTATACATATTTATGATTTTATTTTTTAAGGTTAAATTGAAAGAT
The DNA here is from genome assembly GCF_036898095.1 of Palaemon carinicauda. Taxonomy (NCBI): domain Eukaryota; kingdom Metazoa; phylum Arthropoda; class Malacostraca; order Decapoda; family Palaemonidae; genus Palaemon; species Palaemon carinicauda. The sequence continues at coordinate 29,197,637 of NC_090769.1, forward strand.
CCTAATCTGTATACAGTATTTATTTTATCCATTGTACATTACTTCTCTTGTCTCTGCTGGGTCCAGGAGTCGTCCTTCCATTGCCGTCAACCCTTCGTTGGCCTCCAATTACATTCCTGGTTTTGCCCTTGGGTCAAAATGATTGGAGCAGAGTCTCCAGAGCATGCTGCCTCACCTTCAGTCCTGGCAAGGCACAAGAGTGCTTGGGGTCAGGATGTCACAAGAACACCCGACTTTGCCAGTGCCAGCTGAGGCAGACTAAACTGAAGTGGAGAATTCATTACCTGGGGGAGGCAACTGTGGCACCTCTAATAGGCGGAGCCTCTGTCATTGATCAGCATTTCACTGCTCCTCAAGGATTGAGACCTTCATTGTCATTGCCGTGGTCAGATCTCAAGGACTCGACCCTGGATTGAGTGGACAGTCAGTTTTGTGGATCTGAGAACCTACTTGAGTCCAGTTAATCAAGTAAGATCCTGCCCCACCCTCCCTCTCCAGACAGTGAAGGTTCAACCCGACAGAGAATACTGCGTCTGCACCTCTGCAAGTTGACCCATTAGTCTGTGCACTGATGGGGGACTCTTGCTGGAGAGACTCGAGGCCTAAGGCACATCCTTCAGAACCTCGTGAGTAGGTGGCTATGAAGGCATCTGTCCTGTTCTTTCTCCATGCTGTCTTCTGGCTTAACCAGGGGTCAGGACCAATGACTTGCTTTGCAGAGTCGACATGGTTATCAACTCTTATGCTGTCTGGTGGGGAGGCAGTTACCTTTCTAGTCCACCAGGCAGCAAACCTGTGGACTAACTGGGTATTGAAGAGACGAGATACTGTAGGAACTCATCGGTCAGGGTTAGCGATGTCTCTCCTTCCTGGGAGTTGTATACAGGCGGCGGTGAAGTCTTGGAGAAATGCTTCGCAGTACTCCCTGGTTCAGTATGTTGTCTCCTTCAGGAGCCTGGCCCTTCGAAGGCAGCGGCGGCTAAACCTTTAGGTGCGACCAACCCTCTGTATTTGGTATCAAGGAAGGTCCTTGTGCCTGCTCCGAGACCCTGGTTGGCAAAGCCTTTTGACCTCTTCCTAGAAAGAGCCTGTACATGCAAAACCTTTTCGAGCACCCTGACCTACTCCCTTAGAGTAGAGGGATGCCTGTGGTGCCTCTGGATGACCTGGCAGAGACATGGGGCCAAGTCTTGGGTATTGAGTGTCCTTCGGGATGGTTACTTGTACCTTTTCAGTATCACCAGTCCCCCTATCTTAGTTTCTGATCGAGTTTCCGCTGGATCATCCAACATCTCTGAAAGCCCTGCCTTGTGGAAAGAGGTGGACGGGAGGCTGGAGAAGAATTTTAGTTGTTAGAGACGAGTTTCTAGGCTTCTCCAGTCTACTCTTCCTGGTGGAGAAGGTGACTGGGGGCTTGAGTCCAGTTATAGACCTTTCTGCTGAACAAGTTTGTTCATCAAACAAAGATCTGGATGGAAATACTATGGTCTGTGCTATCTTTCTTCTGAGAGGGAGACTTCATTCTTTCGATAGACCTGAAGGATGCATACATTCGAGTGCCTGTTCATCAACCCTCTCAAAAGTACCTTTTCTTCTTCTACAGTATGATGTACTAGTTGAAAACTCTGTACTTAGGGCTGTATGTGGCTCCTCCAGGTGTTCACTTGGGTATTCCCTTTGGTAGCCGCTTGAGGCTGTTCGTTGATGTATTTCAACAATTAGTCAAGCCTAGCTTCCTGGGGGAGGCAGTTGCTACAGGATCAAGATCAGTTTCTCACATTTTACAGAGATCTGGTGATTGTGGTAAACTGGGAAAAGTCTAATCTCATACTCAAGTAGAGGTTGAAGTACCTGTGCATGTTGATAGACACGGCAGTACCAAGAGTCTTTCCCTCAGAGAGTCACATCAGCAGGCTCAAGGAGGTTTTGTAACTGTTCCTTTCCAAGACAAGTACCACCTTGGTGCTGACAATGTTTTCTCAGTTGCCTCTCCTCATTGTAAAAACTTCATTGTTGTCTGAAGGATAGCTGGTCAGCCTTCAGGGATTCCCCACTCTGTCCTGTTCCAGAGGGCTGGAGGTTTGGGCCCATCTGTCCTGGTGGCTTGACAAGGAAAACCATAAAGGGAGTTCCACTCAACTCTCAGCCCCCAGGCATGAAACTGTTTTCAGATGCATCGACGGAAGGGTGGGGAGCAGACTAGGATGACCTGGACATCTCGGGTGTTTGGACAGAAAAAGAACGGCATCTGCATATCAATTTCCTCGAAATGCAAGGAGCCTTACTTGCATTACAAGTATATCAAGAACGTTTGAGGAGGCTCTCAATAGGGTTGATGAGTGACACCACCGTCAAAAAGCGAGCTGTCAAAGCGAAAGTACACCTAGGTGGCGTTTCATGCTGTAGAATTGTTGGCAAGGTACTCTCTGGGCAAGAAGAATGTACTGTATTAGCAAACACACTCAATCATCAGGGGCAGGTTGTAGAGGCAGAGTGATCCCTCTTGTAGCAGAGAGGATTTGTTCTAGTCCCCTATTCAGGTCCTATGGATGGTGTTCAAAGATTTAGTACTTTTCAAGAACCGTGAGATCACCTGGATGTGTACGCCTTTCAGTCTGTCTGGCTGGTAATCAAGAGGGTATTGATTATATCAGGACTCAAAATGACCTTAGTGGCCCCCAGATAGCCTCATGCCAAGTTATATTCTAATCTGCTTGCTCTTCTGGTTGAGGTCCCAAGAAAACTACCCCCAGTGGTCAATGCTTCTCTGTCAGTCACACCTTTAGAGGTAACACCAGGCTTTTGAGTCTTTGTCTCTTTATTGGTGGGAGCTATCTTGTATCTCCTCCAAGAGAAAGGCTTTTCATGAGGCATTGCACAGATGTCTGGATATCTTTGGCAGTTCTCTACAGCTTGCAGCTATTTACCAGGCTAAGTGGGCCATCTTTTGTGATAGGTGCCATAGAAGGGATATTTCTCTGGTCAGAGCAACTATAGCACAGATCACACATTTTCTAGTCTTCCTTTGCTGAGAGAATCGCCTTGCAGTTGTGGCTGTTAAGGGCTATCGCTCGACCTTGAGCACGGTCTTCCAAATGAAGGGCATAGACCTCTCTGCTTCTTGGGAGTTGTCTATGCACGTGAGGAGCTTAGAGTAGGTTTGCCCACCATGAGATCTCAAGCCCCCAGAGTGGTACTGTACATCACTCTAGTCACTAAGTCTTTTATGCATACCCTTTTCGAGCCTTAGAGGAGGTCGTCAGACACAGATCTGACTCTGAAGACACTCTTTCTGCAAGCTTTATCATTGTCAAAGAGAGTAGGTGAGTTGCATGGTCTCTTATTTTTGTGCCTGATTTCATGGCCAAAACCCAGAACCTGGCATGGTGTGATCCCAAGTTTGAATCTTTCTCCATCTCATCTCTACAGGAGGTGTTGGGTGGTGATCAAGAGAAACAGCTCTTGTGTCCCATGAGGGCTCAATGGTGCTATCTGAAAAGGACCCAGCACCTCAGGCTTGAGTTTCAAGAGACTTTTCATTTGCACTGGTAGGTGCAAGAAAGAAGTGTCAAGGAATAGTCTTTCTGGCTTCATGAGATGATCCGTAGAAAATATGCGTCAATTGACTAGAAGATAGAGATACCAGCTATGTGTTTAGCCCTACTCTTACCTTAAGGGTATCAGTGGGGTAGGAAGTTTTTGAGTTACAGTTTTAGGATTTACACAGTTTGATTGTGTTCATAACTGAAACTATTTCCCCAAATTTTATTTGAATCGAGTGAGTAGTTTTTTTTATTTACTTTTGTCCTTTTTCTTGATTTTTCATGTTTTCCTAAATCTATCTACAATATTTTGTGAAAAATAAATATATCACTATTTATTAAGCAAGAGTAGGGTATATAGAATACAAACAATAACTTTACAAAGCACTTAAATGTATTTTTTTTTAATCAAAATTTCACAAATACCTGAATTTAACAAAAAACTATGCAAGGATGAAACTCAACAGTTATTGCTTAAAATGCACCAGAGTCAGTTATTATAAAGCTTTTTAAATTTTCAGAATGTTTAAAACTAAAGAAATACTGTAGATAGAATTTGAAATGAAAAAAGGGATTTTGACGAAGGAAAAATCTATTTCTGGGGAGAGACCTGTGACGCCCGGCGAAAAAGTCCTTCTTTGTACTTTTTCTGATATAAATCTTCCAAATATACCAGAGAAAATTAAAAGCATGGAATGCAGAGGCTACAACCCTCGCGCGAGCACCTTGTTGGTGTCGTATATCTAAAAGGGCGTTTGTAAAACACTATTCACAGGCTGTCTTCCATTTAGATAATCCCTTCATCAAAGGGGGAGGGCCGTGACAGGCCCTAGAGAATACAGTTGGGATACCCTACCGACACCTACCACTCGTGCTCACCAGGTCATCCTTCTGCAAGAACATATGGCTTGGCAAGGAAAAGGGTGGGTCCGTACAAAAATAATCGGGAAGGGTTTCGCCGGGCGTCACAGGTCTCTCCCCAGAAATAGATTTTTCCTTCGTCAAAATCCCTTTTCTGGGTCGACCTGTGACGTCCGGCGAAAAAGGTACCAGAGAATGCCTTCCAAGCCCAATAAAATAATAACATAATGAGGAGAATACAATCACTATGTACGACAATACTATGATATAATAAAGTAATCGTCCAATTACCAACCAGCCAAATGACATAGGGAACGTAAGGTTAAATAATAATGACGACAAGGAACCAACTGAGTGTCGAATCGCAAAAGTCATCAAACCTTACATGTCTAAGTATATCTAAACATTAAAGGAACGGTAACTACAATAACAGTTAAACCATAGGAATTAAACATGGCAAATATCATAGGGCTAACGAACTACCAAGGAGAGCGGCGACGTGGTGTGAGTGGCGGGTAGGAGGGAGAAGAGAAGAGATGGAAGAAAGGAAGAAGAGGAGATTAATGGTGAGAGATAAGGCTCCCCTCTGCCATCGTCGGGTATTTAAGGGCCTGTAAGATCTTTAGATATTGGCGTTTGACAACCATAGGGGATTTCCAACCCGTATATTTTTTAAAATCATCAAAGTCCCTGTTCTGGAAGTCATTGTTGGAGGCATTTACTGTCCGTATATCATGAGCCTGGGGAAATGATTCCGGATTAGTATGTTTAATGAAGTAGAGGATTTGTTGCCTGATACCGTGAATGGAAATAGTACCTCCTTGTTCCCTGATAACCAAGGGGCCAGACGAGCGGGTGGCAGTTCTAGCTAAAAAGGGGCTTGAGAGTGTGACTGTACACGGAGAAAAATCCTGGGGATGAAGAATAATCTTCCGAGAGGAGCACCTATTTTGCGGATCCTCATTTTTTAGCTAGGGAAGCTTTGTCTGGAAAAGGAGTACTTCGGCTGAAGGGAGGAAATCTATGTTTTCCGGGTTTCGTGAGAGCTGCTAGTTCTGATGTTCCATCACCTGAGGCCATAGCCGTTAGAAATAAAGTCTTCCTAAGAAGAGTGATATAAGAGCAGGATTCATTGTCCGTGTCCATCGCAAGTTTGAGAACACCGTTCAGAGACCGAGAGTCCTTTTGTGGCCGAACCGAAGGTCGAAGCCTAGCACATGTTTTTGGGGTTGATGAGAAATAGGAATCAGCTAGGTTAATGTTGAACCCAACAAGGTAGATCTTCTTCAAAGCTGACTTGATGGTGGTTAAAGTGCTAACTGTTAGGCCTTTGTCAAATAGGAACCTCAAGAAAGAGATGGCTAAATGCGGGGACATACGAGTATGGTCTGCACTCTTAGGGGACCTACTAGTTGTTAACGGCCGAATCATATTGGCGAATTGTCGAGTCCCTTTTTTGTCCCATTCGATGAAGAGATCGTTTCCGGTTCAATGTTCGCATCTCTACGAGCTGCCAACTTCCTGTAGTCCACAAAGTTAGAGTTTTGGCTATCCTTGAGTAATCTGACACAGTGAGCTTGGATACTCGGGTCAGTTTGTGGAACGGGATCCGGATGGGACTGAGTTTCAACTCGAGGAGGAGAGGAAACCAACTGTTCTTGGCCAGTGAGGTGGTACTAAAGCCACTGCGCCCCGGAAGGAGCGTAGTTTGTGTAAAAGTTTTTAGAAGATTCCCTGGGGGAGATAGGGAAATCTTCTTCTAATGGTTCCAATCCCGGGGTAATGCGTCCATGGCATAAGCCCGAGGGTCCAGGGTTGGGGTCACATAACAAGGAAGTTAGTGATTCATCTGAGTTGCGAATAGATCTACCTGGAGGCCTGGAACGAGCCTGAGTATCCACCGGAATGAAATTATGTCTAGAGACCATTCTGACTCCAGTGGATCCGTCCTGGATAGTGAGTCCGCTCTCACATTCTGGCCTCCCGCTAGGTGAGGTGCTGACAGGAACCAGTTCTCTTCTGTTGCCCAGTCGAAGATAGTGACCAGGATCTGATTCAGGTTGGGTGACTTGGATCCTCCCCTGTTGACGTAGTGTACTGCGTCTGTGCTGTCTGACACTACTCTGATGTGGGTCGACCTCGGAGGAGAGTCTCTCTTCAGGGTCAAGAACACTGCCATGGCTTTGAGAACAATGATATGGGACTGTTTCATGGAGAGTGACCAAGAACCTGAAACATCTGATGTTCGGAGTAATCCCCCCCATCCACTTAGAGACGCGGCTGTATGGAATGTCACTTGTGGAGGTGGGAATTGTAGAGGAACCGATTTGGAGAGGTCCTTCGGTTCGGACCATGGGCGTAGTCTCATTTTCAAGACAGAGGGGACCTTCGAGACCATGTCTCTTATAGGTACTGTAGCTCTCTTTCTCCAAACTCGATTGATGTCTTTGAGTTTGGCTTTTATTAGATCTGTTACTGAAGTGAATTGGAAAAGTCCGAGGATACTTTCTAAGGCTCTTCAGACACCTGTTTGTGTTTGAGAAAATTTTTTGATCTTGGAAACTATTCCTCTTACCTTTTGGAAGGGAGAGACAACGTGTGCTTCGAAAGGTCCCACTGAATGGCTAACCATTCTAAGCGGACTGATGGTTGCAGGCGAGATTTTTTGGAGATTGACCCGAAATCACAGGTTGTCGAGAAATTGAAATAATTCCTTCGTAGCTCTGTTGCCTTCTATGACCGGCCGGGCCCAAATGAGCCAACCGGCCAGATAAGCAATGATCTGTATCTCTTGGTTCCTGAGTTGTTCTAACACTCTCTCTCCCAGTTTCGTGAATATCCTGGGATCAATGTTGAGGCCAAAGGGCATGTCTTGAACACAAAGGCTTTCCTGCTTAGGCGGAAACCCAGATAAGAAGAGAAGTTTCGAGCTAAAGGCGCAAGATAATAGTCGTCGGTAAGATCGACAGAGGTGGTGACGGTCCTACGGGGAAGTAAGGTCCGTACCTGAGAGATAGTCAACATCCGGAACTTGTCGCAGAGAATGTAAGAGTTTAGCTTGACAAGTCCAGGTCCACTCTCAATGCCGCCAAGCCTTTTCGGAATTGTGAACAGGTGGCTTTGGAACTTCAGTGATCGATCCCGTTTGATTGCTTCTTCTTGAGTAACCCTGTGGTGTACTCTTCCAGGATGGGAGTGGATTTCTGGGAGAAGGTCACTGGTGGAGGAGGAGGACCTTGTGGCCATTTTCACCTCAAACCTTTAGAGATTATGCTATGAGCCCACAGACCGAAGGTCCAATGGTCTCAAAAGTGGTAAAGTCTACCCCCTACCGGGACCACCGCGTTGTGAGGGGGTGAATCTAGGTACTTTCCTTCTCCGAGCCCCCTTTTTTCTAGGTCCGTCTCGATGGCGAGACTGTCTTCTACTCCTGTAGCTTCCTCTCTGGTGTCCACGAGAGGAGCCTGAGGGTTCGGATCTAGGGCTGTATGCAGGTAAAACATCCCAACGGGGTTGGGCTGTGTACCTGGTGAATCAGTGAGGTAGACCACCTGATGAGGGGGATTTGGATGCATAGACGTCGAATCAGAGGGAGGCTGTGATGACGAGTGGGTAACCGACTATCGATTCCTGTCTGATAGAGGCCTCAGACAGAACGTATTTCCCACAACTAACCCGATCAGACCATCAAACGTGTAGGTCGAATTGGAAGGGCAGATCTTGGAATTATCGTACCCCCCAGACTGACAACATCCTGGTCCAGACAGATCGGGCCTGCCCTTTAGGAAATAATACTGTTACCTTCGGTACCTTGTCTAACCTAACCAAGGCAATCTCTTTCAATCGAACGAATCCGTTGAACGGGAATTCTAGTACCTGGGAGTAAATTCTAGGTCCCCCAGAGGGAGGACGTCTATGCCATCCAGATTTATGGTACCATCTATATATGAAACATGTAAGGCAAATCTCTATGCGTTGTTTTTATCGAAGGAGGTTACTTCGATATGCCTGGGGCTGTAGGGGGAAACTTCTGAGTTCCTGAACGGATCCGACTCACTACCATACTTTTGAGCTCCGTCATAGCCCCTTGGTTTTCCCTAGAATGTGTTGCTTTTAGCAGTCACGGTTTATGCAGGGTAACATGAATATCAGGATCCATTAAGGGTCCTAGGTCGGTGACATAGGTAATTGCAAAGCTGAAGGCTCAAAATTCATCCCCACCTACCTGCCCGTCCATGGGGTCGTCGTCCAACCTTAGAGAGGACACTCTGAGGAGATAGGGACCTCTAGATGGAGCATTTCTTCCCAACCTTGATAACCAAGGGCGGAGAGCCTCTCTTGCAGGCCAGAGAGATTCATCATCATCCTGACGGGAACCATGTAGGCGAACCTTCTGTAAAAGAAAGGGGACATAAGTCTGGATGTTCCTTGAACTTTGGTTAGTGATCCTATTCACAGGCTGGGATCAGCTGTATAACTCATAAAAATCAATTTTAAAGAAAAATCATTTAATGTACTATCTTTTGGGGTATAGTTCGACACTTGTATTCATGAAATGTGACACTGTTGGCGCATCCGCCACAGGTTGGCCACCCCTGACTCAGACGTTCAGAACCGGGTCTAACATTATTTACTGGCTATTAGTATTCTATTGATTCATCTGTTCACTGACCAGAGTTTCAAGGAACAGTAGATAGCCTCTCATGGCATGGTTAGTCTCGACCCGGCCCTTCATTAGAAGGGGCCAACGTTTGGTTCCCAGTACTGAGTGGAAACTTATTTCTATTTGAACACTATGTTGTATGGATATTTATTCATATTTAGGCATAGTTAGAATTGAATATGCATAAATATAGGCATAATCAATTTATTTCTATTTGAACACGATGTTGTATGAATATTTATTCATATTTAGGTATAGTTAGAATTGAATATGCACAAATATAAGCACAATCAATTTATTTCTATTTGAACACTATGTTGTATGGATATTTATTCATATTTAGGCATAGTTAGAATTGAAAATGCATAAATATAGGCATAATCAATTTATTTCTATTTGAACACGATGTTGTATGGATATTTATCCATATTTATACCTAGTTAGAATTAAATATATGCATAAATATAGGCATAGTTATGTTCATATATTTTTATTTGGACTTTCAAGAATAACTAATGAATATTACCAACGCAAATTCAAAGTGTCATTAAAGTAAGTACAGTTTACTTTGTATTCATGTTAAATCCTTTCCTTTACAGCAAAAACAAGAGATTGGCCACCCGTGGTTTGAGTGATCTCTGTCTGTACCGGAGCTCCGGTAACAATCCCCGGTACAAAGGTCCGTCATAGTGACAACGTGAACACCAGAGGAAAACTAATATTAACCTCAATGCTGATCGCCTGTACGATATCCGGTTAAGCCGGAGATTCGATGAAAAGGATCGTAATAACGATATTGTGATTATTCATGAAAAAGGGTTCATACCCTGATTCTGATCGTCTGATTGATCTCTGTTTGTAACGGAGAACTAGTGACAAAGGTCCGTCATCGTGAAAACGTGATCCTCAGCGGTACGATAACATTCTCTAATACTGAATGTTTGTGTTATCTCCAGTGAAGCCGGAGATTCGATGAAAAAGGGACCGTAATAATGAAACTGTGAAGTCTTCATCGGTATCACATTGTTAACTCCGGTTCTGGTCGTCTGCTTGATCTCTGTTTGTACCGGAGATCCGGTAGCAAAGGCCCGTCACCGTGATATCGTGACCGTTCCCGGTACGATAACATTAACCTCAATGAATGATTGTGTTATCTCCCGTGAAGCCGGCCGTAACGGTGTAATTATGATCAAACATGACAAAGGTTCGTGTGTAAAAGGCTTCAGCCGGAGTCCGAGTGCCGGATTTCACCGTTGCACTCCAAAAATCTGCTCCTGAACGTTAACTAGTTCTCACCCAATGAGTATCCATATAGCGGAGCATAACTCAAGGCGGAGCTAAGCATAACTCACGGAGCTAAGGGTGTCGGTATAAAACGACCCCAATTAATGACTCATACACTAACGTACCTATTAATAGTGTTAGCTATATTAACAGTAACCACATCAATAAAAACGTTTATAATATTAAACGTACTATCATCAACTCTGATACTAAGAGGAGGCCTGAATAACTCGTGATCGTATAAAAACGGAGAACGGGAAATTCACCTCTCTTACTCGAGCTAACAAAGAAAACGAGAGAAGGGATAACTCATATCTGTAGAACAGGGAACGAGCAGTCTCTGTTTTCGCTCTCAAGGTTACATAATAAAAAAAAAAACTAACATCACACAATAAAACAAGAACATTAATAAAATTGATTGCTTTTCTTAGTAATAACCAAGAACGAAGAATAACGACAACGTAACAAATAAACATGGATATAGTCTAAATCGAAGCCTCTGAGGCGAGTACAAACTAACAGACTAAATCGCTAAACTTTAATTCGCTATTCTTTAAATCGCTATTCTTCGTAGGTCCAAATTGGACTTGCAAGCAAATAAATACCATAGTAAAAATTAATGATAACACTAAAAGGCCATAAAACGTAAGTGATATAACCTAGATGACAGAGTACCAGATGGGCAAAATTAACTAGAATATTTACCGAAGCGAACATAACACAAAATGGCTGCCGATACCTCGGCCGGACAATCGCTTCCAAAACTAAAAACCACCATATTGGAAACAGAACAAATGCCCAGTACTGTCAAAAGCTGCCAAAACAAACTATGGTACTTAACATTGGTAAGGGTGAAGTATCAACGTCAGTCATGTTGAATTAACGACAATCACTTCGAAAAACACTGGGCAAAAAACTTATCAACTTTGCGGTCAAGTCCAAAACAGAAGGATGACCTGGTGAGCACGAGTGGTAGGTGTCGGTAGGGTATCCCAACTGTATTCTCTAGGGCCTGTCACGGCCCTCCCCCTTTGATGAAGGGATTATCTAAATGGAAGACAGCCTGTGAATAGTGTTTTACAAACGCCCTTTTTAGATATACGACACCAACAAGGTGCTCGCGCGAGGGTTGTAACCTCTGCATTCCATGCTTTTAATTTTCTCTGGTATATTTGGAAGATTTATATCAGAAAAAGTACAAAGAAGGACTTTTTCGCCGGACGTCACAGGTCGACCCAGAAAAGTAGTTTTGAGAAAAAAATGTTTTGAATATTTTTTCCTACTTACCTTCTCTGATAAAGCTTTTAGGTGATAGCTACTGAGCTCCTGGTCCCTATCTTACTAAATATATATTATCTCTTCTTATGATATGGTAAAATTAATGATAGAAGCTTATGAGGGGGTTTCATAGTATCCTTATGCTCACAAACAAATTACTTCACTACGTGTGTTTCTTCAGAACACTCCATCATTTGTGTGAAAGTTTTTCATTGACTTTGAAATAAGCTCATGCTTAATAGAACCCCTCTTCTTCGGCATGATTGAAGTAGTAAAAATAAAAAAAATAATGAAGTAACCAAAACTGCATGAATAACAATGGTGATCAGAAAAACTCAATGTAATAATAACTGCACAAGAACGTTTCAGGCTCTAAATTTTGAGGCAAAGGTTGGTTACTGATTGTACCACATGTATCTTGCATACCTTGTTATTGTTGCCCATCATATCATACAGAAAACCAAAAAATATGAATATTAACATGAATATTGAAGAAATTTTCACATAGCAGCGATGTCAGTGGTTGCTATGACCAAGATAAGGAAATTCTGGGTGCATATGCGTGAACAAAATCACATATTTACCCTAAAATGAAACTTCTAAATGACAATCTTCCATTTGGCAATGGGACAGACCTTTTACAGTATGAAAATTAAGAAATCAGAAAATGGCTGTGACCAAATATGGCCATTTTCCAGACCGTCAATACCCTTAAGGAGAAACCTGTCAGTGGGCCAACTGTTGAAGGCTGCGAGTCAGGAAAAGGCAGACCACCTTCATTGCCTTTTATTTGACGCCTTTGTGCTTGGACCTGTGGTGGTTGCGCAAGTAGTTGTGTAACCAGCACAGCTCCCACATGGGACAAGGATGTTTCTTATCTGTTGTAATGTGTAGACGTAAGTCTGGAATGGACAGTAATAAGACTTTCTTCTCCATTCTTCTGTTTCCCCTCTTGTGAACCAAGCAATCAAAACTTTACATGCTGGATTGAACCTGATGCTGGTAGGTAACATTTCAGAGGTCCATTCTTTAGGATTAAAGAAGTATTCTCCCAACCCCACTTAATGAGGGGGATGATGAATTTTATATGAACAAATTGATCATCATACAAGGTATATATTTCCAACTGACATCACTTTTGGGGGAAGCATTTGAATAGTTTGATAGGGTACTGTACATACTTGCATGTACAGGACAGGCCTTATCAGACTTTCATCCTTATGAAAGTCCGCTAGGAGGTTGCTGGGTTACTGGTTTACTTCTGAGGACATTTAGCAGTGATCACCTCCAGGGAAGAAAATGAACCACCCAGTTAGGTCCTAAGAAGACTTCCAACCCACCAAGCAGTGAATCTCCCTAATTAAAAGGAGAGGGTTTGCTGCGCAGGAACAAATGATTTTCTTTTAAAGTAATTTGTATTTTTCCTAGCCATACAAACCTGAATCCTTTAATTCAACTTTCCTCATCAACCACCCCTCTCTTTCCTGGTCCGAAAGGTCAAAAGTAAGGGCTCTCTGGTCGGATATGGGAAGGGCTCCTCACCCCGCACCCTCATCAACTGGATATCTTCTTGTTATCCAACTTTTAACAATTGTCTCCAACCCGTGGTGAAACAAACCCCCTAATTAAAGGACTCAGGTTTGTATGGTTGAGAAAAATACAAATTACTTAAAGGTTTTGTGATATTTCAACTAGCCCATACAGTACTGCTCCCATTCACGCTCTTGTGTTTTACCTTTACTGTACTTGAATTGTTGTTCATCACTCTAAGATAGCATGTACTATTTCATCCTAGGTGTAATGCCTGATTATTGAGTTGCAGTACCAATAAAAAAAAACCCTTTATGTGTGACAGATCGCGAACTGTATCATTGCAATTTTCTGATCTGTTGGTGCAGGAGTGGCGGTTTTCCAATCCCCAGGTTAGGATCTAGGTACTGTATCTGTTACAGGGAGGTCATCTCAGAATTTTTTTCTCACACTTAAATTTTCCTACACTGTTCAAGGTTATATAAAGCAAACATTTGGTACTCTTTCTAGCAATTGAAGATCTTTCTATCTAAAAAAAAAAGGTATATTGTAGAGTATTTCTTTTGTTTTTATTTTGTAGTTCTGTATCTTTAAAATAACATGTTCTAAAGAGAGGCCCTAAATCTACCACTTTTATGATAGTGTCTCAAATTATATTGCTTGGATGTGGAATAGATCCAGTTAAGATATGCAATAATATGAAAATTCTATTACTGAAAACTGAACTTATTAACACCTTTCTTGTTACAGATAAATATATTACTAGGCTAACATTCAATTAACTTGTGCAGATATTTCTTGCTCTGAAATTAATAATGTTATTGTTTCAGACTTACTTCCTGCTATGGCACTCCCACAATGTTTGTTGATATCCTGAATGCTCAGAGAGGTGCCCAAAGAAATATGAGCAGTTTGTCAACTGGAATCATGTCTGGCGCTCCTTGCCCTCAAGAATTAGTTCTAGCTTTGATAAATGAAATGAACATGAAAGATATCTTGGTAAGTATATATAATAGACAAGTGTTTTCCCCTTCATTTCAGTAAATGATTTTAGGTATATTAAGATCTGATGAGCAGGATTAAGCTTCTTGAAAAATACATTTTATAAGTACTCTACAGTAATTGAAAAAAAAAAATAAAGGTTTAAAGGTGGCCCATGAACGGCAGAGGTAAGGGACATGACAGTGCCTTAGAGACTGACCATATATATATCACATATAATCAGTGCCCAAGCCCCCTCTCCATCAAACTAGGACCAGGGGGGCCAGTGCAATAGCTGCTGATGACTTTGTAGGTAGACCTGTAGGCTCTTCCTCACATCCCTAGCCGACAAGGATGCTGAGGTTCCAGATACTACTAGAAACTATCGAGCTTCAGCGGGCCTCTCCTGTCTATTAGATTGTCAGGCAGGGACATTTCCAGTAGGCTACCACAACCCTTAATGGGAATTTAAATGGGTAAAATTATATTCAAATGTTCATTAAAACAATAGACCCTGTAGAATATGACAACAATGTTGCAGATGATCATAAAGATATAAAATTTACTAGATGTACTGTAAATTGAAATGCAGTACAGTAGTCTGCAATTCCTTTTCCATACTCACTTGTAACCCCATTTGCCCATAATCACACACTTTTGATTGCCAGTCAGAATACATCCTTGTCTGCAATGAGTAGAGAAGTACAAATTCCATACTAAGCGCAAATCAAAGATCGATCTCTGGATGGGAGCAAATAAATACCTCAGAGTGGTAAGCTGATTGGTTTATTTTATGATGTATTGATATTAACTTCAAATGTGTTTGTATAGGCTAGATATTATTAGGCCATGATTTTGGGTTAACCTAACATAGGGTGGTTACTCGTTTATATTCACATATGTTATCGATACCCCTTTGGAAATATTAGTGCAAATATGGGATCGATCACTCTACTGTATTTCTCTATAGTATTATGAAATGTAACCTAATGGATTTTATCATTTACAGGTAATGTATGGGATGACAGAGACTAGTCCAGTCACTTTTCAGTGTTACCCAACTGATCCAGTATCTGTTCGCTCATCAACTATTGGATACCCTTGCGATCACACTGAGGTTATTAAAATTTTTTTTTTGTTTATTTTAAATTTAAAAGATTGAACCCAAAAATCTCAGGTTTTAGGTTTACTTGAAATCATCAAAATTAGTTTCTGGGCTCAATCCCTGTGCCGCGCAGTGAAATGCTCCTTAAGCACCATTTCAAAGGAATATAACTGCTAATATTACCAGAGAAAAAATGTAAAGGAATGCTAGGTTGAACTAGCTCGCTCACCTAATGGTGTCGGTATAGACTGGGGCGAAATACCAGAGGTCTCGTACCATTTAGACTTCTCCTCTTCGAAATCCCCCAATAGTGAGGTGCCGTTCAACCTCCCCTGCCTCGCAGACCAGTACTACTAACTCAACCCACGCTTGCCCATCACTCCTTTCAAGCACCTGTTTGATATAAGTCCAAGTTTTTTATTTCGTGTGTTTCATTGGATTTATCATCAACTTTCTCTCGATGGCCGATTCCCAAGATACCCCATCGAAGTTAAGTACCTTATCCATGAGTTTTTAACGAGATTGGGCAGTGTCATCTTTGTTTTTATTATTGAGAAGTGTTTATATATGAGCGGCGTCCCCGTTCTTTCTTTCGCCTCTGCCCTTTGTCTCGTTAGTTCGTCCGTCTTTTATATTCGTTCGATCCTTTAGGAGTTTTTTCCTTATATTCATTTAGTACACCAACTTTATGCTTTCATATAGCAATATTCATTTAGTACACCGACTTTATGCTTTCATATAGCATTTATTTTATGTTATCCTATGATATCGGTGTTAGCGTTTCATCCGGAGTAGGTTATGTTGGTATGCCTGCATTCGTGCATGTTGGTGGATAGCGTCAACATTGAGATTGTTTCGCTAGTTCTAGGAGCTTTATATTTCGACCATCTCACTTATTATTAGTAAAACCTTTTGTTTTATTACGCTCCACCTAGTTTTACGTTTGGTTCGAGTGGGACTCTCGCGTATTTTGTTGTTTTTACTGTTCGATCTACCGCTTCAGTAACTAGGTTGGTACCCCTGCTTTCCATCTCCTGATGGCGTCATGCTCCTCCCCTTTTTACTCGCCCGAGTCCCTCTCTCGCCATATTTTTTCTGCATGCCTAACCTTACTTACGTGATTTCGCTTTTAATTCATTAATTATTTTTATGTATTTGTGCATTGATATTATATTTATTGCTTACTCCGTTATGATCATATTTTTGGGATTTTCATGTCATGATTAGGGGATCTCCAGTTGGTAGCCCTGTCTACCACTGCGCACTGGCGATTTCCCTGTACCATTACACCCCCCCCCCCCAACAAGTTGGGGAGGTTATTCCATCCCCCCCCCTTCAGTGTACACCCTTCCTCTCACTCGATGGTTGTTGGTTATGATTTACGGGTCAAGTATGCTTGTACCTCAGTCTTCCATCAACGTTCCGACATATTGAGGACTGAGTATACCAACGGGGTATGACTTAGTCTCATTCATTCATACCGGGCGGTTTCGTCTCCCCCCTCCCGTCGCCATCGGTCGGGGAGGGGGAAGGCCGGGACCACCGGGGACTATCACACGTGATTAGTCGGTATAACTGCATCTTGGTGTAACCTTGCTTTTAACTACGGTTGTTAGAATGAGCACTTATATTAGGAGTGTCCTCCCCTACGGTACCTCATGCTATTATCGTCCGTATAGGACTTATTATATCCCATATCATTATTTTATATTCTACATGAATCATTACCTTTGTCCCGGTACCTCAGGTAAGGTAGGGGGGTTCCACTGGCTCCCCCCGCGCTCTCCCGTTGTACCCTCCCGTCATACCCTCCCGTCATCAGACATCGGAGCCGCCGAGCTCTTAACTACATGATCGGTTGACACTGACACGGTTTTGATTAATATCCTCCCTCCGGGAGCCCTATTCATTACAGACATTAGTTTTAGATCATAATTGGCGTTTTCTATTTATGTACTTTAAGGATGTATCTTGGGTACTTTAAGTTTACTTTAAGTTACTTTAAGTTTACTTTAAGTTTACTTACCAACCCTGTTCCCCGGCCACGGGGGCCCCGGAACTAGTTATGATTATATATTAATCACTGTTTTTTGCATCCTTTTTCATACCCGGCTCTGCCGGATTGCTATTGGAATAGTCTCAGTTCTCTGCATGTTTAGTCTAAGGCTATACATTTATTTTATTAACTGGCAGGTCCCGGACCCTCCGGGACCCCTTATAGAGAAACTAGTAGATGCTCATGGACTATTCCTTTTACAGGTGGTCCGTTGCCGGATGACAGCCTGCGCGGCCGTCCTTCACCAGCCTTGCGGCCATGCTGTCTGTCGGTCCCACGCGGACTGTGGGATCCAGATGGACGATATTGTGGTATGGCACCCTGACAACTGCCTTATCTGTTATGACCTTATCTCCACCCTCGCTTCAGATTCGGTGAGCCTCTTTCAGTCATTTTGTATTTACTTCCCTTCACTGGGCGACATCAATATGATAGATAATCATTGACTTCTGTTATGAATCTTCGGGTTCATTTATCATTTTGTCCTCGGGTTTGCTAACCTTATCCCCGTTCTTTCAGAGTTCCCAGGCGGTTCAAACTTCAGCAAGAGCCACTTTGAAATTGTGGGTAGGCGGCTTCGCCCGTAACGTAAAGGCCAGGAAGCCCTACGTCCTCTCAGAAGATTATTGTAGACTTATCTACCCGAACGCAAAATCTTCAGCAGCAGTGCCTAGGCAAGTGGCGGCTCCTATAATTGCTGACATTGCGGAAATCGTAGAACTCAATCTCGTCCAGGATACAGACATCCCTGACGACCCGGACCCCATTGAAGACAATGTTACGGCTCTGACCTTAGACATAGAGCCCATGGTTTTTGACGAACCTGACACAGGTAAGGTTGTAAGTGAGGCAGGTGGGTCTGGCGCTAAGACCTCTCTTCTTAGCCCCTCTGTTTCTCCAACTTCTAATAATTTTTCCTTTCTTGGTTTTGAAGGGAACCACGAATCCTCCCCAAGATCGCTCTCGGTTCCTGCCAAGGTCAAATCTCAGAAAAGACCTTTAGTGAGGACTCGTCAGAATCCTACACTACCTGGATCATCGAAGCCCAAGAAGGCTCCCCTCCCCGGAGCTCCTAGTGACTCGACTAGCACTGCCCCTATGTCTCAGGACCCGGGAGTGCAGTCATCCCCCTTAATTACTACAACCAACCTCGACCCGGAGGCCCTCACGAATATGTTGTCGAGGGTCGTTACAGAGCAGATTAGTTCTATACTTTCTGCCGTCACCAGAAGACTAGATAACCTGGAAAGTGGACTGCCTCAACAACAGCAGTTCCTCATCCCGGACGCCTCAAAACTTCCACCCTTCACGAAGAACAACCCGTGGAAAATGGCGCTCCACTGTCCTTTCACGGACGGAATGTTGACCATCGAGGGTTTTGGGACCAGGCCCATTGAAGATTTTGAGTTCTTCCCTCCCGGTCTTCAATTTCCTTTCCCCGGCTTCGCCCGGCTTACGGAAGAGGCTCTTGTCCGACTAGATAAGGTCCCTAAAGAGACCGTTATCTTTCCGAAGGAACAGGCTCAGTCTGTTTGGGTTCGAACCTTAAATGAGTGGGGTTGTACAAACACCATGCTGACCCCCCACAAGAGTACTTACACCATGTTTCTTGTGGACGAACAGACCCCCACTCCTTGCGTCACCAAAATGGTTGAATTAGCCCTTCAGGCAGTGACCGAAGATAAGCCTTTGCCACAACTCCGGGAGACAGATCCTACATCTCTGCTGTTCCCATCAGATAATGAATGTTGGCTTAACATTCAATCGACATTCACTTCTGGTAAGCTATCCGCGGACTGTGCATCGACGCAATTCAGTGAACGCCTCCCAAGACTACCTGAAACCTTAATCCGACTCGAGTTCGAGTCCCGGTCTAGGTTTAGCCGGAGCCTCAACATCTCGACTATGCGGAGATGTTTTCTCTTACTTATGACGAGGAACACTCTTTTAAAGTTATGACTAAAGCCACCCTGCAATCTTTGTTAGCAGACTGCTACGACTTCTTGGTGGCCAAAAGACGTTGCCGTAAGCATGTCTTATCTGAAGCCACTATCCGCCATGAGCCAAATAAGCTCATTAAAGCCTCTGCTTGGGGTCCGGACCTTTTCCCGGAGGACATGGTCAACTCGGTATTGAGCGAAGCTGCCAGAGTGAACCAGAGCCTCAAAGTCCGTTGGGGTCTCACTCCCAAACGGAAGTTCGAACAATCGAGCATTCACTCCCGGGGCAGAAAAAGGCTACGCCCTTATAGCTCTACCCAATTCCGCCAACCTATTCAAGTAGTCCAGTCGGCCCCGGTCTCTCAGGGCATCCAACCCTCCACCTCCAAGTCTCAGCCCCAAGTGAAGTATGTCCTCGTCCCTGAAAACCAAGTGGCTTCGAACTCGTTTACCTCTCCTGTTTATAACCCGGTCTATGAGTCCCGGTTTTCCTCCCAAGGATACCAACGAGGCAGGGGCCCCGGTTCGAGGGGTTCTTTTCAGAACAGAAGCAAAGGGAGATATTTCTCCCGTGGAAAAGGGTCACGTGGTGGCCGAGGCGGTAAAACCTCCAACTACTGACGGTCTTCAGGTAGGAGGGAGACTTTATGTGTTCCGGAGTCGCTGGAAATTCAGTCCTTGGGCCTTCAGCATAATCTCCAAGGGCCTGGGGTGGAGTTGGATAGAAGGGCCTCCTCCACCGAACAGATTCCATCAACCCTCGACACCGGACCTACTTTTGTTTACCCAAGATCTTCTTCGCAAGAACGCGATCAAGGAAACGAAATATCTGAAGTTTCAAGGTCGCTTATTCAGCGTTCCGAAGAAAGACTCCGACAGCCGAAGGGTCATCCTCGATCTGTCTCGACTAAACTTGTCCATTCAATGCGACAGGTTTCACATGCTTACCGTCTCGCAGGTGCGAACCTTGCTTCCCCGTGGGGCCGTCACCACCTCCATCGATCTTACCGATGCTTACTATCACGTTCCAATAGCGAGACACTTCCGCCCATTCCTAGGATTCAGACTGGACGACAAGGCTTACACGTTCAAAGTGATGCCTTTCGGGCTCAACATCGCGCCCAGAATCTTCACGAAACTGGCGGAATCGGTCATTCAGGAACTCCGATCCCACGGAATCCAAGTCGTCGCATACCTGGACGATTGGCTAATCTGGTCAGACAACGTCGAGGATTGTCTCAAGGCAACAAACAAGGTGATCCAATATCTTCAGTTTCTGGGATTCCAGATAAACTTCGGAAAGTCTCGTCTGACACCAAAGACCAAATTTCAGTGGCTGGGATTACGGTGGGACCTACGTTCTCACACTCTATGTCTCCCCAGGTCCAAGAGGATAGAGATTGCGAAAAATACCAAACGCTTTCTCGGGGAAAAGGTAACTTCCAGAAGGAACCAGGAGAGGATTCTAGGGTCCCTACAATTCGCTTCAGTGACAGACCTCCTTCTGAAAGCGAAACTGAAAGACATCAACCGAGTTTGGCGCTCCAGAGCGAACACCAAACGTCGGGACAAGAAGACACGCCTTCCTCCCATTCTTCGGAAGAGGCTTCTCCCATGGACAACCGCCAAGAGCCTATCAAAATCGGTTCCGTTGCAGTACCCCCCTCCAAGGATAGTCATCCACACGGATGCCTCCCTATCAGGTTGGGGAGGCTACTCCCAACACAGGAAAGTTCAGGGCCTTTGGTCCACAATGTTCCAGCAATTTCACATAAACGTCCTGGAGGCCATGGCTGTCTTACTAACCTTGAAACGTCTTTCCCCGGCCAAGAAACAACATCTGAGGATAGTCCTCGACAACGAAGTCATAGTCCGTTGTCTAAACAGAGGGGGCTCCAAGTCAGGTCCCATCAATCACGTGATGGTGGCAATCTTCTCCCTGGCAGCCTCAAACCAATGGCACCTATCCGCCGTTCATCTGGCTGGAGTTCGGAACGTTGTGGCAGACGCACTCTCCAGGACGGTACCGTTGGAGTCAGAATGGTCACTAGATCGCAAATCCTTTCAATGGATTCTCTTCCAAGTGCCGGATCTCCAGGTAGACCTCTTCGCGACGGAATCCAACCACAAGCTGAAATGTTATGTGGCCCCCAACCTGGACCCTCGGGCTTACGCCACGGATGCCATGTCTCTCGACTGGAACGCCTGGGAAAGGATTTACCTTTTCCCACCGGTGAACCTACTGATGAAAGTGCTGGACAAACTTCGAACCTTCAAAGGTCAAGTAGCCCTGGTGGCCCCCAATTGGCCCAAGAGCAATTGGTTTCCTCTTTTACTGGAGCTGAATCTCCACCCTCACCAGATTCCCAACCCGACTTTGACCCAGATAGTACAAACGTGCACTGTGTTCGCTTCCTCAAACATTCAGACCACCCTAACTTTATGGACTTCATGAAGTTTGCGGCACACAAAGGGGCTAACATAGACCCCCAGAATACTTTATTTTTAGAATCTGACAAGAGAGACTCCACTCTTCGTCAATATGACTCAGCGGTCAAAAAACTAGCTAAGTTTTTGAAAGATTCTAGTACTGACTTTATGACACTAAACCTAACGGTAACCTTTTTCAGAACCTTGTTTGAGTCGGGCTTAGCAGCCAACACTATTACTACCATCAAGTCTGCCTTGAAGAAGATTTTTCTAATCGGCTTTAATATAGATCTAACAGATTCATTACTAGCTTCGATCCCAAGAGCCTGTGCCAGACTGAGACCATCTTCTCGTCCTAGCCCGATTTCCTGATTTCTCAATGATGTTCTTAAACTAGCGTCAGAAACCGTCAACGATTCATGTGAGTATATCCCTCTACTCAGGAAAACTCTCTTTCTCGTGAGTTTGGCATCTGGCGCCAGGATTTCGGAATTAGCTGCCTTATCAAGGGATCCAGGCCACATAGAGTTCCTTCCGTCAGGAGAGGTCCTCCTCTCCCCAGACAAGGTCTTCTTGGCCAAAAATGAAGACCCTCAGAATAGATGGTCCTCCTGGAAAATCATCCCTCTCCTTCAGGATCCTTCCCTATGCCCGGTTACCACTCTAAAGTCCTTTCTATCAAGGACTTCCTATAAGACCTCGGGACCCTTGTTCATCAGGGAGCGGGGAGGGACTATAACTTTGAAAGGGATCAGACAACAGATCTTGTATTTTATTAAACAGGCCAATCCAGAGTCTTTTCCTCACGTCCACGACATTCGGGCGGTAGCGACCTCAATAAATTTTTTCCATCATATGAACTTTACAGATATCTCTAAATATACCGGATGGAAATCCCCCTCAGTGTTCAAGCGGCACTATCTTAAACAATTAGAGGCCCTTCAACTCGCTACCGTAGCTGCAGGGAGCGTGGTATCCCCCGGACAAATTCCTTCTAACTAATCCCTGAATCCTATATCTTCCACCTTCTTCCTCTTACCTGCCTCACTTACAGTTCCTACCTGAGTTCGGTTTGTTGTATCACACCCATGGGTGTTCCTAGTTCGTAACATTGCCATTTTATTATCATTGTTCAATTTATTCTTCCATACGAACTGTATTTCTTTAGTGTTCAAGTGTATGTAATTTGTTCCAGTGTTTGACCTTAATTGGTTTTGTTTTAAGTTAATGTTCTTTTGTCTTCCCTTCCTGGGATATTATACCTTATCATGCTGATGTTATTAAAGACGTCCGTCTTCTACGTTAACTTTTGATTAAACCACTGTTTGTTATGTTGATTTTTATTCGTTCCCGTATAGTTAAAAAAGTTTGGGTTCGTTTTCTCTGGTACTATTTCACTGCGCGGCACAGGGATTGAGCCCAGAAAAGGGATTTTGACGAAGGAAAAATCTATTTCTGGGCGAGAGACCTGTGCCGCCCAGTGAACCCACCCTATTTGCTCCCCCCCTGTTCAGACCCCAAACTTAAGGGTGCTGTAAGGAGTGATGGGCAAGCGTGGGTTGAGTTAGTAGTACTGGTCTGCGAGGCAGGGGAGGTTGAACGGCACCTCACTATTGGGGGATTTCGAAGAGGAGAAGTCTAAATGGTACGAGACCTCTGGTATTTCGCCCCAGTCTATACCGACACCATTAGGTGAGCGAGCTAGTTCAACCTAGCATTCCTTTACATTTTTTCTCTGGTAATATTAGCAGTTATATTCCTTTGAAATGGTGCTTAAGGAGCATTTCACTGGGCGGCACAGGTCTCTCGCCCAGAAATAGATTTTTCCTTCGTCAAAATCCCTTTTTTGTGTTTTCATCTTTTTAAAGGTTTCATTTGGCAGATGTTCATAGTATTTTCAGCTTTACAAATTATTTTTTTTATTCTATAATACTTAATTAAATGTACCTCCAACAACTGGTAAAGCTTAGTGTTTTCTCAGGTGAAGATAGTTGATGAAGAAGGGCAAGTGACTCCCATTGGTGTAGGTGGAGAGCTTTGTATTCGTGGCTACTGCACATTTTTAGGATATTGGGATGATGCAGACAAGACAAGGGAAATATTACAAGAAGACAGGTGGCTAAAGACAGGGTAGGTTAAAGATGGTTTTCCAATTATCGTTGTGGTAGGAGGTACTGTATACAAGATTCAGCTAATCCCATAAATTGGAAATTTTAGGTTTTACAGTGCAATACGGTATGGTACTTGCCGGGAGGTTTTCATTTTAGTTCACTACATTTTTTCACATTTAATAGCTACAGTATTGATATAGTAGCATCTAAGAAGCTTCTTGCAAAACATTATATCTCAAAGTATGATTGTAAGAAGGTCGAGGATAGTTACTCCTCAACATCCGGATCTCAGCATTGATAATGTTCCTTTTGACTCTGTATGACTTAAAATTTAAGATGTTATTCTCGACAACAAATTTGCTTTTGAGAAACACATTAGGTCTGTCTCTTCTTCAGTTGCACAAATAATTGACTTTTTGAGAGAGACTTTTAAGGTTTTTGATGATCAATGCATTCTGAAGAAATGTTTTAATTCTTTCATTTCATTCTGCCTTGTATTGTTCTCCTGTCTGGTCTTCAGCTGCTGAATCTCATCTTAATTTGTTGGACAACAACTCTCTGTCTATTAGATTTTTCATTTTTGGTCTAGATATTAAGCTCTGTCACCATTGTTCAGTTAGTTTTTTATGCATGTTGCTTAAGGTTTTTCATAACTGTCACCATCCTCTGCATTTAGATCTTCCAGACTACCATTTTGTGCTTAATACTAGGTCTGCAGTTAATTCTAACAATCATGTCTTCTCCATCATAAGGTTCATAAGGTTCAATACTACACAGTATTTTATAAGTTTTATTACAGCTATGACCAGATTGTGGAATGATCTTCCATATTCAGGGAGTTGAATCTTTGAAACTTTAGAAGTTAAAATTTGCAGTGAATATTTTTATGTTGAACAGGCTGACACAAGTATCTCTATAGTTTATATACCAGGTATGACAAATCTATTTTAACATTGTTATTGATCATAGTATATTTCTGGGGCGACCTGTGACGGCCGGTGAAAGAAGTCCTTCTTTACACTTTTCTAATATAAATCTTCCAAATATACTAGAGAAAGATAAAAGCATGGAATGCAGAGGTTACTACCCTCGTGCGATCACCTTGTGGGTGTCGTGTATACAACAGGGGCGTGTGAAAACCACTATTCACAGGCTGTCTTCCATTTAGATAATCCCTTCATCAAAGGGGAGGGCCGTGACAGGCCCTAGAGAACACAGTTGGACCACGCTACCAACACCTACCACGCGCAACCTCTAGGTCATCCTTCTGTTTTGGACTTGCCTGCATAGTCGTATTTTTTTGTGCTCGGTGTTTTTCAAGTGTTTGTCGTTAATTCATCATGACTGACGCTGCTACTTCACCTTAACCAATGTTAAGTACCATAGTTTGTTTTGACATTTTTTTTCAGTACCGGGCATTTGTTCTCTTTCCAGTAATGTGGATTTTAATTTTGGAAGAGGCTTGGCCGTCCTCAGTGACGGCAACCATTTTGGCCTTGTTCGCATTGATAGTTTTTCAAGTTAATATTGCCCATCTGGTACTCTGTCATCTAGGTTATATCACTTACGTTTTATGACCATTATTATTATCATTATTTTATTATTGTTTTTACTATGGTATTTTTTTTTTTTTTTTTTTTTGCTAGCAAGTCCAATTTGGACGAACGAAGAATAACGTTCTTGCCTTTGTTATAGTTTACGTACACGCCTCGGGAAGGTGCTCGTTTTAGACTATATCTTTATATTTATTTGTTACGTTGTCGTTATTCTTCGTTCTTGGTTAATACAATTTTATCATTATTCTTATCATGTTATTGTGTGATTTTGGTTCTTTATAATGTAACCATGAGAGCGTGAGCATGGAGTTCTCGTTTTCTGTTACTACAGTTACGAGTTACCCTTTTTCTCGTTTTCTTTCTTAAGCTCGAGTAAGGAGAGGTGGATTTCCCGTTTTCCGTTTTATACGATCATGAGTTATTCCTGCCTCCTCTTCTTCTCCGGGGTTATGATATTACGTTTGATGGTATTTACGTTTTATTGATGTGGTTACTGTTAATATAGCTAGCATTATTAATAGGTTCCGTTAGTGTATGAGTCATTATTTTGGGATCGCTTTATGCCGCAACCCGTAGCTCCGTTCTCTTCGGAACGTTCACCGCCTTGAGTTATACTCCGCTATAATGGATACTCATTGGGTTGGGAACAAGTCAGATATTTGGAGTGCAACGGTGAAACCCGGCACTCAGACTCCGGCTTCGACCTTATGCACACGAACCTTTTTCATGATTAATCACAATTTCATTATTACGGTCTTTTTCATCGAATCTCTGGCTTCACCGGAGATCACACAGACGTTCAGCATTGAGGTTAACATTATATTACCGATGATGTTCACAATTTCACTATTACAGACCTTTGTCACCGGATCTCTGGTGTCACCGGAAATCACTCAGACGTTCAAAACCGGGGTTAACATTATTTTACCGATGAGGTTTATAGTTACATGTTACGTGGTTACTGGATTTTAGTATATTAATTTGTAGCTCTAGCTAAAAATTATAGAACCATATTAGTCACACATAATTAATGTTATTTTCTATTGATTCATCTGTGGGTACCTCGTGGCGTAATGGTAGCGCACTCGGCTCACCACCGAGAGGTCCCGGGTTCAATTCCTGGACGAGGAGAAACATCCGGGCACGTTTCGTATTGGCCCTCTAGAGGACCTAGAATTTTACCCTCCAGGACTAGAATTCCCATTCAACGGCTTCGTCCGTTTGAAAGAACATGCCTTGGTTAGGTTAGGCAAGGTACCGAAGGAAACGGTAATATTGCCTAAAGAGCAGGCCCAAGCTCTCTGGGCCAGGACGTTGTCGGACTGGGGGTGCACTAATACCAAGCTCACCCCACACAAAGGAGCCTACACCATATTTACAACTGCTTCCGTTATTACCTTACCTATTACGGATAAAGTGGCAGGTCTTACTTTTCAAGCTGTCAAAGAGGGATCTGCCATGCCGGCTCTTAAAGAGACGGACCCCACCTCCATGCTCATCCCGAGTACCTCTACTATCTGGGACGATGCTTCCTCTACTTTCACAGTAGGGAAGTTAGACCCAGACTGCGCCTCTAATCTGTTTTCCGAGAAGCTTCCCAAATTACCGGAAAATCTTCTCAAGACTGAGTTTGAGGCACGGAATAGGTTAGCTAGGTCTCTCCACTCCATTACCTCCGTGGAGTCTCTAGCCTCGCTTTATCCGACTGAGACCTTGTTTCGGGTATTCACGAAGAACCTGTCTCTGTCCTTCCAAATCGACCTACACAAGTTTAGTTCGGCTCGGGTTAGTTGCAGGAAATACGTTCTATCTGAGGCCTCGATCAGACGTGAACCGAACAGGCTGATAGCTTCCCCCTGCTGGGGTAAAACCCTTTTTCCTCAGGAGGAGGTGAACAAGGTTCTACAAGACGCTGTGAGAGCAAACCAAAATTTGCAAATGAGGTGGGGCCTCACTGCCAAAAGGAAGGTCGAAGCCCAAAAGCAAACCTTCTTCATGAAGAAACAGAGATTTACCCCTTACAAGACGAACCGGGGTCACTACCATCAATCGTCTGTTACCCACTCGTCGTCACAGTCTCCCGCTGCTTCGACGACTCTACAACCGAATCCCCCTCAACAGGTGGTCTACCTCACTGCTCCCCCAGGTACACAACCCAACCCTGTTTGGATGCCCTCACCCGCATACAACCCTAGCTATGAACCCTCAGGTTCCTTTCGTGGACACCAGAGAGGTAGCTACAGGGGTAGAGGACAGTTCCGTCAACGAGGCGGACCTAGGACAAGGGGTGCTCGAGGAGGGAAAGGACCTAGATTCACTCCCTCGCAATAATATAGTCCCGGTAGGGGGGAGACTTTACCACTTTCGAGACCATTGGACCTTCAGTCCGTGGGCTCACAGCATAGTCTCCAAAGGTTTGGGGTGGAAATGGTCACAAGGTTCTCCTCCTCCACCAGTGACCTTCTTCCAGAAACCCACTACCATCCTGAGAGAGTACACCACAGAGTTACTCAACAAAAAAGCAATCAAACGGGTTCGATCGCTGAAGTTCCAAGGCCGCCTGTTCACAGTTCCGAAGAAAGGCTCGTCGGCATTGAGAGTGGTCCTGGACTTGTCAAAGCTAAATTCTTACATCCTCTGCGACAAGTTCCGGATGTTGACTATCTCTCAGGTACGGACCTTACTTCCCCGTGGGGCCGTCACCACCTCTATCGATCTTACCGACGCCTATTATCACGTACCAATAGCTCGAAACTTCTCTCCTTACCTAGGTTTCCGTCTAGGCAGGAAAGCCTTTGTGTTCAAAGTCATGCCCTTCGGCCTCAACATTGCGCCCAGGATATTCACGAAACTGGGAGAGACAGTGTTAGAACAACTCAGGAACCAAGGGATACAGATCGTTGCTTATCTGGACGATTGGCTCATTTGGGCTCGGTCAGCCCCGGATTGCAACAGAGCTACGAAGAAAGTACTTCGTTTTCTCGCTAACCTGGGATTTCGGGTCAATCTCCAAAAGTCCCGCCTACTACCATCAGACCACTTCGAATGGTCAGGCATTCAGTGGGACCTTTCAAAGCACAAGCTGTCTCTGCCTTCCAAAAAGGTAAGAGAAATAGCTTCCAAGATCAAGAATTTTCTCAAACACAAACAGGTGTCCAGAAGAGCCTTAGAAAGAATCCTCGGCCTTCTCCAATTCGCTTCAGTAACAGATCGCCTATTGAAAGCCAAACTCAAAGACATCAATCGAGTTTGGAGAACGAGAGCTACAGTACCTTTAGGAGACAAGGTCTCGAAGATCCCCTCTCTTGAAAATGAGGCTACAACCATGGTCCGAACCGAAGAACCTCTCCAAATCGGTTCCTCTTCAATTCCCACCTCCACAAGTGACAATTCATACAGACGCGTCTCTGAGGGGAGGGGGGGTTACTCCGAACATCAGATGTTTCAGGGCTCTTGGTCACCCGCCATGAAACACTTCCATATCAATGTTCTCGAAGCCATGGCAGTGTTCTTGACCCTGAAGAGACACTCTCCTCCGAGGTCGACCCACATCAGAGTAGTGTCAGACAGCACAGCCGTAGTACACTGCATCAACAGAGGAGGATCCAAGTCGCCCAACCTGAATCAGATCCTGGTCACTATCTTCGCCTTGGCAACAGAAAAGAACTGGTTCCTGTCAGCAACTCACCTAGCGGGAGTCCAGAATGTGATAGCGGACTTACTATCCAGGACAAAACCACTGGAATCAGAATGGTCTCTGGACATAATTTCATTCCGGTGGATACTCAGACTGGTTCCGGGCCTCCAGGTAGATCTATTCGCAACTCAGATGAATCACAAACTTCCTTGTTATGTGACACCAAACATGGACCCTCAGGCTTGTGCCATAAACGCATTAACCCTGGATTGGAACCATTGGAGGAAGATTTACCTATTTCCACCAGTGAATCTTCTAATGAAAGTATTGCACAAACTTCCGGGGGGCAGTGGCTTTAGTAGCACCTCACTGGCCAAAGAGCAGTTGGTTTCCTCTCCTCCTCGAGTTGAAACTCCGTCCCTTCCGGATTTCATTCCCCAAACTGACCCAAGTAATCCAAACTCAGACTGTGTCAGATTCCTCAAGGATAGCCAAAACCCTAACTTTGTGGACTTCATGAAGTTTGCAGCTCGTAGCGACGCAAACATTGACCCGGAAAACGTTCTCTTCATCGAAGCAGACAAAAGGGACTCGACAATTCGTCAATATGATTCGGCCGTAAGAAACTAGCAGATTTCCTAAAGAATTCAGACCATTCTCGTATGTCTCCGAATTTAGCAATCTCGTTCTTTAGGTTCCTATTTGACAAGAGCCTGGCAGCTAGCACTATAACCACCATCAAGTCCGCTTTGAAAAAGATCTTCCTTGTTGGGTTTAACATTAACCTGGCGGATTCCTATTTCTCATCTATTCCAAAAGCGTGTGCTAGGCTTCGACCTTCGACTCGGCCACAGGAGGTCTCTTGGTCTCTGAACGATGTCCTCAAACTTGCGTCAGACACGGACAATGAGTCCTGCTCTTATATCACTCTTCTTAGGAAGACTTTATTTCTAACAGCTATGGCCTCAGGTGCTAGAATCTCAGAACTAGTAGCTCTCTCACGTAACCCGGAAAACATAGATTTCCTCCCTTCAGGCGAAGTACTACTTTCTCTAGACAGAGCTTTCCTAGCTAAAAATGAGGACCCACAAAATAGGTGGTCCCCTTGGAAGATTATCTCTCTTCCCCAGGATCCTTCTCTGTGTCCAGTCACTACTCTCAGGGCCTTTTTAGCTAGATCTGCCACCCGCTCGTCTGGCTCCTTATTTATCAGGGAACAAGGGGGTACTATTTCCATTCAAGGTATCAGACAACAAATCCTCTACTTCATTAAACATGCTACCCCGTAATCATTTCCCCATGCTCATGATATACGGTCAGTAGCTACCTCCATCAATTACTTCCAGAACATGGACTTTGATGACCTTAAAAAATATACGGGTTGGAAATCTCCTATGGTTTTCAAACGCCACTATCTAAAGAACATACAGGCCCTTAAATACCCTACGGTTGCAGCGGGGAGTCTTATCTCTCCCCATTAATCTCTGCTTATTCCTTTCTTCCATCTCTTCTCTCCTCCCTCCTACCCGCCACTCACACCACGTCGCCACTCTCCTGGGTGGTTCGTTAGCCCTAAGTTATTTACCATGTTTAATTCCTATGATTTAACTGTTTTGTATTTACCATTCCTTTAATGTTTAGATATGCTTAGACATGTAAGATTGATGCCTTTTGCGTCTGGACACTCAGATGATTCCTTGTCTTCATATTTATTTAGCCTTACGTCCCCTATGTCCTTTGGCTAGTTTGTAATTTTATGTTTACTTACAGTATTATATTATATTATTGTCTTACATGGTGTTTGTATTCTCCTCATTATGTTATTATTGTATTGGGCTTGGAAGGCATTCTCTGGTACATTTTCACCGGCCGTCACAGGTCGCCCCAGAAAAGGGATTTTGACGAAGGAAAAATCTATTTCTGGGAAGAGACCTGTGACGCCCGGTGAAACCCTTCCCGGTTATTTTGTATGGACCCACCCTTTTTTCCTTGCCAAGTCATATGTTCTTGCAGAAGGATGACCTAGAGGGCGCGCGTGGTAGGTGTCGGTGGCGTGGTCCAACTGTGTTCTCTAGGGCCTGTCACGGCCCTCCCCTTTGATGAAGGGATTATCCAAATGGAAGACAGCCTGTGAATAGTGGTTTTCACACGCCCCTGTTGTATACACGACACCCACAAGGTGATCGCGCGAGGGTAGTAACCTCTGCATTCCATGCTTTTATCTTTCTCTAGTATATTTGGAAGATTTATATTAGAAAAGTGTAAAGAAGGACTTCTTTCACCGGGCGTCACAGGTCTCTTCTCAGAAATAGATTTTTCCTTCGTCAAAATCCCTTTTTTTTTTATTAATTATTCATTAATTCTCTTGTAGGTTATGTATTTATTCCCTCTCCTCACTGGACTAAATTTTCATGTTGAAACCCTTGGGCTTATAGCATCCTACTTTTCCAGCCAGGATTGTAGCTTGGCTAACAACAACAGTTCCACGATTGTTCAGTACCATTGTCAGAGATTGAATGGGCAGTTTGAAAAAAAGACCTCATATGCATTGATACTGTGACAGATGAGGGTAGAGATGCATAGGCCTATGCAAACTTAACCCATGAAGTGCTAGGGAAATGCCCCTAAAGGACGACGACCCTCATCATGAGTTTCGTGATTTTATCATAAAACTAATGTTTTCTCATTTATTACAAACAAAATTACCCAGTATTTTTATATCAAAGGAATGTCCTTGACATGAAGGTTAATAACCAATAATTAAATCTTAAATTAGTGTAAAGAATATATTTAAAAAAATTGTTAGAAATTAAAAATAATAAACACCGAAAGAACTTTTTCAATTTTGATGGCTTGATAAAATAGTATTTGGTGCATTTTTATTATTTTCATGTCAGAATGTCGGCAAATTTAGTGAACAATCATATGAAAATTTAAAATTAATATAAAAGAAATAATTGTGTGTTGAATGGATGTGTCTATGTGTATTTGTAAGTGTGTATTTGCATACGTACACTCCGGCCAAAACTCTTATTACCTACTATCATTAAATACTTTATGAAACAAGAAAAAAGACATAACCATATGTAAAATATATATAGAAACTGTTCATATTTGTAAACAACATATATAATGACTTCAATTTTGTCTCATACATCCTTTTCAGATCCCTTTTCAGGCAAATTCCTCTGTACCCATAACTTTTACCGATTGCATTTGGAAAATTGCCCCTTTCACCATTTGATATGTCACAATCACTGTCATTGTCAGTGTCAAAGTCACAAGTAAATGATAAAGAATCATTATTATCTTCATGAAAGGCCATTCTAATGAATAGAAACGGAAAATATTGATAAAATGTGTCGGAAATGAAAAACATTCTTACCACTAACGTATAAACATAAGTCAATAGCTCCGCCCATCCCCTGAAGTTGATGTTACCTTTTCCCTTTTATTGTATATGAAACAATGTAATAGCTGGCAAATTTCCTTCGGTTGCAAGCTGATTTGTTAAAGAATGTATCTACATTTAGCTAATCCCAGGAGGTCCGAGAAAGAATCCCGCAAAATTTGAAAATAGAGCATTGATAATATCGACAAAGTCCTTTGACAGCTCATAATGCATTGATAGAATTGATGCGTAGTACGATTTGGATTAAGGTGCCATGTCGGATAGCTCATCATGATTAATCTCTCTGTAGAAGCAGTTGTCTTGAAGGGTGTCTATAGAGAATGCTATGGGCAATTTTGTCTGTCTAGGGTAATATATCTGCAAACAAAACCAAACTGTTTATATACAATGGAAAAAAAGTGGCCTGTGTTGTACAATAAATTTCCTAATTAAAACAGACTTGAAATCAAACTAAGATCTGTAAATAGAAAAGGTATCAATTCTAATGTTTAACTTACATTCAAGATCAGTAAATAATTCTTCTGAAAACATGATGCATAAGGAAATAGAAGCCATTAAACATGTCATACAGACATCAAAGATTGTGCTGTGGAAATCTACTTATTGTGACATCACAAGCATGGAATATTGATCGATAGGATAATAAAACGGGAGAGGAGAGGGGAACCTCAAATAAATCGTGCAGGGGATAAATAGGAATTGGAAAATGGAAGAGGGGTTAACTAAAATAGACCATGCAAAGGATAAATAAAAATAGAATAGATGAATACAGATAAAGCATGAAGATAGGCAGTTCTTATTTTAAACTTTTCACAACTATCAATAATTATCACTCAGCATATGAATTGGTTTTATCAAGTTTTAAACTAAAAATAGGACGAGTAAGAATATCATTGATTTTGTAAGACTTGTATTTTTACAACATACAGGTACTTACAATCTACTGTACTTGAGATACAAATTAAACTTATCAAGTGGTATCCCTCATATATTGGTCTACCAATTTTAAGCCAAATTTTTGGAGTAACTGCTCTCTGACAAATGTCATTGGAAAAAGTAGTTGATAAACCATGCCATAAGTGTCATAGAAACTAATACTGTACTGCCAGTTTTGTTTGTTAGCTTATGTTTTAGTACAACAGTTTGAATAGTGAAACTTAGATTGCAAATCATTAGATCACTTTTATGATTCCTTTGAAAAGACCACCACTTGAAATCACCCAAATGATAAGATTTTAGTAGCATCCACATATTAAATAGAAGCTCAGGGTTGACAATTCTAACTAGATTTTAAGGTAACTCGTAAGTAGTGGAGGCAGGGAACAGAAAAATGACCATACAGTATTATGCTATACTTATGATCAGCACCCAAGGTCCTCTTCATTCAAGTTAGGGCCAGAGAGGGGCAATCAATGCTGCAGATGAATCCGCAGGTAGATTTAAAGGCACTAAGGGCATTGAACTTGTAGATGCAACTAGAAAATATTGGGCCTCAGCGGGGCTCGAACTACCATCTAACAGATAGCATGATGGGGCCTTTTACAATAGCCAATGACTGTATCTTTATTCAATGTGCTCTTTCATTTGGTTTATATGAATATTTCAGTACAATCAAATGACATCAGCATTGTACATGATAATGTTTGTTGTAATTTATAACTAATTTTCACATATTCTAAGTAGGCTACCAAGCTAATGGAAACCACACATCTTTACTTATATGAGAAAGATTTCTACACATTTTTTTTAGTTCTTTTTTTTTTGGATCCCTGTAAAAAGTAGAAATTCCTTAATATTGGCACACAGTATCTCTCTTGTCCCTTGACTACATTTAGATCCAACCCGAGTACAATAGGCTGCAGCATGACTTATGTTATTAAGAATAAACAATAATTTTCAATATTAAACTTAGCCGGTGATCATATAGCTGTCAGCTCTGCTGCCCGACAGAAAAACCTAAGGACAAAATACGCCAGCGATCGCTATACAGGTGGGGGTGTACATCAACTGCGCCATCTGTCGAGCAGGTACTCAAGTACTCCATGTCAACACAGAACCAATTTTCTTTCTGTCGTGCCACTGGCAAGACCTACTAAATACGCTGTTACTAACTGGATTTGTTTTCACAACTATTTGGTGAAGTACACTATTCCAGTTTTGAGCTTTCGCTATGCAGCGGTTTTATCTTCATCTCAAAACTTGAACTCGTTTTGGATAGATTTAATTATGGTGACAAAGAGAGTATGGACTCTCTTTCACTTTTAAATGGCCGACCCTTCCCTTAGACGGAAGTGTGTTTAGGTTTTTAGTAATTTTGCTTAACACGTTATAGATCTATATATTTTATATCTCTCCGCCTTTATTAGGCCTCTTCGATTAACTTTCCATTTATTATAAACATATAAAAATAAATTTTTATGTTTTGTTTATATGCGACCTTTCCTGATAGTAGGCGGTCCTAACTTGGAACCGAAGTTAATCAACGTTGAGCCCGTTATATCGTATTTAGCCTTTAAAGAATTTAAAAATTTTTAAATTTTAATGTTTTATGAAAGAATTTCTTTGATAGTCTCGTACTGTTTTCAAAGATGAACTAACGTTTAGTTTTTTAGACTACGCAGTTGTTGACGTTCAGGACGTTCAACATGCGCTCTATCGTTACGATAGAGAGAGAGTGTATCACGGTTTCACTTTGCAGTAAGAGTAAACCGTTTCTGACGTTTCGTTCATTCTTTCTTAGCTTAAATGGTTTAAATTCTAAATTAAAGGAACTTTTTATTTGGAAAACCTTTCAGTTTTTTCCTTTAGCCAAATAACATGTTTTGACGATATATATTTGGGCTCTTCTCTCAGGTGCGAAATCAAGAGAGAAAGAGAGAGAGAGATAGAGACGGAGGGAGAGAGAGGAGAAAAAACGTTCCGTTCAAGCGGGTAACGTTGTTCTCGTGTTACTCTCCTCCCTAGTCGCTGTACGGGGAAGAAGGTAAAACGTTTCTAGGGTTTTATTCTTGTCCCCAGGCTATGTGCGGTGAGAGATTGTAAACGTAGTTTATTTGAACTAGTGTTTAGTCTCTTTCCCAGCCACTGAATTCTTTATCTTTATATATGTTTTCTGTTGCATTATACGACTGTTTTCGCAATTACTACCTTTTAATGAAGGGTAGGATTGCGTGTTTCAGGTAGAAATCAGTAAAAGTTTCGATTTCAGTGAAATAAGTGCAAAACAGAAAATCGAAGTGATAAAGTGATATGCGCAAAGTGTTACAGTGTTGCGTCCGAGGGTTCGTCTGTTCGTGCCTGTCGTTCACCTAGTCCGGGACCTCTTGCAAGCTCCCAAGCCCAGGGGAGAAGTAATGTCGAACGACTTATGGGTTCGTCAGGCCTTGATCAACGAACAGACGTTTTCCCTCCGTGGTTTCGGGCGTATCTACCCAAGATCGCCCCACCCACACAAAGACGAGAGAGCCCATTTACTTCTCGTCTGCGGAAGAGGTTTCTCGTAAGAAACCTTGGACCAAGGTCTCGCAGCTTATTAAGCGCAAGTCGGTCCCTTCCGCGCAAGTCCAACGGCCCAGGTGTAGCCACTGGGTCAGTTCGGACTCGCTGCAGTCTTCCGATGACTGCACACCTCCTAAGAGAGGCAAAGCGGTACCGCAACAGGCAGTAACACCGTCTGTTGCCGCACCTGCTGCTGTAGACCCTAAGTGGTCTTTGCTACAGTCTATGCAGACACAGTTAGCATCTTTTATGCAGGAGTATCGTGCGGAGAAGGTTGACGCTGCACCCGTTAGCGTACAACCAACCACGGTTGTGCGTACAGTAGACGCTGACGCTACCTGCTCCCGCACTCCGCCTGTGAGAGTTCCACCACCCATGCGCAGTGTACCCTGCCAGCCGCATGTTGACGTTCACAGACGCACGCTACCCTCCGTTGACGTTCGCGAGTTACCACAACAACAGGAGGGTGGAGTTAAGTTGCTTTGTTTTGACGCTGTGCTTCAACCTCCGCAACCCACTGTGGTTACCGCTACTCGCCCGCAGCAGACTAGTCAGTCAGGAGTAGAGGCTTCCCCACACAGCTATGGTTGTGGCCAGCTCACAGACTGTCAAGCAGTTACATGACGTTGCCTTCTGATCTGCTACTAATGCACCAGTGCTGTATGTCCTCACGCACCTGTTGTGGTTGACAGTTCAGTTTTTGACAGTTCACAGACTGTCAAGCAGTTACATAACGTTGCCTTCTGGTCTGCTGCTAATGCACCAGTGAGACCCTCACTGAGATAACCTAGCTTTTCTCGGACAAGGTTCCTGTAGATGAGAAAGTGCTGTTCTCCCTCCTACTGATATTCCTTTGAGGACTCTGTCATTTGGAGAGGAGCCTTAAGCTGCTTAGCCTCCTATGGACTTTAATTAAATCATGATGATTTTTTAAGGATCTTCGTCCGGATCTTGTAACTGCTGCTCCTCGTTCGCCTAACGTCAGAACTTACACTAGGCCTAGCTACTTCGAAGCCGTTGTTGTTAAGCTAGTGCTCTCTCGCTCTCCTAGAGAGCGTTACGTTGGCTAGGCGACTGGTTTTTGCACCAGGAGGAGTTTTAGGGATACAGCCTTTGATTTCCCTTCTTTTAAACTGGCTTATAGAGCGAGAGTCTGATAGGACACGAGAGAAGTTCTCGGCTTGGGAGTTCATGCCTCTGCCCAGGTAGACTTCTCAATTCTGGTAGACTCGCCCTGGCGCCTAGCCAGGAGACGCTCCAAGTTGTTTACAGGTCAACTTCTCAACTTTTGTCGAGCCTTTGAAGTTTTGCTGTACTATTATGTCACACATAACAAGGCTTCCAGGGATGGTAAATGGTTCCGCCTCAGTCGCTAACCCCGTCTGTTGCCACACCTGCTCCCGTAGACCCTAAATGGGCTTTGCTGCAAGACATGCAGTCCAAGCTTGTGTCCTTGATAGAGAACTTAAATACGGAGAAGAACCTTCTGGCCAACAACCTTCCAACCGGTTGGTTGTGCGCCCTGTTGACGCTGAGGTATCCTACTCGCGTCTGCCAGTTGAGGTGGTTCCTCCACCGATGCGACCCAGTGTGGGTTGCCAGTCGCACGTTGACGTTAAGCGACGCTCGGAGGTGGTTGTTGACGTTCAGTGTGTCACTAGGAAGACGTTCAACAACCAGCAGAGGTGACTTGTTGTGACGCAGTGCGTCAACCTCAGCAACCCGGTAGGGTGTTGACTGCACAACCCAGACAGTCTAGACAGTTTCGGGTTGACGCTGTACTTCCTCGCGCACCCATGGTTGTTGACAGTTCACAGACTGTGCAGCAGTACCATGATTTTGCGTCCGGCTCCGTCACGCATCCACCAGTGCGACCGGATTCAGCGAGTCAGACGTTGCCGTTTCCTCATCAGTTTCGGATGAGGAACCCTCTGATGAGGACGTTGCTGAACAAGACGATCAACCCCCAGCCCTGCTATCCATCCAGAAGATGCTGAAGAAGGAACGCTGCCCAGTCAGGCTGTGGATGAGTCTGGTAGGGACACTGTCATCCGTGGATCAATTTGTGTCACTAGGAAGACTACACCTCCGTCCTCTTCTATACCATCTAGCTTTTCACTGGAAAAAGGACAAGACGCTAGAAGCGGTCTCGATCCCGGTTTCCGGAAAGATAAAGTCTGGTCTGACTTGGTGAAAGGACTATATCAACCTTAGAGAGGGTCTTCCCCTGACTGTTCAGACTCCCAACCACGTTCTCTTCTCGGACGCATCGGACGTAGGCTGGGGTGCGACATTAGACGGTAGGGAATGCTCGGGATTATGGAACTCGAGTCAAAGGACAATGCATTTCAACTGCAAGAAGCTACTGGCAGTACGTCTGACCTGGAAAAGCTTCAGGTCTCTCCTTCAAGGCAAAGTGGTGGAGGTGAACTCGGACAACACCACGGCTTTGGCGTACATCTCCAAGCAAGGAGGGACCTACTCTCTGACATGGTACGAGATCGCAAGGGACCTCCTCACCTGGTCAAAAGGTCTAGACATTTCACTAGTAACGAGGTTCATCCAAGGCAACTTGAATGTCATGGCAGATTGTCTCAGTCGGAAGGGACAAATAATTCCAACAGAATGGACCCTCCACAAGGATGTATGCAAGAGACTTTGGGCCACCTGGGGCCAGCCAACCATAGATCTCTTCGCAACCTCGATGACCAAGAGGCTCCCAATATTTTGCTCACCAATCCCGGATCCAGCAGCAGTTCATATAGATGCCATTCTACTAGATTGGTCACATCTAGATCTATATGCATTCCCTCCGTTCAAGATTGTCAACAAGGTACTGCAGAAGTTCGCCTCTCACGAAGGGACAAGGTTGACGCTAGTTGCTTCCCTCTGGCCCGCGAGAGAATGGCTCACCGAGGTACTTCGATGGCTAGTAGACGTTCCCAGAACACTTCCCCTAAGGGTGGACCTTCTACGTCAGCCACGCGTAAAGAAGGTTCACCAAGGCCTCCACGCTCTTCGTCTGACTGCCTTCAGACTATCGAAAGACTCTCGAGAGCTAGAGGCTTTTCGAAGGAGGCAACCAGAGCGATTGCTAGAGCAAGGAGAACATCCACCCTTAGAGTCTACCAATCGAAGTGGGAAATCTTCCGAAACTGGTGCAAGTCAGTATCCGTATCCTCGACCAGTACCTCTGTAACTCAAATAGCTGACTTTCTCTTATATCTGAGGAAAGAACGATCTCTTTCAGCTCCCACTATCAAGGGTTACAGAAGCATGTTGGCATCAGTCTTCCGTCACAGAGGCTTAGATCTTTCCAACAATAAAGATCTACAGGACCTCCTTAAGTCTTTTGAGACCACGAAGGAGCGTCGTTTGGTTACACCTGGTTGGAATTTAGACGTGGTACTAAGATTCCTTATGTCAGACAGGTTCGAACCGCTACAATCAGCCTCCCTGAAAGATCTCACCTTTAAGACTCTTTTCCTGATATGCTTAGCCATAGCTAAAAGAGTCAGTGAGATTCATGCCTTCAGCAAGAACATCGGATTCTCATCCGAAACGGCTACATGTTCTACAACTTGGTTTTCTAGCCAAACACGAGCTGCCTTCTCGGCCTTGACCAATATCGTTCGATATTCCAAACTTATCGTATGGTTGGAAATGAACTAGAAAGAGTCTTATGTCCTGTAAGAGCTCTTAAGTTCTATTTAAAAACCTTTACGAGGCCCGTCTGAAGCTTTATGGTGTTCAGTTAAGAATCCATCTTTGCCTATGTCAAAGAATGCTTTATCCTATTTTATCAGACTGTTAATACGAGAAGCTCATTCCCATCTGAATGAGGAAGACCAAGCTTTGCTGAAGGTAAGGACACACGAAGTTAGAGCTGTCGCAACTCCCGTGGCCTTTAAACAAAATAGATCTCTGCAAAGTATATTCGACGCAACCTATTGGAAAAGCAAATCAGTGTTCGCGTCTTTTTATCTTAAGAATGTCCAGTCTCTTTACGAGAACTGCTACACTCTGGGACCATTCGTAGCAACGAGTGCAGTAGTGGGTGAGGGCTCAACCACTACAATTCCCTAATTCCATAACCTTTTTTAATCTTTCTCTTGAAATGTTTTATTATTGTTTTTGGGTTGTCCGGAAGGCTAAGAAGCCTTTCGCATCCTACTTGATTTGGCGGGTGGTCAAAGTCATTTCTTGAGAAGCGCCTAGATTAGAGGTTTTGATGAGGTCCTTTAGTATGGGTTGCAACCCTTCATACTTCAGCTCCTAGGAGTCGCTCAGCATCCTATGAGGATCGCGAGGCTCAGTAAGGAAGACGTACTTAAAAAGGCAGAGTAATTGTTCAAGTCGACTTCCTTACCAGGTACTTATTTATTTTATGTTTGTTATATTGAATAACTGCTAAAATGAAATACAAAATACTTAGCTCATAATAATGTCAACATGTAATGCTGGTCTCTACCCACCCCCCTGGGTGTGAATCAGCTATATGATCACCGGCTAAGTTTAATATTGAAAAATGTTATTTTCATTAGTAAAATAAATTTTTGAATATACTTACCCGGTGATCATAGATTAAAGGACCCTCCCTTCCTCCCCAATAGAGACCCAGTGGGCCGAGGAGAAAATTGGTTCTGTGTTGACATGGAGTACTTGAGTACCTGCTCGACAGATGGCGCAGTTGATGTACACCCCCACCTGTATAGCGATCGCTGGCGTATTTTGTCCTTAGGTTTTTCTGTCGGGCAGCAGAGCTGACAGCTATATGATCACCGGGTAAGTATATTCAAAAATTTATTTTACTAATGAAAATAACATTTTACCAGAGAAATTTCCAAATAAAGATTGCTTAAGAATATTGTCTTTCAAAGGAATTCCTTTTACAGAGATTTGGCCATTCTGCAGCCAGATGGATATGGGAGAATCATTGGCAGAATCAAAGACATGATTATTCGAGGTGGAGAGAACTTATTTCCAGCAGAAATTGAAAACTTCCTGATGGGACACCCAGAAGTCTTAGAGGCACAGGTTTGTTATGAAAGTATGAATTTTTGCCATGCACTGGTGTTTTAACAACAAATAAGGGCCACAAATGTAGATTATTAATTTACTTTACTATCTTATTATTTTTCTGTTCAGTTCATCTTTGGAATCTGCAACTATCATTGTTATGAATGTCATGAATACTTTTATAAACAAAAAGTTTCTCTTTTTCAATCATAAATGTAATTTATTTGGGTTCTTACACAAATACAAACCATCGACCTTTCATAGGAGTATGGCAGCAAAGCTAGAAACGGCTATTTAAACTTTTAACGAGGTTCTTGTAGTTTCTAGCAAGTGGAAGGTAAAGCAACCTTTTCTTTGACTTTGGCTACAGTTCAGTGCACACGTATTGCTTTGCTGGCTGTTTTAATCTTTCACTTGAATAAATGTGGTGTCAAATAGTCTTATTTGAGGGATATTAATGGAAAAAACCAAAGATATACATTGTTTTTTGAAAAATTTAGATTTGAGACTGTTTGCTGGGCTACTTGCCGTTATCCTACGCACTTGTTCTTGTCAGATGGCATGTCTGTTGCAGTTCTATCCCTTGCAATTTTGGCCTTACAATGATGACAGGTTCAAA
This sequence comes from Palaemon carinicauda, assembly GCF_036898095.1. Lineage (NCBI taxonomy): Eukaryota > Metazoa > Arthropoda > Malacostraca > Decapoda > Palaemonidae > Palaemon > Palaemon carinicauda. Next base: position 29,239,159 of record NC_090769.1, read on the forward strand.
TTTATCATTACAACGATGACGGCAACAAACACCCAAGGAATTTGGTCTTCCTTAGACATCTCTGGTACAACATCAGAATAAAGAGTTCTGCTGCTGTAGAGTGTAAAGGGGAGAGGTGTCTTTTCTTCTTTCCCCCAGTGTCCTCTTGAACCAAGAAAGTTGCTAGGGATGTATCACTTGTTTGTGCTCTCACCAAAAGTTCCAGTGTTCTTTTCATTGAAGGGAGTGTTGTCATCAGCCTTCAAAACCCAGTATAAGACAAAGTTCAAGTTCTAACTTCTCCTCTGCTTCATCTATGTTAGAGTCCTCATTATAACTTACAAGTACAATAGAAGATGTCATCAAAGAAGTTCAGGAAGTCTGATAGATTGGAGTTGTACACACATGATTCCTGGCGTTTCTCTCCCTATGGAAGACTGCAGTATTAAGAACATTCTGCTCAGGGAAGATATCCTAGTACCATCGTTAGGTGAGATCGCACGTAATGAGAATGTACCAGGCTCAGAATAGATGCAGCGGCACATGTTACAGGTGCTCTCGTACCCACTACCTGTGCCCAATTCTTTACAGGAATGAATAGGCATTCTGCTGGTAGGAAGAAAGGACTCCGCTCTTCTCTTCCCTTCCTGTACAATCAGCTGTACTTTCTCTCCTTCAGGAGAGTGAGAAGCGGTGCATGCCGAGAACTATCCCTCATTGGGAAGTACTTAGTATTGGCACAATTTGCTTTACCTGCCTGTGTGCTATCTTATATCAGGTCTGGTTTGGACCAAAACTATCCCTCTGAGAAGAAGTATTGACGCTTCATGCTCCACCTCGCACCTGCATGCTCACAGTCAGCTGGGATGAGGGGTGCAGTACTTCTTCCACCATCCTAGAAGATTGACCAATCTCTCTAGAGAGAAACAGTGTTCCAAATAGGACCCCATTTTGAGAAAAAGTATTGGTATGTACTGCTCTTGCTCTCTGTACTTTGTATTCTACTGAGAGGAATATGTGCTGAAAATTATCCCACGGTGAAAATAAATTTTAGCGCACACAACTCTTGTACTAAATGCAGTGTCCTTGACTTTACCTGCAGATTTGTTACTTCTGGCGAAGAAGAGGAAGTCGTTGAAGTCCAAGTAGACCAATCAGCCAGACATTTAGGATTCTGACTGATTTCTCTCAGCATACACGTGGGAGGGATACTGTGTACCGAGAACATAATCAACTTGTTGAAGAGATCCTAGTACATTCTCACCTTGTATGCGAGGTGATATGTTACATATCGGGAATGTTTTTATCCCTGAAAGTACATCTCATATTGGGGTATAGGACGTTAGTGTTCCTGCAGCCAGCGACTGATCGTGAAATACTGAAAATACACACCTTAATTCAGAGAGGATTCTGTGCTTTTTAACCTATTACATTTCGATTCTTGTTCTTGTTTGAACAGACTGACAAAACTCAGTTTTTAACCAGCCTTTCAATATCATGATCAATGATAGGGTACCAGATAAGAGAGTGCAGCAAAAATTTCAAATAACATATTCCTGGATGGCCTACATGAAATTTCTCAAATGCCATTTGGCAAAAATAATAAAGAATTAAATTCTGATATAGAATGCAGCCTTTCTTAATAGACATATCCTTCAGAACATTCTTATATGGCAATAAGTTAGACTTAGCATTGATAGATTGATAGGAACACCATATTTTATAGAATATTTCATTTCAGATAAACTTTCATCCTTATGTCTCCTTTTGAATCTCAACACAGGTTATATTCATATTCGAGAGGGAATCCACAGTAAAAATTAGTTCATATTGCTCACAATCTTGACCATATTCAGTAAGAGGCTTTCTAATTAAACAATCACAGTTAACATTATCTGTGCCCTTTGAATATTCAAAACAATTATTAAACAGAGCTAGTCTTAGATACCAATGCTGTAACCTAGCAAAGCATGTGAAAGGTACTCTTTCTGTATGGGAGAACAGCTTACACAAAGCTTGTTGATAATTCCTAATGATGAATTTTGAACCAAGAATTAATTCTGAAATTATCCCACCCAAACACCACTGACTAGTACAGTGGTAACATGTTTGCCTAGTGTTCGCATGGCAGCAGATTGATCCCAGCTTATGACCGCGTGTTTAAAATGTTTACTGGGGAAACCACTGCTGTGGTTGGGCACCACAGTGGAAGGTTGGGCTTGACCGGTTGACTTTATGATGAGCATCTATTTTGATGAAATTGGAACTGAAACCAGACACCTTTACTTTTTACATTTAATTATGTTTCACATTGTTCGCAGTACGGGATGCAAATTTTACAGGCAACCATTAAGAGTATGTACAGTATCTTTAACTCTCATTTTTGGGCTCAAGCCTTGTCGTCCTGATGGAAGGTTCCTATACGTAGCTTTTCAAGGGATATTTGGCTGCATTGATATTCCCCGAGATTTGACCTTTAGGTCTCCAGAATTCTAACTCCTGGCGCGAATATCCTTAAAATTTCTCTTAAAGATATCGCATAATATCAGGGGATGTATATCTTGATACGACACATAGCAATCTTCACCCCGAATAGCGTTTTCGTTTTGAGGGGGGAAGAGTGGCGAAAAATAGAAGGGGAGCCGTTATCAAGGTTACCCTTCCTCCCGTACTACTACGAGTATCCAAGATGGCGTCCATTCCTATTTTTGTAGCGATTTCGCACAATGGTGTTCCCTGTTGATCTAACGTTTTTAATCGCTTTTGTGAGGATTTAATATGCAATCTCCAACTTCTTTTGCCTCTGGAAAGTTGAGTATTTTTTCTTTACTGTGTATAATTTTTAGCTCCTGCTTCACTGTAAAATTAGAGTAATTTTTTGTGTTAAGGAGCTAGGCCTGTCACCGGAGGCGCCATGGGCACTGTCGTTCATTATGCATGTGTTATTTAGTTAGCAGAACGACTTTCCCGGTTGTAATAGCATTAATAAATTATGAAAGCTATGTAGGCACAATTATACTAGTAAAGATATATATTTTATGCATAATTTCCTCTTCCTTTTGTCGATCGTATACGTTAGAGTTTCGGCGATTTAGGTAACCGAGATCTCGTCTCGCGCTAGGCTTCCTAGCCTATGCGCTGTAGTATACTTTGAGACATTGTCCCCGTTTACCCTCGTGTATCGTTTTATCAATTCAACGGGAGATAGTTCTTCTCCTAGAATTATATAACTCTATACTTGTCTCCTGTGGAGACTTAAGGGTAATCCCTCCTTCCCTCTGAGTTCCGCCGTAGGCGTCAACCCTATCTGGTCTTGCCATAGAGTAGTTCACTCTGACTTGACTAGGCTAGGGTTTTCTGTCTCCCACCTTTGCCGGCAAGATCCCGGCTTTGGTTTTCGACAGAATCTCAGAGTATTCAGTCTTTCTGCCGGCGGCAGAGTAGCAGGGCGAGTAGTCACTCTCCTGTCGGCTTACAGCTGTCGGCATAAGAGGCTAAGCCTCCCTAGGACCGCACCTGAAGTGGTAGTTTGATGCCACCACCTTCTCCCCTGCGGTCTAGAAGACTAGTCCTGCTTCGGCAGACCCTAGACTGAAGAATAGATATTCTTCTGCCACCTAAGATGTTGCCGATACTGAAACATTGTTTCACTCAAGTATGGAAGGGGTGGCAATCCTGCCGCTGTCTTCTACACTTGATAGATTCGGCAGACCCTAGGCTGAAGAATAGATATTCCTCTGCTGCCTAGGTTGGCGCCAATACTAAAACATTGTTTCACTCTTGTGTGGAAGTGGCGGCAATCCTGCCGCCTTCTTCTACACTTCATACAGGACCCTTTTCCCTTCCCTTCTCTGTCCTTTAGCGATGGCTTGGCTATCGCAATCCTGTAGCTGTTGTCCTGCAGTCTCACCGCTTGCCGGGTAGGTTGCGATGCCGGCCGGGCTCCTACATAAGCAGCTATTTAGTCACTCAGTCTTTCCCTTATGGACACAAGGCTCCGGGAAAGGTTGTGCCGGCTATGACGGCTGCCGGTGGGAGACCCTTCTATTGCTGAGGGTTTTTCAGTCCTCCCTTGGATTGCCATCCACATTCCTGAAGCCAGCAATGCCGGCAACGGATCTTGTGGCTGGATGGAAGCTTGATTGATGCATTCTCCCCTTCCATTTGAACCCTCACTCTGGATGAAGGCAGTAAGGTTATATACTTGCACCCTTATTTACTGTAAACATGACAAATTCGGAGATAATTTGTATTTTTCCTAACCATACAAACCTTAGCTATTTACATTAGGTTTACCTTTCGGCGTAGCTGAAATGACGAGCCATTAGTTTTTAACGAGGGTTAACTACCCCCGCGCTAGTTAGCGGGGGTAGGGGAAGGGATAGCTTGCTACCCCTCCCCCCCACACACCGGTGATTTGCTTCACTTCACTTAGAGGTAGGACTTGACTTGGGGGCCAGGGCTGGCGGGCAAATATGTGTAAATAGCTAGGTTTGTATGGTTAGGAAAAATACAAATTATCTCCGAATTTGTCATTTGTTCCGTAAACGAAATACAAACCACGCTATTTACATTGGATGACTTACCCCTTAGGAAGGGTGGAAAGTCCCCAGCCTTACTGACTTTGGCTTTGCCCGGGGACTCCGCCTCCCAGTGAGTAGCACTTGAGAGAAGGAGCCCCTGCACCTCACAAGTTCCTTGCTTCGCTAGGAACGAGTGGCCTACATAAGTTGTGTGTGGAGGAAAGTGTGACTCGTCCTATGAAGTTGGCCTTGAGACCTTTAAATAGGAATCTGAGATAGGACGTTCCCAATACCACCTCGTCAGGGTATGGGGGACGCGACAGTATTAAGCTTAATACTAGGAGCACAAGGAAGCATGGGTCACCTGCAGAGGTCGAGGTCAGCTATGCGAAGACCAGGCTGCTGCTTCCCCAAGAGAGGGGAGAATGAAGAAAGAAGTAAGGGTCAGACATACTCTTTCATTCACGCAGACTAAAACCGGGTAACAATGCCCTCAACCTACTGCTACTTGTCCATAAAGGAGCCTGAGGTTAGACCAGCTGTTGTGCAGCCACCATAGGGCCGATAGAAAACGTATCGAGGCTCCTGTGGGTCACGTCCTGCAGGTAGTGGGCCGTGAAGGTCGTCTGACGCTTCCAGACCCCAGCTTGAAGCACCTGCGTCACAGAGAAGTTTCTCTTGAAGGCCAGGGACGTAGCAACGCCCCTGACGTCGTGGGCCCTCGGGGGACGTGACCGAGGAGGGTCTGGATTCAAGGCGTGGTGGATAACCCTTCGAATCCAAGCCGAGATGGTGTTCCTGGTGACCCTCCTCTTCGTCCTACCTGTGATTACAAACAATGCTCGCACCTGAGGACGGACTGCAGCTTTTCTCTTCAAGTAGTACCTCAGACACCTCACTGGACATAGTAGCAGCTGGTCTGGGTCGCTTGTTACAGAACGGAGACTCGCGATCCTGAAAGAGTCGAACCGAGGATCCGGCACTCCAGGATTCTGAGTCTTGGCAACAAACTCAGGGACGAACCTGAACGTTACCTCCCCCCATCCCCTTGAATGGGCGATGTCGTACGAGAGACCATGAAGTTCACTAACTCGCTTGGCCGAAGCCAAAGCGAGCAGGAAAGCCGTCTTCCAAGACAGGTGGCGATCAGAGGCCTGGCGTAATGGTACGAAGGGAGGTCTCTTAAGAGCCCTGAGGACCCGAACCACGTTCCAAGGAGGAGGTCTCACTTCCGACTGGGGGCAGGTAAGCTCATAGCTACGTATGAGTAGAGAGAGTTCTAGCGAGGAAGAAATGTCCAAACTTTCAGCCTGAAAGCCAAGCTTAAGGCTGAGCGATAGCCTTTCATTGCCGAGACAGAAAGGCGCATTTCCTCCCGCAGATATATGAGGAACTCCGCTATTGCTGGAATAGTGCCATCGACACCAACCACAAAAGACTCTCCACTTTGCCTGGTAGACTCTCTCAGAGGACTTTCGCAGGTGCCGAGACATTCTCTCCGCAACCTGTTGCGAAAAGCCTCTCTCCGTGAGGAGACGCTAGACAGTCTCCAGGCGTGAAGCCGAAGCGAGGCCACGACCTTGTGAGGGATGTTGGAGTGGGGTTGTCTGAGAAGCTCGCGTCGTGGAGGAAGTTCTCTCGGGAGCTCCGTCAGGAGCTGCAGAAGGTCCGGGAACCATTCCGCGTGATGCCATAGCGGAGCTACCAGAGTCATCGAACAGTTGACCGATAGTCTGGTCCTGTTGAGCACCCTTCTCATCAGACAGAACGGTGGGAAGGCGTACACATCGATGTTGTCCCACCGTTGCTGGAAAGCATCTTGCCAGCGAGCCTTGGGGTCCGGGACTGGGGAGCAGTACAGAGGCAGCTTGAAATTCAACGCTGTCGCGAACAGGTCCACGGTCGGGGAACCCCACAAAGTCAAGACTTTGTTGGCTATCTGAGGATCCAAAGACCACTCGGTACTCACTATCTGCGAAGCCCTGCTCAGACTGTCGGCGAGCACATTCCTCTTGCCAGGAATAAAGCGAGCTGATAGTGTTATCGAGTGGACTTTGGTCCACCTCAGAATCTCTACTGCAAGATGGGATAGCTGCTGCAAAAAGGTACCTCCCTGCTTGTTGATATAATCCACTACCGTGGTGTTGTCGCTCATCACCACCACGGAGTGACCCGCCAGGGTCCGTTGGAACTGTTGAAGAGCTAGAAAGACGGCCTTCAACTCTAGCAGGTTGATGTGCAGGTACTTTTCTGATTCTGACCAAAGGCCTGAGGTCCTCTGGTTCAGAACGTGCGCCCCCCACCTTTCTTTTGACGCGTCCGAAAACAGTGTCAATTCCGGGGGGAGGACGAGAAGACCCACTCCCTTTCGCAGGTTCTCGTCGACCAGCCACCACCGCAGGTCCGTCCGTTCCAAAGATCCTATCGGGACCTGTATGTCCGGGGAATCGGATCCTTGATTCCACCGGGACTTGAGCCGCCACTGCAGGGATCTCATCCTGAGGCGGCCGTTTGGAACCAGACGAGCCAGGGAGGACAGGTGACCTAAGAGACGCAACCACGATTGGGCGAGAAGCTCTTCTCGCCTGAGGAAGGGTTCCGCAACCCTCCTCAGCCTTGCTCTCCTGTCGTCTGATGGAAAGGCTTTGTGGAGATTGGTGTCTATCAACATACCTAGATAAACCAGTCGTTGGGACGGCTGCAGAGAGGACTTCTCGAGGTTTACCATGATCCCCAGATCCTGGCAAAGACCCAGAAGCCTGTCTCGGTGCCGAAGAAGGGTCGACTCCGAGTCTACTAGGATCAGCCAGTCGTCCAGATAACGAAGGAGACGGATGCCGTTCCTGTGCGCCCAAGATGAAATCAGGGTGAACACCACGGTGAACACCTGAGATGCTGTGGAGAGACCGAAACACAGCACCTTGAACTGGTAGGTCTTGTCGTCTAGGCAGAATCTCAAGTACTTCCTGGAAGACGGATGGATTGGGATCTGGAAGTACGTACGCGTCCTTTAGATCCAGTGTGCACATGAAGTCTAGAGGTCTCACCGCAAGTCTGACTGTGTCCTCTGTCTCCATGCTGAACCGAGTTTGCTTGACAAACCCGTTCAGAGCCGAGAGGTCGATGACAGGTCTCCAGCCTCCAGACGCCTTCTTTACAAGAAAGAGTCGACTGAAGAAGCCTGGGGAGCCGTCGACGACCTCCTGGAGAGCATCCTTCTTGAGCATGGTCTCGACTTCTGCCCGAAGGGCTAGACCGATCCCATGGCATAGGAGCTCAACGACACTGGATTCGCTGTCAGGGGAGGTTGAGATGTTATGAACGGGATGCGATAGCCTTGGCCGATCACAGAAACCGTCCAAGCATCGGCCCCGTGTTGCTGCCACTTGTGCACGCAACGTCGAAGGCATCCCCCCACAGGTGGACACGCGGGGGGATTGCCACTCCTAGTGTTTGCGGCCGCGGCCGCTTCCTCTAGGAGCCTTGCCTCCCCTGGAGGACTTACCGCCCCTCTTGACCTTGGCTGGAAAGGGCTGGGGCTTAGACACCACTTTCTTAGCTGCCGGTGCCTGCTTCGGTGCCTTGCGAGGCTGCTGCTGTTGTTGCTGCGGAGCTGGAGGCTTATAGGGCCGAGCTGTAAGGGCCCTATGGAGGAGGGAGTCCTGGCTAGATTTCCTCCACCTCTCAGCCGTTCGTTCCATATCCTGTGGCTCCAACAGATTCTCCCCAAGGAGGGAAGCATGTCTGAGCCTACAGACATGGAACCTCTCGGTCACCGCATCGCGCCGCTTCAATACCGAGTTGGCCCACAGGGTGGTGACCTGGTGTGCCAGGAACTCGATGGAGCAGGTGCCCGAGAGTAAGAAGTCTCCAGGGCCTTCCTATTGGTCTCCTTAGACAAGTCTTCGGAGCGCAATAGGATGCCCAGAGTCCCTAGCCATATATCCAGCCACGAAGTGGCCTGCATGGCGCACTTCGCGACCTTCTCATGGCTCAGGATCTCCGACGCCGAGAACGTCACCTGCCGGGCGGAGAGCTTCTCGTGAGGAACTCCCTTAGCAAGCTCTTCTACGGAATGATGGAGAGGAAGAGCGAGACTAGACTCACCCAAGATCTCAAAATACCTCCTCTACTGGAGACGAGGAGGTGGGATGAGTTTGTTCCCGGCAGAGGAACGACTGGAGGAAGCAAGAGTCGCGAATTGGGCATTGGCCCTGGCTCCGGCACTCTTCAACCCCCGAGACCAGGCCAGAGCCGCACTGGTCTTAGGGGGCTTCTGAACATCGAACACCTGGTCCAGGACCGTGTCCTTGCCTTCTCGGGGGGGCGATCACGGGGTCCATGAACCCGTTGAGTTGCCTCATCAGGCTCAGGACCTGCCAGAAGGCATGCTCAGACTCCTGCTGGTCTCCTCCTTGCGGACTGGCAGCTAAGTCTCCCGTCCCCGGAATCTCTTCCTGGGGCGAAGCGTGGACGTTCTCCCAGGGAGCAGCGTGTTCCTGGCGAATCCTTGAAGACGACTTCGGGATTGTCTTGGAGTCCTTGGGTTCCCTCCTGGGAGAGATACAGGATCCCAACAAAGAGGTTCGGAGAGCACCATTCGCGCCAGACGATTCTCCTCCATGAGGAGAAGGCTCCCGCCTTGGTGCCGAGGGGGAGACTATCACCTCACTGGATTCACCCGAGGACGAAAAAGCCTCGTCCACGGGAGAAGGAGAAAACGCCTGCGAAGGGGATGGGGCCTTCCTGACAGACCTCTTAGGAACCAACTTCTCCCTGGGGGAAGTCACCACGAAGTCCACTCCTCTCCTTCTCTTCAGCGGGGGCGAGGCAGCCGTTGGCTTGTGTCCCTGATCGGCGAGTGCCGGCTTCATAGCCTTCACTAACTCCTGCATCAGAGGACCAAACCAAGTCTGCCGCTCCACGGACACAGAGTCCGAAATCCCCGCTGGAGGGAAGGGGATCGGGCGATCCTTCGGAGTAGACACCACTGGACCTGCCTGAAAAGGAAAAGGGGAAGAAAGTTGCACTGACCTCCTGCGCTTTGGTGGAGGCGATCCTGAATGCGGTCTGGCGACACGCGTTCCTGCTGCTGTCGCGGGCTGCGAAATTAGACGCGAATGATGGTCGCGCGCAGGCGAGCGGTCGTGCAGGCGAGTGGGCGCGAGGGCAAACAGGCGAACGAGCGCGTGGGCGAGCTGGTGAACGAACGCGTTGGCGCGTCGGCGAGGGAGCGCGTTGACGCGTGGGCGAACGAGAACGCTCCGATGACCGCTGACGACGACGTTCAGGAGACCTGTAACGCGTGGGAGAGCGATTGCGAGCAGGCAATCGGCGGTGCGCTGGAGAAAGCTGGCGCGTAGGCGAGCGATGGCGCATGGTGGCGCGTTGGCGAGTGATAGCGCGTAGACCGCGTAGGCGAATGACCGCGCGAGGGCGAGCTAACAGAAGGCGACCCATGTCTCTCCAGATCTTCTGGGCGACGGCGCGTCGGAGAACGCTTGCGCGCAGGCGATAGGTCACGCGGGCGGTCTGGAGATCGCCGATATTCAGGTGATCGCTGACGCGCTGGGGACCATTGAGGCGCAGGAGATCGCTGACGAGCAGGCGAATGTTGATGCGTCTGTGATCGCTGGCGAGCTGGTGATCGCTGACGCGCTGGGGACCATTGAGGCGCAGGAGATCGCTGACGAGCAGGCGAATATTGATGCGTCTGTGATCGCTGGCGAGGAAGAGGGCGACGCGTGGAATCCTGTGAGGGAACTGTCGGCGCGGGGCGCAGAGGCGAACGCTCACGAACGGGCACAGGAACAGGAGGCGCGTGGGCGTACAGGCATTTTGGAAGTACGCGCTGGAGAACGCGAGCGATGTTGCGCAGGAACAGGCTGACGAACAGGATCGCGAGGGCGAGGAGAAGAGCCCTTGGCCAAATTAGAGCGCTCAGGAGACTGATGGCGCGCAGGGCGCACAATAGGAACCACAGGATATTCGGAGTCCACAGGAGAGCGCTGGCGAGCAGTGGAGCGATGGACATCAGAAGCGCGCTGACGAACAGGAGAGCGCTGACGATCAGAAGAGCGCTGACGAGCAGGAGAGCGCCTGTGCGCTAACACTGCAGAAGGGCGAGCAGGGGAACGCTGGCGCGCTGGGCGCTCTTCAGGAACAACAGGTTGAAGGATGTCCTCAGGAGAGCGCTGGCGAGAAGAGGGGCGATCATCAGGAGAGCGCTGGCGAACAGGAGATCGCTGACGAACAGGAGAGCGCTGACGAGCAGGAGAGCGCCTGTGCGCTAACACTGCAGAAGGGAGCGCATGGGAACCCTGACGCGCAAGGGAAGAATCCCTTTGCCCCGAAGGGACCGTTGCCCGTCTGGTGACGAGGTCAGGCTGCTGGACAACTGCACCAGAAGCTGAAGGTCTGGAAGGCGTAGGAGACCGATCCCCAGAGAGGTCTAAGGAAGCTGGAGTTGCAGGCTGCTTACGGCGAGGAGAGTCCCCCTCGGAGGAAGGAGGCGAAGATTCAAAAAGGCGCCTCTTAGCACCCTTATAGGGAGACGGGAGGCCCTTGCGGCGCAGCGGACGGTGATCCTTACGGCGAAGGCGGCCACGAGGAAGATCGTCAGGACCATCAGTCCTCCGAAGGGGAGTCTCAGTCAAAGCACTCCCCTTAGAGGGAGGCTTGGCAGCAGAAGAGCCCGCGGGACTCCCTTTCCCCTTCGAAGGATGTACGGAAGGGGGAGGAGAGCCGTCAGCACCATCGTCCACAACAACACCTGCAGAGGATTGACCCGACCCGTTGGAAGCCTCTGTCACCACGACGTCGACGATAGACAGAGGATCTACCTCTGCCATCACCGGCGACTGCTTAACAGCGGCCCCTAACTGGACAAGGTCAATCAGGGGTACCCTGGAGGGCAGGCCCTTAAGCCCCAGGGAAGCCCAAATCTGAAAAAGGTCATCATTAGACAAAGATTCATTAGCAACGACCTCCCCCGGAGGAGGAGGAGGAACCGCCCCACTATGGGAGGCGACGCCCTCTCCCCCAAACCAAGGTCGGGAAACAGAACTAGGGCCTGCGCTCCCACTCGGCAGACTCTCCTTAGGAGCCGAACGAGGGGGAGCTTCGGAGGAGGTTTGGGCGGCGAAAGAAGAGTCCCGAGAGCCTTCCTCCTTGAAGGCAACCCTGGAAGGAGAACAGTCTCTCTTGGACTCCTTACGCCGGCGGCCAAACCTCTCCCACTGGGAGGCAGACCACTCCCTGCACTCACTACATGTATTCTCTTTACCACACCGTCGGCCTCGACACTGCGGGCAAAGGGTGTGAGGATCTGTGTCCACCACCGACATAAAAGTACCATAAGGGCGGCCGGCTATTCCAGGGCACTTGCGCATAGTGAACAGTAAGGGTGAGGCCAACTTCAAAACACACACAAACTGAAAGAAAAAGCAAAAAAAGATTAAGGCTGTCAACGAGGACGATGGACAGACACGTCTGTTCATCGCCGGAGCCAAAAGTGAAGTGAAGCAAATCACCGGTGTGTGGGGGGGGGAGGGGTAGCAAGCTATCCCTTCCCCTACTCCCGCTAACTAGCGCGGGGGTAGTTAACCCTCGTTAAAAACTATTGGCTCGTCATTTCAGCTACGCTGAAAGGTAAACCCAATGTTAATGGCGTGGTTTGTATTTCGGTTACGGAACAAATACATTTTAATAAGGCAGTCTATCACTCCATGCTTTCTCTCTCTCCGTCAGCTAGTGCCGCCAGGTGCTAGCCCAGCCGGCAGCATGTCGGCTGGGTCGGTGCCGTCAGGTACTTACTCGGTCGGCGGCATGCCAGCTGGACCAGTACCGCCAGGTACTACCCAGCCGGTGACATGCCGTCCGGACTGTGCTGCCAGGTGCTAGCCCTGCCCAACAGTATATGATTATACAGTAGCCAGTATATTTGCAGTATAGTATATACTGCAGACAGAAAACTATAGTATATACAGTACAGTATTATACAGTAGTTATTTTCCAACATACCTTGTGTATCCTTGCACAGTCTTTTGCTGAGACCACTCCTATATTGAAAGGATAGAATTCCTTCAATACTCTGATTAGAAATCAGTTAATAACTTACCCCGACAATATTGAATAGTTTTAGAGGGGTCAGTGGTAGTACACTTTTCTATCCCCAGAGGTTAGAACCCTTCTCTTTTGAGTTTTCCCTGATCAGGAAACTCTATAGTCTTAATATTGGGGGGGGGGGGGGGGGGGTCACAGCAATTGGCTGGGAGGGATACACAAGTATGTGTCTTTCCTAATTTCTAGTCCAACCAGCGACATGCCGGCTGGACTGTGCCGCCAGGTGCTGGCCCTGCCGGCAACATGCCGGCTGAACTACAGTACAGTATATGATTATAGAGTAGCCAGTATATTTACAGTATAGTATATACTGCAGACAGAAAACTATAGAATATATTATACAGTAGTTATTTCCCAACATACCTTGTGTATCCTTGTACAGTCTTTTGCTGAGACCAATCCTATATTGAAAGAATAGAATTCCTTCAATACTTTGATTAGAAATCAGTTAATACTTACCCCACAATATTAAATAATTTAAGAAGGGTCAGTGGCAGTGTACACTTTTTCTATCCCTAGAGGTTAGAACCCTTCTCTTTTGAGTTTGCCCTGATAAAGGAAACTATATCCTTAATATTGGGGGGAGGTCACAGTAATTGGCTGGAAAGGATACACAAGTATGTATCTTTCCGAATTTCTTTCTAGCTTACTATCCTAAGCTATAATGTTTAAAATATTAATATTTTTCATATCTGTTTATCATGTGAGATAAACAATCGCATACTCATTTAATTTTCCTTTCTTTACAGGAGGAACCCTAGATGAAATGCGATGCGATCTTCTGCAACCATAGAGTAGGAACTTCTAAGGTCACAAAGTGTGCAGGTCTCATGCCCCCTGCACCATCATTACCGAAACCCTGCAATGCTGGGACCCCCAAATCTGCAATATCTGCCGGACCTTGGTGACCGAAGGTTTCGACGACCCCAAGTCAACTGAGTCGAGGGATGCGGCACGAGAAAAGCTACGCAAGTGGGTAAGAGGGTTCCAGAAGAACTCTCCGGGACCATACATACCTAACGATAGGATGCGTAGCTTGCTGTTCCCGAAAGCGGGTAGTGAAATTGTTGTGCCCCAAGCACGACCCGGACCTCCCTGCGTCCAGATTGCCATCGAGACGGGTGTCAGTGAGGCGTTGCAAAGTATGGACATCCACCAGGAGGAAAGGATGTCTGAAGTGTCTATGAATACTGAAAAGGATCTATTAAAGGATGATCCCGAGGAGGAGTCTACTCTACCTCTGGAAGAAGATGATGATGTCGAGTCGGAGTTCCTTCCGTCTGTGCCGGCACCGGAGCCGTTACCCTCGACATCTTCAGCTTCTACCCCTCCATTGGACAACATGAGCCAGGCACTGGCCCATCTTACGGCTTCAATGGAGAACATTTGCAAGCAAGGCGAAGCAAGGGAAGCGAGATTCGAGAGAGCTCCGTGAAGCTCCACTTACTGCCTCCCGAGGGTCATACAAGTGACCCAGAGTCCAAGACCTCCCAACCTGCTCCAAAACCAATCCCTGGAGGTATGCAGAGTTTATGCCGATTACTAACGGAAAATTCTACATCTCGGAGAAGATGGGAGCCGTCCCCTTAGACGACATCCAGTTTCGGCCAAGCTTTAATGCTTACCATGATTGCTTCATTCGACTGAAGCATGAACCAATGCCAAAAGAGGAGACGGAACGGAAGGTCATGGTTTTCGACCACGATAAGGCACAGGCTCTCTTGTCGAGTAGCATGATAAAGGCGGGCTATTCGGTTTCGAAAGTGTCTGCCTTGAGCAAGAAACACCCTACCTTTCTTGCTCCTGCTTCAATAGCCTTCCCCTTTACGTTGAAGGCATTTAAATCTTTTGCCAAGGCAGTGGAGGCAGGCAAACCATGCCCTGCACTAGAGGATGGGCAGGCCGCTGTCGTTAGCCTTGCCCATGCAAGAGAAGGAATGGAAGGAAGTCCACATAACCTTCTCAGTAGAGAAACTGGACGCAGACATCGCTGGACGACAGTTTAGCGAGAATCTCCCTAAACTTTCTGACTTTATCTTGCGCAAGGAACAAGAGACGAAGGAGAGACTTGCGGCATCTTTAACCCTACAAAACTGCATAGAGATGTGTGCAGGCCAAAGAAGTACCCCAGACATGCTCATGGTCCTAGCCAAAATGCATATGGCCATCCTAGTAAAGGACCTGTATGCTTTCATTAAGGCTAGGAGAGCCTGTAGGGAGTTCGTGTTTGCTGCTGCAACAGTGAAACATGAACCCAGGAAGCTGATATCTTCTAACATCTGGGGTAAAGACTTCTTCCCGAACGAAGTAGTCAAAGAGGTAGTTGAGAAAGCCATCACGGAGAATAGGAACCTTCTCCAGAAGTGGGGCATGTCTTCAAAGCGGAAGTCTTCCCCCGGATGCGGGTCCCCAACCTAAAAGGAAGACGAAGAAGTCTAGACTTCCCCCTCGCCCTGCTCAACAACATCCCACAGTCACCATGACCGCGGTGCCCCAAGTGGTGGCCCAAACACAGACCACCTTCCAAGTGGTGCCTCAACTGCTGGTTGCCCAGTCACCAGCATTCAACCCCGGGTTTGAGAGGCAGACCACTGCCTTTCGGTTGAAAGGTAAAGGATCTAGACGGGGCTCCTCTAGACATCCCTCAAGAGGTAGGGGAGGACCCAGTCGAGGAGGTAAACCTTCCGGTCAATCAAAGCAAGGAGATGCTTCCGGTAGGAGGGAGGCTCCAACATTTTTAGGATCGTTGGACCTTCGATCCTTGGGTCCACGGCCTAATCAAGATTGGACTAGGATGGAAACGGAACAAGTCTCCACCCTCATTTCCTCAATTCTTCCAACACTCCACCCCCGCAGTAGAAGAATATACCCTAGAGCTCTTGAGCATACAGGTTATAAGGAAAGCATAGTCCATCGAATTCCAGGGAAGGCTGTTTTGTGTTCCCAAGAAGGACTCAGACAAACTCAGAGTCATTCTGGACTTGTTGCCATTCAACAAGTTCATAAAAAACAGCAAGTTCAGGATGTTAATCCTTCAACACATAAGGACCCTGTTACAAAAAGGGGTGTTCACAGTCTCGATAGACCCGACAGATGCCTATTGGCACCTTCTAGTCAGTTGCCCCCCTCTCCTCTTACCTAGGATTCAAGTTACAGAAGATAAAGTATGTTCTCAGAACCATACCCTTCAGACTAAACATAGCCCCAAGTATCTTCATGAAACTTGCAGACGCAGTCGTGCAACAACTACGCCTACAAGGCGTTCAGGTAGTAGCGTACCTGGAGGACTGGCTGGTGCGGGCAGCATCCAAAACGGCTTGTCTGCAAGCATCCAAAGAAGTGATCCAGTTCCTGGAACATCCGGGATGCAAGATCAACTTCAAGAAGTCTCGACTCTCTCCAGCTCAAGGGTTTCAATGGCTGGAAATCCATTGGAACCTGAGGTCACACCGTCTCTCCATTCCCTCAGGGAAGAGGAGGGAGATCACAGGGTCTGTCAAGAGACTACTGAAATCTGACAGGATTTCTAGAAGCCAACAGGAAAGAGTACTGGGCTCTCTCCAGTTCGCAGCAGTAACAGACCCAGTGGTAAGAGCACAGCTGAAAGATGCGTCAGGAGTCTGGAGAAGATACGCATCAAACGCTCGAAGAGATCTAAAATGACCGATACCGGCCTTACTACGATCACTCCTCAACCCGTGGTCGAAGGCCAAGAGCCTAATGAGGACCGTGCCCTTGCAATCACCTCTGCCGTTAATGACCATCCACATGGATGCCTCAACGGAAGAATGGGGAGTTCACTCCCATCAAAGGAAAGTCCAAGGGACTTGGTCATCTCTGTTCAAGGCCTTTCTCATCAACATTTTGGAATCCATGGCAGTCCTCTTGACCTTGGGAAAACTCTCCCCTCGCAGATCAGTCCACATCAGGCTGATCTTGGACAGCAAAGTGATAGTGAGATGTCTGAACCGACAAGGCTCGAGATCATACCATATCAACCATGTGATATTAGCAATCCTTTGTCTAGAGAGATGGCACTTATCAGCAGTTCACTTACAAAGGTTCCGCAATGTGACAGCGGACGCTCTATCCAGGCTCAAGCTGATAGAGTCAGAATGGCCCCCAGACGCAGACTCGTTCTCCTTCATCTTGGAACAAGTCCCGGAACTGCAGATCGACCTCTTCGTGACGAGCGACATCAAGAAACTACCTCGATATGTAGCCCCATACGAGGACCCTCTAGAGGAGACAACGGACGCCATGTCCCTAGGTTGGAACGAATGGACCCGGATTTTCCTGTTCCTTCCATCCAATCTCCTGCTGAAGGTCCTCAACAAGCTGAGATCCTTCCAGGAAACGGCAGTTCTAGTAGCCCCCAAGCAGCCCAAGAGCAACTGGTTCCCTCTAATGATGGAACTGAGGCTGAGGCCGGCCCTTTTACCGAACCCAGCACTATCTCAACAGGTTCAGAAGTCGACTGTCTTCGCTTCATCACAGAGAACCCAAAACCTTCATCTCATGATTTTCTCGCCTTAGCGGTTAAGAAAAGATTTGGGATCTCAAAAGGCATTATAGACTTCTTAGAAGAATACAAGTCTAAGTCAACTAAAAGACAATATGAATCGTCTTGGAAAAAGTGGGTTGCTTTTGTTAAAGCAAAAGGACCGAAAGAAATTTCAATAGACTTCTGTCTGTCCTTTATCCACTTTTCATGAACAAGGTCTGGCAGCCAACACGATAACTACATGCAAGTCAGCCCTGACTAGACCTCTTCTATATGCCTTTCAAGTGGACCTGACGAACGAAATCTTTAACAAGATCCCGAAGGCATACGCTAGACTTAGGCCTGCAGCTCCTCCGAAGCCCATTTCATGGTCCTTGGACAAGGTCCTACATTATGCTTCATCTGTGAACAGTGAAGATTGTTCTCTCAAGGATCTAACCCAGAAGGTTATTTTCCTGTTCGCTATAGCCTCAGGGGCTAGAGTTAGTGAAATAGTAGCCCTATCAAGAAATGAGGGCCACATTCAGTTCACAGAAGTGGGAGAACTGAATCTCTTTCCTGATCCAACCTTTCTCTCCAAGAACGACCTACCCACTAAGATATGTGGTCCCTGGAGAGTCTGCCCTCAGAATATTAGTAGCAGCTTTTTCATTTCCTCCAATACCTGCGACCTTTGCTTCGTTATCAAAGTCATACCTTTTGCAACATTAGCTGCCTTTATCACTTCTTTGTTCTTAAGGAAAGTTGAAAAGTTGATTGTGGAATGCCATACTGCGCAGCGAGATCCGAAACACAAACGCCTTTTCTAGTTCAATTGTTGTTCTCACTGTCTTCCTCTTCTCTTTCTGTTCACTTCTGACTTTCTTTGGATCCATTATGAATGCTCAGAGTTAATAAAAGATTTGCTTGAATTCGGAGACATTTTCAACTCAAATTTTTTGGTTGAATACAGATTTATTCGAGTAGCAAGTTGTTCAAGTACCGAGATTCCATTGTATTTCTTGATTTTCTCAAGCTTTGTCTCCATAGAAAGCATCCTCCTCTTCTTTCCTTGTACTTCAGCAACATTCTTTGGACCCATGGCTATTACTGTATGAGTTGAATAATGCAACAGGATAACTATAAGTATGAAAGCAAAATCACCAACACGAATTCATGCGAGCTGCCAAAATGAAATGGTCGAGGAACACATAATGGGAAAAATATTGATCAGTTGATGATGCTGGCGAGGTTACAGTTTTACAGCGCGTAAATTCTAATTATTTTCACGTTGGCCTGGCAAATCTCATTTAGTATCATGAGTAGTTTTTTTATAATTTGAGGCGAAAAGATATTTGTATCTCGTTTCGTACCATGAATTTCTCGTATACAGAAACTTTTGTATCGAAAGGTATCACTGTACTGTATAAACATTATGAACATCAATAATTAAATTATCATTATGGCTGTTGTCCTCCATAACTGGAGCATCAGAACCCTCAAGCCACAAAGGAGCAGGATGGGGGATATCTTTTGATGCAGAAAGAGCTTGCACTTCTTACCATTACTGGAAGAAGAGAAGGAGGAAGAACAATCTCTTAGCTTGTTTCTTGCATCAAAAATGAAACCTCTCTCTCACTGGAAGAACGGTCACTCCCTACAGTACTCACGTGGACATTTCACAGAACATTGTTTGCCATGGCATTAGCCATTGTTAAGCACAAGCGTAGCACAGATAATGAAAATCAGACTTAGTGACAATGATAAAGAAGACACAAAGCACTACAGTATAAGGGTAATCCATAGTCGTGATCGTAGAGAGAAGAGGGGAGACCCCTTATCGTAAGTGACCAGGATAGAAGTGAAGCATACTAGCAAATACACTTAACACTGCCCAGCAGTGGGTTGCTAGGTAACCAATCATCATGCAACTGAACTCTAACCAAGAGTAACTTATTAAAATGACTGATGTTTTTATCTGCATAGGAATAAACCTGCACATCAAGTAATGGTATCAGGATTTCAAGCTTTCTGACAGTTTAATAAGAAACTTAGTAATATTGAAGAAGGACAACTTTATTCGTGACTTGCGTCAACAAGCAAAATTGTAGTTTCATTCCCTTTGCAGTAGGGCAAAACAGGTACACAAATTGGCAGTCAACAGCGTGATAGATTTGTCAGCAAGGTTCTTTCCAAACAAGAGGACCGATCTAGCCGATACGCTCGATCACGAAGGGCACAGTACTATCCCCAATTTTTGCACTTTGCATTTGGCAGAAAGGCTTCCTGTGTTCTAGGAATCTCCATCGAAGGACCTGTTCACCTCTGCTGCTATTCAATTCCAGAACATCTTCACGTAGGCTGCTCTGAATACCAGGAACAGCACAACATTCAGGACACCTTCCAACACACTAGGTACTTTCTGGACATTTTAGCCTTTCTGCCCCTTTTACCTGGTTTACTAATTGCTCAACATTCTGTTAACAACATCAGTCTCGGTAAAACCCTGATGACTCCAAAGTGCCACACACTGGTGGTTACAGTATTTAGGTTTTCTGATGCTCCTCTTGAGGTACAATGAGAACCAATCATATTCTGTTAGTGGCATTATGAAAGGGATCCTTCTCCAGACAGCCTTTCTGCAATGGATTACAGTTGTCCTCATCCCTTTGTCTGGGGAAGTGCCTGTTGCTCTCCATGGTAGAAAGGCTGTCTCTCAGCCTTTAGCCTAATCTCAGACTGAAGAGCTTGGATATTTCCCTTTCAGAGGAATACCCTAGGCTCAGGAGTAACTTCGAACGGATTTCCCCTCTCCGAGATCTCAAGGCCCTTTCGTGATGTCACTCAAGTGGGCCATGTACGAGTCCAAGAACGAGCATTAGATAGGATCTGACCACAAGCCTACTCATGAGTTTTTGCCTCGGCATTGAGGTACCTCTTAGCATTTCGTATAAGTAATTTTCAAACTGAGGAAGGTCATTTTCTCCACAGCTTGTATCCAAGATCCAGTATTTACCCATGCACAAATCCAAAGTAAAGTCCTTCTCCATCTCTTCTTTACAACCAGGGTTCAGGATGACTCTCCTGTCCTGTAGAGACAAAGAGGCTACCTAGAAAATTCAGGTTCCATAAGGAAGCACCAGAGACTCTCCCAGTGCCAAAAGGGTAAAGAAGATATCCAAGAATATGGCTTAATTTGGCTTTTGCACGTTAAAACGTAATCAAGCAAGGGGTTTGACAGCATGAAGACAGGGATGTCCAATGTTCCCTAACTTTCAGGAAGAACTTGTCAGAGGCACAAGTCCTCAAGGAAGGAATTTAGGAGAACAGACAACCATTGCTTCCTGCTACCTATGTGGGTTTATCTACAGGTCCCTGGATAACCTCATCCTTGGTCCTGTGGTAGCTATTCAGCAAGTTGTGTTGAGAATGTAGTTCTCTCAGAGGACAAGAATCATCTCTTCTATGATAACAGTTGTGATGCAAGTGTAGGGGAGTAATGAATGTCTTGCCTTTCTTTTTCTTCTTTTGGGGTGCAGCAGCCGTTCCGTTATGTGCTGGACTGGATGCTAGATACAGACAAGCTTCACAGCCTTGTAACTTCTTTAGACAAATTTGTATTCAAGTATCTCCTCCATCCATCCAAACGAGGAGAATGGATGGAATATATACAAACGCATTTCTTAAAATGACCATACATTCAAACATAATATCCTTACTGATACAAGTTTTCTACGAATGCTTACAGTCTCCTGGTAGGGGGGACCTAACCTATATAGATGCTCAGATCATTAAGAGATTGATAAGAGTCCTCACTTTTGCTCCTCCACTAGACCAAAGTGCATTGCCATTTCCTGGTAAGAAAACCAACCAGTTTGGTTATAGGGACTTCTTACCCCCATAAGATAACTTTCCTATAAAAGGACAGTGGCTTGTATTCATGCAGAAACAAATCACAGATTTTTATAGTAGTTTGTATTTTTCCTAACCATACAAATCTTCCTTTAAGTTACACTGCTTGTCTCAAATACCCTGCAAGTCTTAGGTTAAAGTCAAAGTGAAGGTTGTGTGTGGGGCCTAGCCTCTACCCACTAATATTAATTTACCTCTTTAAAAGGTTAAACAACCATTTCCAAATAAGCCAAAGTCATACACCTATTAAATGACTCGGTTTGTATTAGGAAAAGTAAAAGTTACTTTAAGAATTTGTGATATTTTATATAAATATATACAGTAGATCACATAATACAGTAGAGTATTCTTAAAAAATTCTATCTATAGGTTGTTGGCATTCCTGATACTAGGATGGGAGAGGAGGCTGTAGCCTGGATTCGGACTGTTGAAAAATCAACACTTACAGAGGAATCACTTAAATTATGGTGTAAGGGGAAGGTATGTACAGTTTTCATAAATCACATAATGGCTGCTTGATATGTCTAACTGTTAAAGATGTTTGATAAAACTCATGGTGAACAAAAGGAAGGGATAAAAGTAAAAAATATAGAGAATTGACAATTTCTCCAGTTTTTTTTTTAATAACTTTTTTATTTAGTGTTGGTTGATATAGGATGTCCGTGATATAAAATTTGTTCAGCAGTTTATTTCCTCCTTTTAAAAGATGACGTTTAGTTTGAATTTGTAATTAATTTAAATTTGTTGTAAATCGAATTTAGTGTCTTACATCAGTTTTTAATATCAGATTAGGGTAAATATTTTACTGTACCAGTAAATATTTTCTAGAAGGTACTTTCAACAAATACCATATTTCAGATTGCTCACTTCAAAATTCCAAAGCATATTCTCTTCAAGGAAGAATTTCCAAGGACTGTTACAGGAAAAATCCAAAAATTTGTAATGAGGAGCATTACCATAAAGGAGCTTCAGCTTGAGTAGTTTTAGCCTAGAAGATATAATTTACTACAGTACGGGAGCTTTATCACAGTAATGAATTTACATGACTGATGTAGCAGGCACAATGATATAAAAAATTCTCTTGCCTTCAGCATGGCTCTTGAATCAGCTGATATACAAGACTACCTACAGCTTGCAATATTTATTAGTTATGTTTTCTCTGTTGTAAAAGAAGAAATGCTAGACAGCAGTATCAAAAGAAACTTGTTCTGTTGACATTGAAAATGCAATTGAGAAAATCTTAGCAAGTTAGTCTTTCACTGAATAAACTCGTCAGTGTTGTAACAGATAAAGCACCTATAACAATGGGAAAAATAATGGATTGATGGCACTTATGACAAATTCAGAGATAACTTGTATTTTTCCATAACTAATACAAACCTGTAGTTATTTATTGTGGATTATTTCTGGCATGGACATTGACCCAGGTTTACCTAGTACAGTATACGATTGTGGTCTAGGGAAAACCTTGCCACCTCGCTAACAATACAAAGTGAGTATGATAGCGGCCTGAGCAACTCTATTTGTTGTGAGAGATATCATATGAACATCTATTGAAGCACATTCTGAGTTTATAAATATGATAGATATACAAAGAGGTTTCCCATTGCCTACCTCACGGTAAGCAATGGGGACATGGACAGTATATTAAATTTATTACTATACTTGGATACACAAAGGAAGGGATTCTTACCGGCAGAGATTGAAACCAGCTTTCAGAGGAACCCATGGCAGTGTACAATACCCCAATGGAAGGGAAGAAGAAAGGAAAATGCCAGACATACTTTCATTCATCCCAGACTTAACCCAGGTAACCAATGCCCTCAACCATCAGCTACTTGTCCAACAAGGAGACCGAGGTACTCTTTAAACCACTTGTTGAGCAGCCACCACAGGACTGATAGTAAACTTATAGAGCCTCTTGCGAGTCACATTTTAGATAATGAGCTGTGAAGGTAGTTTGACATTTCCACACTCCCACTTGTAAAACCTGCAGCACGGAAAAGTTGCGCTTGAATGTCGGGCGTACTGATGCTCCCAACATCATGGGCTCTAGGTCTTCTAGCCGGAGGAGGATCAGGATTCAAAGCTCTTTCAATGACTTGTCGTATCCAAGACGAAATGGTGTTTTTTAGTGATCCTCCTCATATCACTTCCAGAACTAACGAGATGTTAGTTGGGGCCATGTTGCTACAGTGCGTTTAAGATATCTCAAACTCCTCACTGGGCATGGGAACAGTTGATCTGGGCCATTGGTTACAAAACGTAGACATAATCTGAATGGGCCCGAATCTAGGGTCCAATACCCCCCAGATTTTGAGTCTGCAACTAACTTGAGGACAAAACCGAGTGTCCCCCCCCCCATCCCTTTGAATGGGCGATGTCATACCAGAGGCCAGGAAGGTCACTGACTCTTTACAGAAGTTAAAGGAAGCAAGAAACACAGTCTTAAAAGTTAGGTTTCAATCAGTTGCATGGCATAATGGTTTATAAGGAGGTCCTTTTAGGGATCTCAAAACACGAACCATGTTCCAAGGAAGAGGCCTGACCTCTGACTGAAGGCAAGTGATCTCATAACTGCGTATGAGTAGAGAAATCTCCAATAAAGAGGAAATATCCACTCCTCAGCTTAAAGGTGAGGCTTAAGGCTGAGCGATATCCTTCACCGCCAAGACCGAAAGGAGTTTTTCCTCCCGAAGGTATACGAGGAACTCTGCTATTACAGGGATAGTGGCATCGAGTGGAGAGATGTTCCTTCTAGGACCCCAACCCCAAAAGACTGTCCACTTAGCCTGGTACACTGAGGCTGAGGACTATCGTTAAGTAGCTGGACATCCTCGCATCAACTTGTGAAAAGCCTCTCTGAGAGAGATGCTGAATAGTTTCCAGGCGTGAAGTCGAAGAGACTGGACAGTCTTGTGAAAGATGTGGTCGTGGAGGAAGCGCTCTCGGTAGATCTACTAGCAGTTTCAGGAGTTCCGGGAACCACACTGCGTAATGCCATAGTGGAGCTACAAGGGTCACCATTATATTCTCAGAAGCTCTGGTCTTGTTGAGCAACCTTCTCATCAAATAGAACGGGGGGAAAGGCGTATACGTCCACGTTGTCCCACCAGTTAAAATGCATCCTGGCATAGAGCCTGAAGGTCTGGGACTGGAGAACAGTACAGCGAAAGTAAACTGTTCAGAGATTTTGTGAACAGGTCTACTGTCAGGGAACCCCACTAAGTCAGGATTTTTTGTTGGCTCCCAGAGGATTCAAAGACCATTCGGAGCCCACTATCTCAGTTGCCCTGCTCAGATTGTTCATGAGCACATTCCTCTTGCCTGGAACGAAGTGAGCTGATAGGGACACCGAATGTTCTTCTGACCATTTGAGAATCTCTACTCCAAGAAGGCACAGAGGCTGGAAAAAGGTACCTCCTCGTTTGTTTATGTAAGCCGCTACTGTGATGATGTTGCTCAACAACACAGAGTGATCTGCCAGCAGCTGATGGAGAGCTAGGTTTGCTGCTCTCACCTTTAAGAGGTTTATATGCTAGTACTTTTTGGATTCTGACCAAAGCCTGGAGACCGTGCGATGCAGCAAGTGGGCCCCCCATCCTTTTGATGCGTCTGTATAGAGTCCGGAGGAGTAACTAGAAGATCTTGACCTCTGCAAAGGTTTTCGTTTGCCACCCAACAAAGTAGATCCGTGACTGGTTCGTGAGTGGTTGGAACTAGTGTGTCCAGTGGATCTGAGTATTGGTTCCACACTGACTTCAGCTGCCACTGCAGGGATTTGATCCTGAGGTGCCGTTTGGAACTTGACAGAGAAGAGTGGTTAGGTGACCTAGTAGACGTAACCATTGATGAGATGGTGGATCTTCCCTTGTGAGAAAAAGTGATGCCACTTCTCTCAGCCTGTGTACTCTTTCGTCTGATTGGAAGAATTTCTATTGGACTGTGTCTATGATCATACCGAGATATACCAGTCTCTGAGAAGGAAGCAGTGATGACTTCTCGAGATTTATCAAGATCCCCAGATCCTGGCAAAACTCTTGAAGTATGTCTCGGTGATGAGGAAGGGTTATCTCCGAGTCTGCTAGAATCAGCCAATTGTTGAGTTATCTGAGGAGATGAATGCCATTCTTGTGAGCCCACGAACACTAAGGCGAACACTCGGGTAAAAGACCCGAGATGCTGTCACGAGACTGAAACAGAGAACCTTTAACTGATAAATCTTGTCCTTGTGTATGAATCTGAGATACTTCCCGGAAGATGGATGGATTGGTACCTAGAAGTATGCATCCTTGAGATCCAATGTGCAGATGAGGTCCCTTTATCGAACAGCCTGAATGACCATGTCTGTCGTCTCCATCCTGATGCGAGTCTGTTGGATAAACTTGTTTAGGGGCGAGATCGATGACTGGTCTCCAGCCTCCAGATGCCTTTTTCACAAGAAAGAGTAGACTGTGAAAGCCTGGAGACCTGTCCACAACCTCTTGGAGAGTGCCCTTCTACAGCATGGTTTGGACTTCAGCCCAGAGGGTTAGCTCCTTTGCTGATCCCTTCGTATAGAAGCTTAACGAGACTTGATCCCGAGTCAAAGGAGGGAGAAATTGAATGGACGGGACACGATACCCTACGCCGATCACCTCAGTCGTCCAGGATCTGCCCTGTGATTATGCCACCTCTGCCCGAGGCACTGCAGGCATTACCCCACAGGTGGTCGGTGACGAGGATTGCCGTTCCTAGCGGTAGCAACCACCTCGGACAGCTCCCTTCTTTCCCCTGAAGGACTTGCTCCCTTTTTGATCTTTGGATTGAAAGGGGTGCCTAGACAACTTGGAAAATCCGGAGGACCTAGAAGTTGGGGGGTTGGAGGTAGCTTGCTAATTACAAGATGACTCGGACGGTCTTCCATAGGACCTGGATGTCATGGCACTATGAAGGAGAGAATCATTCTAAGATTTTTTCCATCTTTCAGAAGCCCTCTCAATCTCCTCAGGAACAGAGAGAGGAACCCTCGAGAGTGGAATTCCTCAAGCGTGACACTTCCACTTTCGGCACTTGCTTGTGGAACTTCCTTATGGCGGTGTCCCTCCTCTTGAGTATAGCATTGGGCCAAAAGTTGACGACATGGTGTGACAAAAACTCAAGGGTTCGTGTACCCGACAATAGGAAGAATTCTAAGGACTTCCTTGTGGACTCCTTTGAAAAATCGTGGGATCTTACAATGTAGCCCAGGGACCCCAACCATAGGTTGAGCCATAAACCACCCTGCATGGCGTACTTCACCTGCTCAACTGCTGAAAGGGAGGCTCTCTAAGTGGAGTGTGTTTGAGTCTGAAGACCCTTTGTTAAAGACTCCAACGAAGGGTTGAGGGACATGGTGGAATGTGGTTCCTTCTTGATCTCATGATATTTTTTGTAACACAAAAGGAAGTGGTAAAAAACACAAGGAGGAATCTGCTCTCGAGGAACTAGAAGTTTCAGCTATCTGGGAGATATCTTTCCTTCTGGCAGCTGTCAGGCTCTTAGACCAGGGCAAAGCTGCACTGGATACCTTGAGTTCTGAAGATCTCATTAAGAACCATCTTTTTCCCTTCCTGGATGGTGGTACTGGGATTAGACAACTTACTGATGGTCCTCATGCGAGAAACCACCTGCCAAAAGGTGTGCTCAGACTCTTTTTCCAAGTGAAAGTTCGGACTTCCTGTTCTCGGGAGATATTCATCATCAGTGTCGATGGTATCATCTACATCCAGGCTCACATCCTGACCTTGGGGTAGGTCTAAGTTGTCGAATGGATTACGAGAGGGACCTGCCACAGGGGACCACCTGTCTGCCTCTGCCATGTGGGCTTCCCTTGCCTTGGCATTCTTGGGTCTTGTCTTGGTGTCCTTGGACTCTCTTTGCACAGGAAAGTGTTCCTTCAAGATATTGTCTGGAAGAACATGCGAAGGCTTCGAAACCCCTCAATTTGCTGAGGGTCTGAAGGGATGGACAGCGATCTTCTTGGGTGAGCCAATATCCCTGCTCGTCCAAGGGTGGATGAGATCGGCGTGAGGTGGAGCGACGCCTTTCATCTTCCTCTTCTGTTGTTTTGTCAAGACATCCTTACCCTTAACTGGAGTGAAGGGAAGACTTTTTAGGGAACGATCTACAGCTAGAGGCACCTCGAATTGGACTAAGGGAATCCGTGGAGTAGCCCTGACTGGGACAGTTGAGGGCTGAGGCAGTGGGATGGCCATGCTCTCGGACTTCTGAAGGGTTGACAGAAAGGTACTAAACCCAAGAAGGGAGTTCATTGCCCTTCGAGAAATCTTGGGTTAATCCAGGTGTGGAACATCCTATAAGAGGTATATCTTAGGAGCCTGAGATGATGTACAGTAGAAAATAGCCTTTTGGGCAACAGGAGATGCTCTTTCGACAAACTAATAGGCGCATTAGCATACATATGCTCTTTGAACCCTTCTGGAAGGGTATTGGCCTGCCACTAGAGGAGGAGGAAGTGTTGGGACCACATTTGCTCATGATTCCAGTACCTCTATTCGCGAACCGCCGTTTTTCACGTGTAATTGCAAGATTCATGCGGAAAATGGGCGTGATTCATTAGCAGATGTGCTCTTTTCACGAGCACCAGGAGCTGAACTGGAAGGTAGAAGCCTTAAGGATTTCTGTTGCTCCAAAGAACCACCTTTGCCAGATGTAGTAGGCAGTAAGAACATCACAGAAGAACACTGAGATCGTCGCATAGGCAAACGCCTCGCTAAAGCGCCCCAGGCAGCAAAGGGCACTGACGGTAGTAGCTTAGCTGAATGCCTGTCTATAAGGTATTCAGTAGCAAAATGAAGTTTGGTCTGAGGTCATGGCGAGGAGTGACGCGCGGATGGACTGCGCGTGAACTTACCTCTTCCTTTAAGACAAGGAACGTCTAGACCTTGTTCGTGAACATTCTCTTTGTGATCGTGAGGGTCTAGCCAGCAATTGTGAACGGCGTGAATGTCTCAAGTGCCTAGCTCGCGAACGTGAGCGTTGGCCTCATGATTGTGAATGCCACCTTCGCGAGCGTGAAAGTTGCCCTCGTGATTGCGAATGCCACCTTCGCGAGCGTGAAAATCGCCCTCATGAATGGGAGCTTCAGCCTTGCGAACATGAACATTGTCCCTCGTGATCTAGAACATAAGCGTCCATACCTAGATCTAGACTGTCTTGTTCGTGATCGTGATGACTGCGATCGCGAGACTTTACTTCGTGAAGAGGAACGCCTCCTACGAGAGCGTCGAGACTATCTGTCTCTTGAGCATGATGCTCAAGAGCAAGAACACCTAGAAGAAGAGCGTGGTCCACCGATTGTTGCGACCGATGAGTGGAAGTGTCCTGAAGGACTCGGAGATGGAGAGTCGTCCTTGCGCGCCGCTAGTAGGAGCGCTGGTCTCATGAAAATCATAATTTTTGTGGGGGAGAAACAGAAGGCTGAAGATTAGGAGATGACGAGATCCCAGGATGGCGAATGGAAGTAATCAGCTGAAAGATGTTGGAGGGGTGAATGTGAGCAATCGCCACATACATGCGTGGAAGGTCCACGAAAAGGTGACAGGTGGACCCCGTAAACCTCCAGAGTGTAAGATGTTGAAGGCTCTGGAGAAGGATCCTTCCTAGCACCGCGCGGAATGAGATGAAGTAACGCTTCCTTTGTAGGGGGAGCAGAAACCCGAGGACGGCCCCGCCTGCAACACATCTGTAAGTGAAAATTGCTCCCCGGCAGCTGGAGGTTTACTTGCTCCTCTGGGGGACACAACTACCCCTCCAGTACCCTGAGGTTGCCAAGGGGTTATTCGGTCAGCGCTCGAGCTCGATTGGCCCCTCCGGAGGAAAGCGTGCGAGATGGAGCTCTAGAGAAGTTTGGCCGTGCGAGGAAAAGAACACACTTTCTTCAAATGTGATGGAGAGAGATTGTGCTTCGCCTTCTTCCTGTGCCGTCCATGCTTCCCCCATTTGGAGGGAGACCACTCCCTGCACTCATAGCAGGACAAACTCTGCTCTCAACAATGCCCTTTACAAGTTGGACACAGAGTGCAGGCCGGTATCAACCCAAGACATGATGGTACTGCACACAGCACACTCGCGACAAGGATACATACACATGAGGGCGTTGCATCAAGAATAAGTACAAACACACCTGAAAAGAGAAAGCAATAAATTACAAAGTCCAATGGTAGCCTTTGAGAGGAGAGAGAGAGAGAGGTCTGCTCTCTACAAGGCAAAAAATGTAGCTCACAGCTGTGAGTATAGTATATATAGGTGGCTGGGTACCCCCAGCCAACCCACTCATGTGGTTAGGCACACTTTTAGTCCAATGGCTACCTTCCAGCTTTGTCGAAAGATAATCCACAACAAATATCATAAGGTATTTTAGTATGGTAACAATGTCTTTCATACGCTCAAATGGGAAAACTCACAGTTCAGAAATTTTAATGAACAACTGAAGCTTGACAATAAACCCAATGATGTCTCTTTCATCATTGTAAGGTGGTTGCCAACCAGCAATGTAATGAATAAGTTTGTGGATCTGTTGGAGCCTGTTATCATCTTTCTTAACAAAAGGAAGAAAGTCCTATCCTCGGAGCCTGTTCATATTTTTCTCAAAAAAAAAAAAAAAAAAAAAAAGTTGAATGGATACAAGGTTTTATGTTCCATACAAATATACAAGTTGACCCACCCTAGGGCAGCAAGCATTTGCAGATTCTCAATCTTCGTCCCTGTCTGGTATCTAACCCCTGCAAATATGGAGGGCTGACTGTATTGTATATATTTGTTTGTTTTCCATTACTATTTTACAACTGAAATTATTAATAATGCTATACTGGATAGTGCCATGTTATTGAAACTGCAAATACAAAACAGTAAACAGTACAATAAGAGAAGTAAAAAGGAAAGAAAAGATGTGGAGAACAAGAACATCAGACTGTGCGGCAATCCTAACAGAATTCATGCCAGGAAGGTCCATAGTGAAAAATAGAAACTTATATTCAAGACATTTTTCAGATCTAAATACGTGGATTGTCAAAACTGTTAAGCTAGAGGCCTGGCTATATAAACAATTTATGATAAACATTTTGTATAAAAATAAGCAATTTATGATAAACATTTTGTATAAAAAATTCATAAGTCCATGTTATAATGAATTTTAAATTTTGTAACTTGAATTATAGTAATTATTACCTGTAATTCCAGACTCCATTACAGAAGGTTCCCAACTTACAATCTTTTTAATTGGTTCCTAGAATCTTGTTAAATTTTGGCCTAGGGTAGGCCCAACCTGAATCCCATGCCTATGATTTCCAGCTCGAAAGTCAACAAATAGTAGTTTCATTTGAAATAGATATCAGGTTATTACAAATGTTGTTCAGTGTTACTTTCAATTGGATTTTTGTTTGTATCCTTGTATGTTTTGTAAGTTGAGGATTTTCTGTGTATCAAATTATTGTCACTTTAAATCAAAATATTTTTTTCCTGGCACTGCTCCAAGGCTTGAAAACAAGGTAGTTAAAAATATATGCTGAGTACAATGAGCTGGGCTTCCATTGATGTACACCTTAATTCTAATAAAAATATAACAAATTCGTAGGTAATTTGTATTTTTCCTAACTATACAAACCTTAGCTATTTAATATGGGTAATTACTTTCGCCGTAGCTGAAATGACGAGCCATTAGAATTTTAACGAGGGTTTACTACCCCACCGCTAGTTAGTGGGGGGTAGGGAGGGTAGCTGTTCCCCCCCCCCCCCCAATTACACGAAGAACTCTGCTATTGCTGGAATAGTGGCATCGAGTGGAGAGATACCCCTTCCACGACACCAACCACAGAAGACTCCCCACTTTGCCTGGTAGACAGGTGCGGATGACCTTCACAGGTGTCCAGACATCCTGCTTGCAACTTGTTGCGAAAATCCTCTCTCAGCGAGGAGATGCTGGATAGTCTCCAGGCGTGAAGTCGTAGCAAGGGGGGGGGGGGGGGTCACAACGATGATGACCTGGCCGCGCGTTGTCCTGCAGCCTTGCGCGTGGAATCGCGCTGGTGAGTGTGCTGGCGTTCGCGCGGGTGATGGCACAGGCTGGAGAGGGCAGAGGGCGCGCTGAAGGATGGATAAGCGCTCGCGTAGGCGATTGCTCGCACGCGCGCCCGTGCAGGCGATAACGTTGGAGGAGCGCACGAGTGCACATCTGGCTGTGGTGATGGACGTGGGCGCACAGGGCACGCGTCTGAAACTGCGCGCGAGGATGCTCGCGAAGGATGGTTGCGCAGGCAG
Organism: Palaemon carinicauda; assembly: GCF_036898095.1. Classification (NCBI taxonomy): domain Eukaryota; kingdom Metazoa; phylum Arthropoda; class Malacostraca; order Decapoda; family Palaemonidae; genus Palaemon; species Palaemon carinicauda. Next base: position 29,270,479 of record NC_090769.1, read on the forward strand.
GGACCGATGGCGCGTTGGTGAGCGCTGGCGAGCAGGGGAAGAAGTTAACTTCCCCACTGCGCCCAGATCAGAAGATCGTGGGCGCGCAGGAGCGCGCTGGCGCGTAGGCGAGTGCTGGCGCGCAGGAGAACAAATGCGCGCAGTAGCGCGCTTTAACAGGAGCAACTTCTGCCGATGAACGCTTGCGCGCAGGTGATCATTGGCGCGCAAGGGATGTATGCACTAATTTGCGCATACGCCCTTGATGCCCCAAAGGGACCGTTGCCCGTTTTACAACGGGATGCATTGGCGCCCACAGCGCGTCAGCAGCCAGGAACGGCGATGCAGGTCAGCAGGTCTGACGGGTGGAAGGTCGGCGTGCCCTATGTAAGGATGACCTTCCACCGAAGGAGATCGCGAACGATCTGCAGAGAGGTCCAGGGTTGTAGCTGGGAGAGTCGGAGAACGACGGCGAGGTTCCTCTGCGGCGGACTGTGGTGATGATGAACCAAAGAATCGCCTCCCAACACCCTTGAGGTGAAGAAAGCCTCTAATGCGAAGAGGAAGGCGGTCTTTATGCCTTATACGCCCTCTGGGGGCCGTGGGGTCAGCGGGCTGACCATCAGCAGTCCTCCGAAGAGGAGTCTCAGTGAGTGAACTCCCCCGAGGGGGAGAATCACCGGCAGGAGAGACCGTTGGACTTAGTTCCTCCCTCGAAGGATGTTCAGAGGGGGGAACTAAGCCTTCAGCTACATCAGGATCATCACAAGCAGAGGTTTGATATAACGCATCGGAAGCCTCTGCCACGACAACGTCGATGATAGACAGAGAATCAACCAATGCTAAAGTCGGCGATTGTTTGACAGCGGCCCCCAACCTGATCATGTCAAACAAGGCTTCCTTGGAGGGCGAACCCTCAAGCCCCAAGGAAGCCCAAAGCTGAAAGAAATCATCATTAGTTACAGGCATATTTAAATCCTCCCCGGGGGAGGAGGAGCTGCCTAGCTATAGGAGGCAACTCCCTCTCCCAAACCCTGAGATCAGGCAACAGAACTATGGCCTATGCTACCACTCGACAGTTTCTCGGAAGAAACCGATCGAGTGGGAGCTTCGGGGGAGGTTTGGGCCACGGAAGAAGAGCCCTTGGGATTTGCTCCTTTCAAAGAAACCTTCGAAGGAGAAATATCCCGTCTGGACTAATTCCGGCGCCGAGAAAACCTCTCCCACTGGGAGGTAGACCACTCCCTACACTCACCACAAACTTTATTTCTATCACACCACCTGGCCCCTACAATAAGGACATAGGGTGTGAGGTTCCGTATTGACCGCCGACATATACGTGCCACAAGGGCGGTCGGGTAATCCAGGACACTTTCGCATAGCAGAGGCCAACTTCACGCACACCTGTCAAAGGAAAAGAAAAAAGCATTAACAATGGCTGTCAAAGAAGGCGAGGGTGACAGCGGACACGTCCGACTACCACCCGAGCCGAGAACAAAGTGAGCTCAAGCACAGGTGTGTGTGAGGGGAGCAAGCTACCCTCCCTGCCCCCCGCTAACTAGCGGTGGGGTAGTAAACCCTCGTTAAAATTCTAATGGCTCGTCATTTCAGCTACGCCGAAAGTAATTACCCATATTAAATAGCGTGGTTTGTATGTCAGTTACGGAACAAATAATTTTTTGAAGCATTAAAAACTTTAAATATTTGAGAAATTTAGTCTTTAGCCTGAAAAGATTATCTATCACCACATCTTATATATTTATAATTACTGGAGGATCTGATATTCAAAATTTGATGACAAACTTGAATGAAAAATCTGGTTACAAAATTACTTCATTTTTAATGACAAACGAATGAAAAATTTGGGTACAAAATTACATTTTTAATGTTAAAATTTATCTAAACTGAACAATTTTTTTTCAAATAAAATGAACTTTCTTTACAAGACATATCAAAGCACTTCACATAACTTGCAACATCAGAAAAATAAAGTACTGTACACCAAACTATACACAATAAATTAACCTGTGTTAAGAGGAGCGATGTTGTTTGTTTGCTTGTTTCAGTGCAGTTTTGTTTGTTTACAAAAGCGATCTACCGAGTTTTAAGTGCCCAATTACAAAGCTCAGGATATATACTGAAAATATGACAGGCAGCTGAAATCATGAAATAAAAATTATGATGATAACTGATTAAAGTTTAATATTGTAAATTAAGCCTCTTTTGACTTGTCTGGGAATGTAAGTAAAGAATTTTCAGTATAAAGCAACAAAACTACATTAATTAAAAGAAATTAATAGAAATAGAAAAAGTATACAACTTTAAAATAATAATGTACTGCAATATGAATAACAGTTTTACTACAGCATATTATTAACCAAAGATTTTAACTAATAAAATAATTTTATTGTATTTTAACCAGAACACTCCATCTCAAATTTAAACACTAACTGCACATGTGAAATAAAATTAGTTTTAGATTCTAAATTATACAGAGCATGCTAGTTTTAGCATTGCACGTATGATAGTTCAGACATAACTTCCTTAGCTATTTATTGGTAGAAATATACCAAAATATGCAAACAAAATGATCAGGCCATACATATGCATTGAAACCCAATATTGGTTAGAACAGTTAATAGAAATACTGTATACAGACTAGAAATAAATACAACAGATCTGACAAACACTAGCAAGTGAGTGACATTTGGGTGAAATTGTCATGTAGAATTTAATTTTCAAAACCATAAGTACAGTATGCTAATGTCACTCATGACATACTAATTAATAGGGGATATAAGCTTATAACCCTTATATTCAATTACATACTAGTACTAGAAAAATTAATTTGCAAGATGCTTCAAAATAGCTATTATTGTTTCTAAGCAAATATTAACATCACAGTTCACATATATAACAAAATTCAACTATAATTGATCAAATATTTGAAAAAAAATGTTAATTGAAATCATATGGCTTGAATATTAATATTTACTTTAACTAAAACCTGAATCATATATATTGGTATTTTAAAAAATCAAATAAGGATATCCCACACTTGATTTTTCCATTGTTATAACCAAATCTTGGCTACAACAGCATTAATATCATCATTGTGTCCGCAAGAGATCTCAAATAAAAAAAAATAAGATTCGTTTGTACATGGGCTAAGAAAATAAAAAGACCAGTAAGGTAAGGAGAACTATACGTACGTAAGCAGCAGGACACGTAAAAAGGCATATAAAATAATGGAAAATGTCAATATGTGAAAGATTCTAGCTTGATAGTATTTCAAGTAAACACAGTATATAAAACTGTCTGACAGCCTACAGATCATAAATTCTTATCACAGAATGTCCTGAGGTGTTTACTTTCAAGTGAAAAATCTGAAATTACACAACTACAGTAGATAAGATACAACTTAGCTAAGATAAAAATAAAGAACCTTCCAAGTAGTTTATGGCAAGCCAATTGTGGGACACTTGTGGACAGTACACACCATGTTCTACAAATTCTAAAACAAATATCATATTTATCAATTGTTAGGTAAGAATTTCTGAAGTGTATAAGAGGACTTAACAAATCATGATAATAACATGTCCCACAATTGAATGCTTTGCCATTCAACTCAACAAAAAGTGCAAGTATATTAATCTGCATAAACTTAACTAATAGTTTCTACAATGTTCCATGCATTTACCAAAATTAGGAAACACTACTCTCTGTGGTGTAATTCTACAGTAAAAATATTGTACCAATATTTATACTTTAAAGCATATAATAATACGCCAATCTAACACTATGCCGTCTAATTCACAATTCGTTACAAGACTTGCGTTTAGAACACAATTTGCTACTCTTTTATCAAGATACATTTTTACATACAATAAAGTATTTGCAAAAAATTTAAAAATCATAGATAAATAAAAGGAAAAAATTACTGGGTGTAAAATAGGCCACATGGAGCTGAAAAAAGTAGAAGTCAAAGGATGTAGATTTAATCATGCCATAGAAGGATTTTCAAATATTGTAGCTGAACAGATATTTGTCTCGGGTAGCCTGGATCATGCAAGTGAAAATCCCAGACGTTTCTCTGTTCACAGATGCTTCACATTAAGGACGGAGAGCTACTCTAGAAAACAATTTGTTCGAATGGTTTTGGAGATTTGGGTCAGTTAAAATTCTAAAATGTACCCAGTTAATACTATAACTACAAATTAAAAAAAAATATATACTTACAGCATAACTGCAAAAGACGAGTCATCCATAAGATAAAATTAAATGCCTTTATGAATTCATAAATCCTTCCTATAAATCATGCAGCATCAAGATTACCATGTTTCTGTTTTAAAATCTAAATTTCATGAATAAATTAAAACAAGTTCTTTATTTCTAAATTACTACTAAAATTTTCTCGTAAAAATAAAATATCAATCGTGTAATAGACTATGATTTTTACATACAATGGACAGTTACTTTTCCTACAATGAATGTATTTTGAGTGATTTGAGGAACTCCTTATGTAACGCAAGTTTTTCCTGAGCAGCCTTCTCATAATCAGAGAATTCAGGTTTTGGTATATTTTGTGGAGTTACCTGAAACAAAAAGCAGAAAATTACCATACAGTACTTCCAAAAGTACTAAAACAAGTAACCCTACGATTTTATTACTCATGAGAACCAAGATTTGAACTAATAACTGTATTGATCCCGTAAATTACTGGTAGTTCGACTTAGGAGTTACAGATGTTTTTGAAATATCTATCATATCCATTGCATATGTTTTACCTAAATAATACTTGAACACCTCTATGTGCCTAAATCTCATGATAATAGACACTTTCATCTGAATTAGGGATAATTACTTTAAAAAATACCTTTAAACTTAAAATCCACACTTTTCACATTGTAAACTCAACAGTATATACACCCCAACATAGTTCTGCAACAAAGTTGTTGAGGGTAATAAAAAGCTTTTATTACTGGATTGTTATTATCATCATTAGTAGCTAAGCTACAACCCCAGTGGGAAAAGGAGGATGCTATAAGCCCAAGAGCTCCAGCATGGAAAATAGCCCCGTGAGGAAAGAAAATAAGAAAACTGATGGTGTGCCTGAGTGTACTCTAAAGCAAGAAACCCTGACCCAAGACAGTGGAAGACCAAGGTACAGAGGCTATGGCATTACCCAAGTAGAGAACAATGGTTAGATTATGGAGTGTCCTTCTAGAAGAGCTACTTACCATAGATAAAGTCTCTTCTACCCTTAGTTAGTGGAAAGTAGCCATTAAACAATTAGTACCCTCGAATGAATAAGAATTATTTGGCTATCTTAGTGTTATCATGTATATAAGGAAAGAGAAGAATGAGTAAAAAAATAGGCAGGACAATTTGGTGTATGTGTAGGTAAAGGAAAACTTGGTCATAACCAGACGCCAAATGTAGTACTATCTGGCCAGTCAAAGTACCCCCAATAACACTGTAGTGGTAGTATCATTTATTTGCAGGTTTGAAGTATAAGCTAAAGAAACAAGGGTTTCATGCCCGAGATGGAAGACGAGTAACGTGAGTTACAGAGAGGTCGAGTTTTAAACACTGCGCATGACGTCATATGATGAATACCGCTAGGCAGTAGTACTAAGATACCTTACAGGCACCAGCCACCCGTTGAAATACTACCGCTAAAGTTATTTGTTCCGATGATGAGCCATAGTTCTACATGGTTCCCTCTCTGGTTATGGCTCATTTTTACTTTGCCTAAACATACACATTCTACTTTTCCTAATACACCTGATGACACAAAGATAACCAAATATTCTTCTTCACTCCAGGGGTGGACTACAGCACTGTATTTGTTTGGTGGCTACTTTCTATTGGCTAATGGGTAGAAGAGACTTTTTAGCGATGGCAAGCAGCTCTTCAAGGAGAAGGATACTTAAGAATCAAAAACCATTGTTCTCTAGTTCTTTGGTAGTGCCATAGCCTCTGTACCAAGGTCTTTCTGTCTTGAGTTAAAGTTCTCTTGCTTGAAGGTACAATCAGGCTCACTACCAGTTTTCTTATTTCCTTTCCTCACTGGGCTATTTTCAATGCTGGAGCTCTTGGGCTTATAGTCTCCTGCCTTTCCAACTAGGGTTGCAGCTTAGCAAGTACCGTATTTGACGGCATATAAGACACACCCTCATTTCAGCAGGTCAGATTCAGGAAAAAAAAAAGTTTGTGTATTTACACATGACACCTCAATAGCAGGAAATAATGATATTATTACAATGATGATGATGATGATAATAATAATAATAATAATAATAATAATAATTATAATAACAATAATGATAACAATAATAATATTAGTAATGATAATATTAATAATAATAAAAACAATATGGCAATACAAGCAATAAGCATATGCAAGACATCTCAATAGCAGGAAATAAGCAAGCTATTAGTATAGGCATGCAAAACATTCACAATAATAACAGAACATTGGACATAAAAATAAAGCCAGCAGTGCATAAAGCAAAAAGCAAGGTAAAATATAATCCTTCTTATAAAAGGATTCTGCCACTACACTTAAACATACGAGTAAACATAAGGAACTGGCAACAATCAGGGTTGCCACATACTGCACTTTGTAATCAAGTGATGTATAATAAGGCTTCAAAATGTAAAATCATTAGAAAATCAACAATTCATTTAAAATGTACATATGGACTAAAAAGTCATACAAATTTGCTAATTAAATCAAAATACTGTAAGACGTACAGCACTGGGTTACACGTCCGGCATGCAGGGTTGGCAACGATCATACCATAGTTTTATTCCTCGCCAACAAATGACATTACCAGTAAGAGTGTGCTGATCAGCTGAAGTTTATAAACAAGCGCTAGTCACAGCATTTCAGATTAGACTGCTTTCAGTTTTACAAATTCCTCTTTAAAGCACCGTTAATAATACAATAATACTAGCAATAAAAATAAAATAAGGATGCATAGTTTAGGGCAGGTAAAAATACTGAGTGTGAGCTGGGTTAGTGAATGTCAGAGAGAAGATTAGCCTAGGCCTATGGAAGGTCTCAAACTTCACCTAAGATGTATAAGTTTCAAGGTGATTTTTTTTTTTTGTCAAAATTTTGGAAAAAAGTTCCTCCTATATGCTGTCAAATAATAATAATAATAAAACGAAAGCATCTGTTACACATTATGGTGAACTGTGCCTTTTAAGCTTGTTATAGCAAATCGAATAGAAAGAAAGATGCACATTGTTAAAATCAGTTATCAGCATTTTCCTTAAAATCCTGAATTGTGTAAAAACTAAAATCTGGGCAAATGTATGCTAAAGGAGTTACAAAGTGAACACCAAAGAAGCATGGATATGCCCTAAATATTTTAAAGAAAGTGACTTAGTCAGGGACCTTAATCATGAACTGCTCAATTATTGCCCAGTAAATACTAAAAAATTAATAGAATATATGCATAAATATACATATACACAAGACACTGGCATCTCTAAAGAGTGCTCAGTAAAGTCTCCGGGGGTTTTCACTGTGTGACATCATCGAGCATGGATGGCGTTTTGAGAACATACAAGGTAACTCACCTTCTCTTCTTCCATCTTGGTCATGCCTGTATGCGAGCCTTAGCATCTTTAAGGATGGAATGATGCGATAAGTCAGAGAAAGGGCAATAAATGTTGGGGCAATATTGTGGGATACAGAAATAGCTTATAAATGGAATTGGGAACGGCTGATATTTACAGATGGTACAGCATGATTTGGGATAGTAAACTAATATTTAATTCATTTTAAAGTGTCTGCAGGGGAAAGTAGAGTTCAAATGTTAGCAGGAATACTGTTAAAGTAGAGTAAATACTCTATATACCAAGATGGAGAAAAGCTTGTTAATGTTCACACAAATAGCAATAGAATGAAATTAGTTGATTTATGAAAACATTTAAGAGAAAGTATATCAGTCAATGGTAGGATGAGAGAAGAGAAGTGTCAAAAAGTACTTGAAGCAATAGAGATAACAGGAGTGAAAATGGTAGGAAGGAAATTTAGGTCTCCATGGAAGCCAGAGTGAATAAGAATGATAGAATTCTCATGTCAACTCTTCGAGTAATTGTCTAGTATGAATTAAAGAAAAAAGGTTGAAGCTGTACAAATACAAATGAATCTTTTGAGTAGCATATGTTCCTGAAAAATTCCAACAGGGTGAGATATTTTCGGATAGGCAGAAGTATTAAAGAGATGCCCAAGTTAATCATATGAGACCTAAGAACTTATCAACTTAAGAAAGCACCCTTGGAATGCACCTCATGCGCGAGTAAAGCCTTGCTACTAAAAAAGACTATCATTGGCTACTGTAAGTCAAGACGTAGGGGTTTTATTCAAGTAATTACCTTTACAGTGCTAATTCTTAAGGGTAAAAATCATAAATAAATGACTGAAAATAAAATCAAGGGCTCATATCAGAAATATATTACTCTATCACTTGCAAATAGGGATAAAGAAATATTATGAATAAGACGATCAGTATTGAATACTATAAATTATATGTATTAACATTTAAGCCAAAATGATAATCAGCAGGAACTAAACTTTCTAGCAAGGGTACATTATTAATTCACAATACCTCTATTTAGCAAAATGCAATGCATATTCATACTTAGAGTTATTACTAAATTTTTATGATAAATTTGTTCATGAACATTTGCTCCTAACAAATTTGACATGCAAATATCAAGACATGCAGCTGCAATTAAAACCACTAATATATAAACCTTCCATATTTGTTAAAAAGCTAATAAAAGTCTCATACATACATCATACCAGATTTATAAGCGAGTCTCTATGCTCTGCCTAGGCTTCACTTAAGATTATGTGCATGGACAGAGATGTATAGAAGTCACACAGTTATTCATAACAGATTATAATGTTTTGTTCAGTATACTGCTCAAAAAATCTTTTACTATTTAAATCTCATGATCATGTATATCAAGTAATGAAGCTTGGGTAAAGCAAGTCCTATGAAGCATACTTGAGTTTCTGTATTGCTGGTTGGTCTTATATCAAATTTATTTTCAGGGCTTATGACAGAAATTTTCATTTGATCTACAGATACTGCATCCTTGTGTTTTGAATTGATTATACTATCCTAATGAACAATAACTTGGTATAAATACAGTGTAGTTTATTACCTCCACCAAAGAAGTTGGAAAGAGCTCATGTTTTACTCCCTGTTTGTGTGTGTGCTTGTTAGTGAACACCTTCCTGGCCACAATTTTAATCGTAGAATAATAAAGCTTGCAGGGATTACTTGTTAAGTAAAAAGCTGGAAATGATTAAATTTTGGAAGGTCAAGGTCCAAGGTCATGGTCAAGCATAATGACCAATTCATGTAATCAGCATTAAGCTTGGACATCATTGTCACAGAGACTTCAAACTTGCTTAATATTCGAGTGCATGAAGATCCAGGCCAGTTAATACATGTTAAGGTTGAAGGTCAAGGTAAAGCAACTTACAGGGATTTTAAACTGTTATGTAAGTCAAGGTCACGGACGAGCAAAAAGTCCAAATCATGTAATCAGCCATAAGCTTGGACAAACTTGTTACAGACTTCAAACTTGATTCATATTTGAGTGTATGAAAATCCACACCAATTAATACATATTAAGGTTGAGAGTCAAGGTTGAGCAAAAGGTCAAGAAATAAAGCTGCCATGGCGGAGGTCTGCGCTCTACTGAGAGTCCCTTTAGTTCGTACTGTACTGAACTTACTTTCTGAACTGTAGGTTTCCTGGTGTTCTTGAACCCTACATCCTCATCATCATTACTAAAGTTGCTATGAGACCCAGAACTTTCCTTTATAGAAAATAAATACAACAAATTAGGAAATGGTAAAATAATTATATAATATTAGAATACCTTAACTTACACATTATTAGTCAAAAAAGCCATGAGAGATGAAACTACTTTTGGCTTGCTATGGCAGTACTGCCAAAGAACACTTCATTGCACAAAAAAAATAAAATATGGTATAAAAAGTACAGTGGAATACTGAACACAGTATGAAAAATACCTTGTTGAGAGAGAGAGAGAGAGAGAGAGAGAGAGAGAGAGAGAGAGAGAGAGAGAGAGAGATTTAAAGTTTTCAGGCATCCTGACATCTGAGGTCATTGATGCCGGTAACATTTAATTTATGTATACAAAAATAAAAAATAAAATAAAAAATAAAAGAGTATTCAATTAAAATCATAAAAGTTGAATGTCATAAAAGTTAAATATTTTTCAGAAGACCTGCTTCTGAAATAAATCTAAAAATGCCACTTGCATGGTAGGACACATTTCCAAGAATCTTGGCAAGGATGAACCTGCCACCCTCACCTCGAGCCTCAAACAAATATCTATTCCTTAACTTGTTATAATTGGGGCATTCGGTCAACAAATGCCTTACTGTTAGAGGTACTAAACAGTCGTCACAATACAGTTGGTGTTGGCCCTTCAGCAGAAACTCGTGTGTCAACCGAGTGTGACCAATACGGAGACGACAAAGAGACGTCTCCCATTTTCGGGGCATCATATTATACCTCCAAGGAGATATGTTATTTGTTATCTCTCGCATTTTATTGCCATCTAGGCTATCCCATTGCTGTTGCCATTTATTGCAAACCAATTTCTTGATGTCAGGTAAGAAATCATTACAGGGAATGGGATACCTTCTTGGCAGCAACTCGGATGCAGCCTTCTTAGCCAGTGAATCTGCCTTCTCATTCCCAGACACACCTACATGTGCTGGAACCCAACAAAATGAACTGTTATACCTCTCCGTCCAATAATAAAACGCCATTCTAAAATCTTTAAAACTAGAGGGTTATTAGAATTAAAAACTTCTATAGCTTGAAGGACACTCCTTGCATCAGTAAAAATTGTAAAATTACCCTCCTTCTCCAACGCTATTTTCTCAATAGCGGTTAATATGCCATACAGTTCGGCAGTAAATATGGAAGCGGTCAGAGGAAGTGCACTTCTACAATTAAAACCATTACTATGTACTCCAAATCCAACGCCAGCATCAGATTTGGAGCCATCAGTATAGATAAAAGTTGATCCTCTATGTTCTTTAACATGTTCATTAAAAAGACACCTGGCTTCTAGGTCTGACATATTCTTCTTATCTCCAATAAAATATTTACAAAAAGATATCTCTGGTAACTTCCATGGAGGCGTTGATGATACCTTGAATGGAAGTACCTTATTTCTAATTATATCCAGACTATTTAATAATCGTTTCACCCGAAAGCCATAAGGTTGAGGAGATTTTGGGTGCAACTCAAAGTATGATGCGTGTCTTACAAGGCTTGCAGTCTGAAAGGCTAGAGTGTTAGGGAGTCTTTGCAATCTAAACCAATACCGAATAATGGAAGACATTCGGTAAAGGTCTAGAGGTAACTCTCCAGCATCAACAAGGAGACTTGGGATAGGCGAGGTTTTAAAAGCTCCAGTAGACAATCTAATACCTGCATGATGTATCGAGTCTAATATTTTTAACCGGCTTGGGGTGGCTGAAGAATATATTTCACAACCATAACTAATTTTGGAAAAAATCAAGGCCTTGTATAATTTTAAAATAGTATTGCGGTCTGCCACCATGATGTATGGGACAATACTTTTAAGATATTCAGAGCTTCAACACATTTAGCTTTTAATGCTTTTAAGTGAGAAACCCATGTAAGCCTACAATCAAATATCAAACCTAAAAATTTAGCTTCTCTTGCACATGGTATCCGTTAACCTTTAATGTATATATCCGGGTCTGGATGTACTCCCCGGATACAACAAAAATGGACAATGGTAGTTTTACTTGTCGAGAACCTAAATCCATTCATGTCAGCCCACTGGATAATTTTATCAATAGAGAGTTGGATTTTTCTCTCAACCATTGCCATGCTAGTGCCAGCAAATGATATTGAGAGATCATCCACAAATAATGTTGAGAGAACATCCTGGGGAATGGCTGAGGATATCCCATTAATTGCTAGTGCAAAAAGGGTTACACTCAGCACACTACCCTGAGGAACTCATTCTTCCTGGCACTTACTCTCTGATAGAGTATCCCCAACTCTCACTTGAAAAACTCTACGTGAAAGAAATGCCTGAATAAATAGTGGCAGCTCTCCTCTCAATCCCAATTCATGAATGGTTTTAAGAATACCATATCTCCATGTGGTATCATATGCCTTTTCAAGGTCAAAAAATACTGTAACATGGTGCTGTTTGGAAGCAAAGGCTTCACAAATAGAAGACTCAAGTCGTATCAACACATCAGTCGTTGAGTGAATTTTTCGGAATCCACATTAAATCGATGATAAAATACCTTTCTTTTCAAGGTACCACATCAACCATGCATTGACCATCTTCTCCATGATTTTACATAAACAAGATGTCAATGCAATAGGGATTTAAAAAGGCTAAAATAATGGCTAGTTCCCAAACACTTGGGTAACTATGATCATGCCATATTCAATTAATAATGCTTAAAATAAATAGCTTTGTATTAAAATGTATATGTTTAATCATTGCATATGGAATTCCATCGGGTCCAGGGGCTGTATCATTGCAATGAGCAAGTGCGGAATCAAATTCTCTTTCAGTGAAAGGAGAATTATACGACTCTTCCCTTCTTGTTGCAAAATTTAAAATTTTCTTTTCTTCAGTGCTCCTATACTGGTGACCAGGGGTTCCTTCACACTTGCTGGATACATTTGAAAAATGATTAGCCAGGGCATTGCTAACTTCATTTGCTTCAGTTACATACTGGCCATTCACCTTCAACACTGGTGGTGGGTTGGGGGTGAATTTGCCAGCTATCTTTTTTACTTTCCTCCACACAGAAGATGGTGGTGTTCTACTGTTAATGGAGGAAACAAAAGACATCCATGACTGGCGCCTTGCTTCTTTCATGGCACGACGGAATTGTGCTCTACATTTCTTGTACATAATTAAATTCTCATCAGTTCTGCGTCTACGCAATCGTGTTAGAGATCTTCTTGTGGCTCTGTGGAGGGCAGTTAGTTCTGAAGACCACCACGGGACTGGTCGTCGTTTGAATTACCCTGTTGTTTTGGGAATTGAATTGACTCCTGCTGTATGAAGAGTTCCATTCAGTAGGTCTATGGCATCATCAATACTTTCAAACTGTTCTGCTCTCCCTTCGATTTCACTTAGCTCAGAAAATTTAACCGAGTCTGCCTTGTCTAGATTCCAACGTGGCGATCTTTGCAAAGGCGGACCCTTGTTGGTGTTTATAATGATTGGTGCATGATCACTAGTATGCCAATCATCTAATGTCCTCCAATCAAAATCAAGAAGGCAGTTAGAGCTTGCAACTGAAAGGTCAATGCATGACAAGGTACCTGTCTGAACATGGAAGTGTGTGGGCTCTCCTGTATTAAGGAGTCCCACATCCTCTTTCTCCACAATTGATGAGATAATATTGCCCCTTGTGTTTGCTAAAATATCACCCCATAAAGGATGTCTACCATTCATATCTCCCAGTAAGAGAAATGGTTGAGGGAGTTGATGAATGACCTCTGCTAAATCATCATATAAAATATTATCATTTGGAGGCAAGTAGAGAGAGCATATTGTATATTTTCTTCCTATATCAATTTGTACAGCCACTGCCTGCAGTGTTGTACATATAGACATAGGTATTTGGGGAACATCTCGACGAACGTACATGAGACTTCCACCATGGCTCCCTGCTTGATGATTATATGGTGTTCTATAGCTAACATACTCTCGAGGACTAGGAGTGTTAGCATCAAGCATACTTTTCTGTAGACATACAATTATGGGGGAATGTTCATGAATTAGGAGCTTAAGTTCTTCAAATTTCGCTCTTAAACCCTGACAGTTCCATTGCAAAATTGAGGAGAAAACTATGGATTATTTCGGGAAGACATCTTGGATGAGGTCTTCCCATTAGCAGTTTTTAATCTAACATTATTACCTGTAGGTTTCTTCAGAGATGGTCTTGTTATGTTGGGTTTTACGTTGGTGTTTTTCTTTGTATCTTTTTTATATATTTGTTGAGGGGGATGGTGGACCTCAACTTGAATTTCTGATTTATTTAAATTGTCTTCTGGTTGATCGCCAACATCAACAGACAAAACATCATATTTATTTGATGTCATAATTCTAGCATTTCTTATGGAAGGGGGTGAGAGAGATGGAGGTCTCTCTCTTTTACGATTAATAGGTTGCGAGTTACCAGGTTTTTGTACCTTCCCCATTACAGGTACACCTGATAACTTGGTGTCAGGTGGAATCTCCATTAAATCAGCCAAGGATATGGCCTGGGAGAGGTTAGTACTATCCTTTGTAATGGGGGACAAAGGTTTGATAGTGGTGGGCAATGTCTTTTTGTTGATACTCAATGATAAATCTTTAGGAGGAGATGTTCTTGTCTTATGCAGCACTTTATCAATAGATGGTGAATTCCTTTTTCGAGAACTACCTACAGTAGTAGGTGGGAAAGATGATTTCCGAGGAACTTTTTCTCCTGTTTTTAATGTCTTTGCATAAGTATTAGATTTATTTAATAATCTCTTGGCATGCCCCACGCTTACATGTTCAATAATTGATTTATTGAGGGCAGCCTCTTCTAACTTATAAAACTGGCAGCTCCTATCATTAGATTTATGATTAGAGTTGCAGTTTAAGCACCTTGCCTCAAGTGTACAATCCCCATGGTAAATATTGGAGCAAGTATTACGAATTTTTTCATTATTGCAAACTTTGGAAGGATGTCCAAATTTAAAGCAATTATAACATTGCAGTGGCTTCTGCTTAAAAGGTGGAACTCTGATCCTTTCGTTTTCTATGTCTATGTGGAAAGGTACATCAGCATCCTGGAAAGTAAGAACAATCATTGATGTTCAAGTTACTTTATGTACTTTCCACACTGATAGAGGACACATAGCCAATATCTCCTCTTCGGTAAATTCATATACAGTAGATCCCTATTGAAAACCACTCCCCTTCCATAGCTAAAGTTTAGATGGGGTTTGATGTCCAATTTTACATCATCATTTACTGTCTTCAAATTGGACAGTATAACAGACTGTGTGTATGACCTGGCCTTTATCAAGTAACTTTTCTTCCCGAATCGAGATATATCTCCAGGTGCAATCGTACCTACCTTCCTCTGAAGAAATTTGCATATCTTGAAATAATTCTCCGTACCTCCTACAGATTGAGCAAGAAGCCACATTGGTGGTTTTGGCTTTCTTTGGGATGGCATATCTGCCTCTATATCTTTATCAGCCCAGTCTGCTGGTCTGTAGACATCCAGATCTTTAGGTGCCCCATCACACAGAGCACCCTTAACACTCATATTACCTACTTTAATATCAACAATGTTACAGCTTGCATTAAATGCTTCATGACAATTAAATGATAACCAAGATTCCCAATTATCATCTTGAAGTTTCATTCTAATTTCTTTTATTGATCCGTAACACTCAAATATTTTATGTAGCACATCATAATTAGGTAACGTGCAAGGACATTCAGTTTTCCTATGTTGCCCAAATTACCCTTTTTCCGAATGTTTAAAAAACAGTCCTTTTTAGTTCCTACGTCGTTAACGGAGTTTTCTTTAAATGAATTGCCAGAGGTCGTCAACAGTGCCGGGGGCGAGTCAGCATATCCAGGGGAGGTGGGGTCATTGTCACAAAAATCCATCAGAATAAAGAAAAGAGAAGAGTGATTTTTTGAATAGTTTGATTTACCTGCTTGAGAACATTAAGGCATCACATGTTGGGAAGGAAATTTGCACTCTCCACTACCGGCACAGTGAGAGTATACTTCCCAGATTGTCCACTCCATACCCTACCTGAAGGATAGCATCAAAACAGATATAGAGGCACAGGTGTAAGCTGAACCCGCCTGTTAGGACTGAGACCAAGAAACTATGGAATCATCCTCCCCATATCTGTAATGACGGGCTTCCGGCCAAAAGCCGAGAGTCCTACCCCAAGCATTGGATCCCCCTGGATTCCGAAGACCCAACACTTGAGAATAGTTCCGCCAAAAAGGTCCAAACCACCTTCGGGATGGCTGAGATCATCCAATACTCTCACATATAGCTTTGAGTACAAACACCTCCCAACCGTGACACCTTTCCCATTCATCAAAGCAGGCAGCAATACCGGATGTAGAAACATCCGCCCAAGAGGCAATAACAGATGTAGAAACATCCATGCCATAAAGAGAAAAAAAAAAGATAATAAACATACATATATATGTAAAAATACACACATATACATATGGAAAATTTTACTCATAGGGTTGGGACAGCATCATGAAAGAAAGTTTATAATATTAGGAGAAGGTTGAAGCAATATAAAGAGGAAGAAAAAGATAAGAAAGAGAGAAATTTAGATTCGAACTGGGGGAGTAATTTCCCCAAGTTCGAGAGCCCTCTTGCCCGTCACCAAGTTTCAGCACGGGAATAGAATGCCGTGCTGAAGCTCAATGACTTCATCAAGGCATTCTCTCATTAAAAGAGAGAGAGAGAGAGAGAGAGAGAGAGAGAGAGAGAGAGAGAGAGAGAGAGAGAGAGAGAGAGAGAGAGAGAGAGAGAGAGAGAGAGAGAATGAAAATTAGTGGTTTAGGTAAGAGAGAAAAAGTGGTTTGTAGCACAGGAGTCAGGGAACAGGGGCAAATTGCTACAAATAGGGTAATTTAGAAAATTTGGGAGGTTATGGATGTGAATGTGTTCAGTGAGGGAAACGAATACGGTACGAAAGATGAAGAAAAAAATGCACCGAGGATATTTAAAATCAGAAATGGATAAATATCAGTAGCCCTATTGACATAATTTGATATCTATATGTTATTAAAATAGCTTATAATCTATATGTAATATATTCAACCCGTTTATCAAGTCTAGTACTTTAGTAGTACATGTTTTGTATCACAGTTTTTAGTTTGACTGATCAGAAACCCACACTTGAAAAGAAGTTCGCCAAAATGGCTAGCTCATCTTGTATACTTACCTGGCATTTTTGGGTATGTAAATGAGTTGAACAAGTAATTGCTAGAAAAGAAAGTCAATCTCATCTTAGCAAGGGAAAAAAATCT
This sequence comes from Palaemon carinicauda, assembly GCF_036898095.1. Lineage (NCBI taxonomy): Eukaryota > Metazoa > Arthropoda > Malacostraca > Decapoda > Palaemonidae > Palaemon > Palaemon carinicauda. The sequence continues at coordinate 29,287,600 of NC_090769.1, forward strand.
GCATTTGTATCAAATTACTGTATTGTAACCAGAAAGTAAATGCCAATAAGACTGCTGTCTTTCCAAACCTGGCAGTTTTTGGAAGATTGAGAAGACTGCAGTCTTAGTGACATAAAGAAGTTGGTCACAAGGCACTTGACTAACTTTAAGAATATGTTTTGAGACTACTTTCTTGAGCTTGATTCCCATACTGTCAGCTAGGTGGTAAATCCATTTAAATGTGAACTTATAAAACTGCACATTTGGAAGTAACTAAAATGCTACTACCTTTCACAACAACCTGCTTTTGCGAACAAGGTGATTTAAAAACAATATACAGAGACCAGATGTATACTGAAGATCCAAGTATCAGTGTCATAAAAAATCCCTGATATTGAGATTTTTCCAAAGACTGAGGGAGCTATTTCTGTGACATTCTTATGCCCAATATTGGATTCAATAAAATGTTTTTTTTTTTTTTTTTCACAAATTTGAAATTCACAATAAAGGGATTTTGACGAAGGAAAAATCTATTTCTGGGGAGAGACCTGTGACGCCCGGAGAATGAGAGGAGGCAGGAATAACTCGTGATCGTATAAAAACGGAAAACAGGAAATGCACCTCTCTTACTCGAGCTTAATAAAGAAAACGAGAGAAGGGGTAACTCATAACTGTAGAAACAGAAAACGAGCACTTTATGCTCACGCTCTTAAGGTTACATAATAACAACTAACATCACACAATAAAATAAGAAAAATAATAAATTTCATTGCTTTTTTCTTAGTAATTGTAACCAAGAACGAAGAATAACGCCTACGTAACAAATAAACATAAAGATATAGTCTAAAACGAGCACCTTCCTGAGGTGTGAACATAACTATAACAAAGACTAAATCGCTATTCTTCGTAGGTCCAAATTGGACTTGCTAGCAAATAAATACCATAGTAAAAACCAATAATAAATAATGATAATAAAATTGGTCATAAAACGTAAGTGATATAACCTAGATGACAGAGTACCAGATGGGCAAAATTAACTTGAAAATCTACCGAAGCGAACAATACCCAAAATGGCTGCCGATACCGAGGCCGGCCAACCGCTTCCAAAACTAAAATCCACAATACTGGAAAAGGAACAAATGCCCGGTACTGATATAAACTGTCAAAACAAACTATGGTACTTAACATTGGTAAAGGTGAAGTAGCAACGTCAGTCATGTTGAATTAACGACAATCACTGGGCAAAAACTTATCAACTTTGCGGGCAAGTCCAAATCAGAAGGATGACCTGGAGAGCGCGAGTAGAAGATGTCGGTGGCGTAGCCCAACTGTATTCTCTAGAGCCTGTCACGGCCCTCCCCTTTGATGAAGGGATTATCTAAATGGAGGACAGCCTGTGAATAGTGGTTTCCACACGCCCTTGATAAATACACGACACCAACAAGGTGTTCGCGCGAGGGTTGTAACCTCTGCATTCCATGCTTTTATCTTTCTCTAGTATATTTGGAAGATTTATATTAGAAAAGTGTAAGAAGGACCCTTTTCACTGGCCGTCACAGATCGACCCAGAAATTAATAATTTTATTTGTGTGCCATGTAATGCTAAAATGAGTGATTTATTTGTTTATGAAAATATAATTTCCTACAATTTTTTCTTGTGTGCTATTTCCATGCCAAAAAGACAGAATTTTATTTTACAATTACTGTATCGAGGAAATTTATATTGGGATTATGTTCAATTGTTAAATAAAAGATTATCCAAATATAAATGTTTTGTGCGTTTAATACCTCCGGCCAGGTTATAAAATGGAGTCTTTCATTTGTCTGTGGACAGGATTACGTCAAAAGTGAGCTACTGGATGGACTTTGACAAAATTTTCACCACAAATAGATCCTAGGTCATACACAACCCCATCACATTTTGGAGATGATCCTGATTTGCATTTTTCACCATCTACAGTCAGCACATGAAAAGAGGGATGCGGTGTCTGTAAACTTTAGTTAAATGTTACAGTAGATTCATCCATGATCAGCATAAGGAAAAAAAGAAGTGTTCTGTCTGTAGACTTGAGTAGAATGTTGGAAATATACATTGATGGAGACCTGAAATCTCAGACTGCTCTTGTTATTCATGAATTCCATAAGTAAACTGGCTTGTCCTCCCAAAGTACTTAAAAGTCAAGGCTAAAATCATTTTACTACAAATTCCTTTGGGGTAACACCCAAAAATGTTACCTGACCCCAGTTGTAGCAGGTTGGTTACATCATTAACCTGACAGCATTAAGAGAACAGCCCAACTTCATAGCTAACATATGTAAACTACAGTATTAAAGTATTCAGTGATAAACCCTTTGTATAGCATTCTAAATGGAAGACAACCTGTGAATAGTGGTTTACACACGCCTTTGTTTAATACACGACACCTACAAGGTGTTCGCGCGAGGGTTGTAACCTCTGCATTCCATGCTTTTATCTTTCTCTAGTATATTTGGAAGATTTATATTAGGAAAGGTATAAGGAAGGACCTTTCTCACCGGCCGTCACAGGCCGCCCCAGAAATGTATGCTTGAATAATTTTTTATTAGAACTTAGAAGTGTAAACTATTTAGTGATAAACCCTTTGTACTGTATAGTAATTCTTGGCCTGCATGAGAGCCATCAATGGGTTGCCTGAACCGGCAGTGGACCCTCAGGAGGGGAAAGGCACGGTCCTAGACCATGTCTATGGTACCTAAAGACACCCTCAAGACCAGTGCAGCCCTTGCCTGGTCTATGGGGTTGACGGGTGCCTGGTAGAAGGCATTCTCCCAGATCACTGGCTGCTCCAGCTCTTTTGAGCAAGCTCATCCTCTAAGCTGCTGCTGCCACTGTTTGTGCAGCAAAGGAGGTATTATGAGGTCTTCAAAAAGCCTCTTCCGGCCCTGCCTCTTGACCCTTCCATAGAGGCACTGACAAGAGGAATCTCCTACGAGACACTCTCTGGACTCCCAGTCTCATTCTCTGCGAACGAGACCCTTGACCAGGAGAAGGTCGCAAAGTATGCCATGCAGGCTACTTCATGGCTAGACCTCTGGTTAGATTCTGTGGGACACCTCATCAGAACCGAGGACTGGTCAAAAGAGACCACGAGGAAGTCAATTGAAACATTTCTGTTATCAGGGACCAGGACCATAGAGTTCCTTTACCATCAAGTAATCAACCTGTGGGCGAATACCACCCTTCGCCGAAGAGACTCGGTAATGGAAAAGTTCCATTGACAAGTCCCACACACGGAGATGAGACTGAGGAACTCGACTCTCGAGGTTTCCTCTATTCGGGTCAAAAATCATTGAGCAGGTGGCGGAGAGATGGAGAAAGTCGGAACAGGACTACCTCCTACATAGAGCCCTCATATCTCGGCCCAATTGTCCTTCACCACAAAAGAAGCAGCCGCAAACACCAAGACTGCTGACGAATAGGAGAGCATTATCTACAACATCGTCACAGATGGTGTCGTGGAAGCCCTTTCCAGCCAAAGAGCAGAGAGGAGCCAAGTCTTCCCGTCAAGGCAGAGGGAGAAGAGGTGGCAGCTGAGGCCACACCTGCTAGGATGGGCAGTCCTCCCACTAGTCCACCAGTAGGGGGATGCCTGCAACGCCGCTGGCAGAGGTGGCTCCAGCTCGAGGCCGAACCCTGGACAATCTTCGTGATTTGTTCAGGGTATCTCATTCCTTTCAACCAATCTCTCCCTCCACTGACCTGGGACCCATTACCGTCAAGATCTTACGTGAAGGGATCCACAAAGGAACTGGTCCTCCGAGCCAAAGTCCAGACCATGTTGGAGAAGAGCGCTCTCCAAGAGGTCCTCAGCGGGTCACCAGGCTTCTACAGTCGACTGTTTCTTGTATAAAAGGCAACTTGAGGCTGGAGACCAATCATCGACCTCTTAGCTCAGAACAAGTTTTTCAGACAAACTTCATTCAGAATGGAGACAGCAGACACGGTCAGACAAGCGGTAAGACAACAGGACTTCATGTGTACACTGGATCTCGAGTCCATCCATCTTCAAGGAAGTATCTAAGGATCATACTCGACAACAAGCAATACCAGTTCAAGGTACTGTGCATTGGTCTTTCCACGGCAGCTCAGGTCTTCACGAGTGTTCGCACTAGTATCATCTTGGGCTCACATGATCGGCATCAGTCTCCTAAAATACCTGGATGACTGGCTGATCCTAGCAGACTCGGTAGCAACCCTTCTTCAAAATCGAGACAGACTTCTAGCATTTCACCAAGATCTGGGTATCATAGTAAACCTCGAAAAGTTGTCCCTGCTTCCCTCTCAAAGACTGGTATACCTAGGTATAATAATCAACACCGATCAACAGAAAATCTTCTCATTAGACGACAGGGTAAAGAGGCTGAGGAAGGCAGCAAGCATCTTCCTCAGACGAGAAGAACTGCCAGCCCAGCAACGGTTGTATCCTTAGGTCACCTATCGTCCTTGAATCTAGTGATCAATGGCCACCTCAGGACTATCTCTCCAGTGGTGGCTGAAGTCTAGGTGGATTCAAACCAACGATTCCCCAGACCTCCTAGTCCCCATAGGACTAAAGGAGCAGATGGACTTCAAGTGGTGGGTGGCAGACGAAAACCTCCGCAAGGAAGTCAGCCATCTCGTACCCACCCTAGAATTGATGCTCTTTTCAGATGCATCAAAAGAAGGATGGGGGCCCTACATGGCCTCTGGCCTATGGTCAGAGTCCGAAAGGTATCAGCACATAAATCTCGTAGAGATGAGGCCAGCCTCCCTAGCCCTCCGACAGTTCCTGGCGGGTCACACAGTAATGTTGATGAGCGACACCACAGTAGTGGCTTACATAAACAAACAATGCGGTATCTTTTCACAGCCCCTATGCCAAATATCAATAAAGATGCTGAGATGGACAGAATACAACTCAGTGTCCCTATCAGCTAGCTTCATTCATGGAAAATGGAATATTCTCGCGGACAACTTGAGCGGAGCGACACAGGTAGTGGGCTCCGAGTGGTCTTTGAATCATCTACTAGCCAACAAAGTCCTGAATTTTTGGGTTTCCCCAACTGTGGACTTGTTTGTGACGTCCCTGAACTTCAGGCTCCCCATTGTACTGCTCCCCAGGCTCTCTGGCAAGATGCATTCCAACAATGGTGGATAACAACGTTTACACTTTTCCCCGTTTTGTCTGATGAAAAGAGTACTCAACAAACAAGACCGGAGTATCTGTCAACCTATCTATGACTCTCATAGCTCTGCTATGGTATCACACAATATTTCCTGGACCTTCTGCAGCTCCTGATAAGAGATTCAGAGAGAACTCCCTCCACGACACGATTTACTCAAACAGCCACATGGGAACATCTTCCACAAAGCCATAGCTCACGACTCGAGACCATCTACCACCTCCTCGCTCGGAGAGGATTTTCACAACAGTTGCGAAGAAGATAGCTGGATACCTCAGACGATCTTTGGCATCAGTCTACCAGGCTAAATGGACTGTCTCCTGTGGTTGGTTTCATGGAAGGGGTATATCTTCCCTTGATACACTACCACTATTTCGGCAATAGCAGACTTCCTTGTGCACCTGCAGGAGGAAAGGCTCCTCTCGGTTTCGGCAGTGAAAGACTACTTCTCAACCTTAAGCCTTGCTTTTAAACTGAAAGGAGTCAATATCTCTTCGTTGGAACTTCTCTCCTCATAAAAAGCTTTGAGCTTACCTGCCCCCAGTTGAAAGTAAGACCACCTCTTTGGAACGTGGTTCGCGTCCTTCAGTCTCTGAAGGGTGCTCCCTACGAACCATTACGTTAGGCAACAGATTGCCACCTCACTTTGAAGATGGTGTTCCTCCTTGCCTTGGCTTCGGCCAAAAGAGTTAGTAAACTGCGTGGTCTTTCCTATGATATCGCCCATTCAAGGGGATGGTGGAAGTAATTTTTAACTTCGTCTCTGAGTTTATAGCTAAGACTCAAAATTGGGAGTCTTCGTACTGTAACTGATAACCCAGATTAACTGTTACTATGTCCAGTAAGGAGTTTCAGGTATTACCTCAAAGAAATCCATGACCTTAGTTCTAACTGTATCAAGACTGTCTATCAATTGTTTCACCTGGAAGCCATATGGTTGAGGGGATTTTAGGCGTAACCTAAAGTATGTTGAGTGCCTTACAGGCTTGCAGTCTGACAGGCTACAGAATTAGGAAATCTTTGCAACCTAAACCAATACTGTATAACAGACGACTTTCGGTAAAGGTCTAACTGTAATTCTCCAGCGTCAACAAGGAGGCTTGAATAAGGTGAAGTTCTAAATGCTCCTTTTGCCAATCTGATACCAGTACGGTGTATAGAATCTAAAATCTTTGGTCAACTTGGGTGGCTGAGGATTATATCTCACACCTATAACTAATTTTTGGAAAGATTAAGGCCTTGTTTACTTTAAAAATGTTGACGTTAGGGGGCATTGCAACATCCTTAGCGTTCAAGAAAAGCTACTCTGTGATGTAGGTATAGCAAGCAGGCGTGTGGAACCCTTCTGGAAGCATTGTAAACATTGTAGATGTGCAGTAAGCTCATCTGGTAGAGTAGCCAATGATTTTAGCAATATCCTGGAAGCGTTATAAACATTGTAGAAGCTGTCGAAAGAAAGAAACAACCTTCACCACCCACTACCTGAAAGACGGGATCCATAGGAACCTGAAGACATGCTCCATTGGTCTTGTGGTGGCAGCACAAGTGGTTTAAATGCCTCAGGCTTCTTGATGGACAAGTAGCAGAAGGTTGAGGGCAAAAGTTTACCAGGGATTAATCTGGGATGAATATGTAAGAATGACTGACTCCTTTCTTTCCTCTTCCCATATCTTGGGGAATCAGCACCCAGGTCTTCTACAAAACCTGACGTCACCTATCTGCAGGTAAAACCCTTTCCCTTGTGTAACCTAGTATAGAAATACTTGTTTCGTCCCCCAATACCCCTTGCGAGGGGGGATTGGATAACGTCTATGGTACTCTAGGAAGATTCCTATAACTCAGAAGAGTCACGTTGCTAGTATCACAAGCAATTGAAGAACTCTTACCTAGACCAAGTCACGTTGCTAGTATCACAAGCACACAGCTTGTGTATGCCGATGTACCGTAACACGGTATTTAGCGAGGTGCAAGGGTTCCTACCAGTTACAGGCAGAGCATGTATGGAAAAAAAACCGCGGGTTAATGCCAATAGCAAGTTAGTGCGGCCATCCACCCTCCTAAGGGTTAAGTCATCACTATAAATAGCAAAGGTTTGCTATTGGGTGACAGAAAAAATTACAAATTTGGAAGTTATTTGTATCAAGTCATTCCTATAAATAGCGAAGGTTTGTATTGGGTGACAGAACAAAGGACAAATTTGGAAGTTATTTGTATTTTTCCTAGTTATACAAACCTGGAGCTATTTATACAGATTGGCCCGCCAGCACCTGTCCCCCGAGAAGTCCTACCTGCAAGCAAAGTGGTTACTCAATCCAGGTGTGTGAGTGAGCGGGAGTAGCCAGCTACCTCCCCCACCCCCACTAACTAGCGAGTGAGTGGTTATCCCTCACTAAAAGTATTATGGCTCGTCTTTTAGCTTCACCGAAGGTTATGTCTCTATAAATAGCTCCAGGTTTGTATAGTTAGGAAAAATGCAAATTACTGTACTTCTAAATTTGTAATTTTTAGGGTATATAGTTAACTCCCGGTTAACACGAGTTCTGTTAACACAATTTCAAAGTTACACAAGTTCAAATTTCTTGTTATAGTCTGTTAACACGAAATGTTCGATGTTACGGGAGTTGAATTTCCCACCTAAGAGCAAGAGTGAGAGAGAGAGAGGTTAATAAACGGATTTTGAGCGAAGCGAAAAATCTATTTTTGGGTGAGGTAGCCATGTCGTCCTGATGGAAGTTCCTTCGTTAGTAGCTTCCTAGGTTATATTTGACTACAGTGATATATCCCAGAGAATTTACCAAAGGTATCCAGAATTCTAACTCCTGGAGCGAATATCCCCTAAAGATTTTTAATAGGGGATATCGCATAATATCAGAGGACGTATTCTTAACACGTCGCATAGCTATCTACACCCCTAATAGCGTTTTCGCTTCGAGGGGAGAGTGGCAAGAATATAGGAGAGCCGTTATTAAGGCAACGCTCTTACTGTACTGTAAATAGGCACCACCCCGCCACCTCATGGCGCCATCTAGCCATTCTTTCCCTTGTAGCTTTGCTGACCTGTGTTTATCCCGTGTTATCTCTCGCTATTTTGGATTTATTTCGTTGCTATGATGTCTTCACCAGCCTCATCTGCTTCTGGAAAGTTAAGTAATATCTTTGAATTGTGTAAATGTAAGCTCTTGCCAGTTTTACTCTTCGATTGAGATCGTAATTAACGTAACAAGAGCTGTTGCCAGCCGGATGGCGTCATGGACGCAGTCGTTCTTTCTGTACATTTAGTTAGCCAGAACGACTTTCCCGGCATCGCCTGCTTTTTAACTTTAGCTATCTAGCAATTTAGCTAGGGATTTTTATATTATGTCCTTGTTGTCGTGAATTTGGCTAAGTATATCGAGCCTCACGAGTGCTAGGAGAACGATCTTGCGTCTAGGGACCATTCTGACTCTATCGGTTTGGTCCTGGATAGAGCGCCCACCGTCACATTGCGGAACCCTTGAAGGTGGACTGCTGACAAGTGCCATCTCTTCTTCTCCGCTAGGCGGAGGATGGCTAGTATCACTTGATTTATGTGAGGCGATCTCGAGCCCTGTCGGTTTAGGCATCTCATTATGACTTCGCTGTCTAGAACTAGACGGATGTGGATTGAGCAGCGGAGTTTCAGTTTCTTTAGGGAAAGAAAAACTGCCATGGCTTCCTGGAAATTGATGTGGAAGGTTTTGAAGAGGGGAGACCAGGTTCCTTGGACTCTCCGATGATGAGAGACCTCCCCACCCCTCTTTCGAGGCATCCGTGTGAATGGTGACTGACGGTGGGGCGGTTGTAAGGGAACCTTGTTCTTTAGGTTTTTGGCCTCCGACCATGGCTTGAGTAGGGATCGCAGACGATTTGGTATTGGTCTTTGTAGATCTCTTCGAGCGTTTGATGCGTATTTTCTCCAGACTCCTGATGCATCTTTTAATTGTGCTCTCAATACTGGATCTGTCACTGTGGCGAACTGGAGAGACCCCAACACACTCTCCTGTCGCCTTCTTGATATCCTTGCAGACCGAAGAAGGCTTCTGACAGATCCTGCTATCTCTTTCCTTTTCTTTGATGGAATGGAAAGGCAGTGCGACTGCAAGTTCCAGTGGACGCCCAGCCACAAACTTTTGAGCTGGAGACAGTCAAGATTTTTCCAAGTTGATCTTGAATCCCAAGTGTTCCAGGAACTGGATCACTTCCTTGGAGGCTTGCCTGCACTCTTCTTTGGATGCTGCCCACACCAGCCAGTCGTCCAGGTAGGCTACCACCTGGATTCCCTTTAGGCGTAGTTGATGAATGACTGCATTCGCAAGCTTGGTGAATACCCTTGGGGCTATGTTCAGTCCAAAGGGCATGGCTCTGAAGACATACTGTCTTCTTTGTAGTTTGAATCCCAGGTAGGGGGAAACTTGACGGCTGATCGGAATGTGCCAGTACGCATCCATCATGTCTATGGAGACTGTGTATGCCTGTTTGGGCAACAGGGTCCTGATGTGTTGAAGCGTCAGCATTTTGAACTTCTTGTTCACTATGAACTTGCTGAGTGGTGACAAGTCCAGAATTACTCTGAGCTTTTCCGAGTCCTTCTTCGGAACACAAAATAGCCTTCCTTGGAATCTGACAGACTTCGCCTTCCTTATAACTCTTTTGCTCAAGAGTTCCTGAACATATTCTTCCAATATGGGGGTTGAGTGTTGGAAGAGTTAAGCTCCAACTCCACCCTAGTCCATTCTTGATTAGGCTGTGGGCCCAGGGATCGAAGGTCCAATGATCCCGGAAGAAGAAGTGTCTCCCTCCTACCGGTAGCATCTCACTTTGAGTGCTGGGTGGAGGATTTACCTCCTTGGCACTATTGAAAATCCACAGATACATTAATGCTCTGGTACACTTCCATCACGACAACATGGCCTGAGCCCAAAAAATGTACATCCATACATGTAAATGTAGGTGTTTACACTTTAGCATTTTTACAGTACATGACGGGTCTTTAATTTTCAATGTGGTTTTCTCTAAGATAGTAAAAAAAAAGAAAGATTTTGTAAGATTGAATAACAGATTAAGTTATAAAAATTATATTGCGATAGTATAAAATAAACTTAATTGTTACATTAACCAATATTTATATTCAATATCTTTGTTTACATCGCATATGTTAGAAGGCTGTGGATCGTCAGCGTCAACAGCTGATTCATGTGTTGTTATTGTTTGATACACCTTTTACACCTTTTAATAAGTAACTGGTCGAGAGTTCGTTGAACAGCGTTCTTATATTTTAAGGATACGCAATAGGGAGCAAAATAATATCAACAATACTTTGTTAACTATGTATGAATATAATCATGATATTGTCATGACTTTGAAAACAGCTGACAACAAAACCAAAATAAAAACAATCTAATTGCTGTTGCTAATATATTTTTTGAATTGTTAACAGAAAAGTATAAAAATTATAAAACGAAGTTCAGATAACATTGAAAACCAGGATTATTTTAGACATCTTTCAATTCATATCCATTCTGTTGTTGGCTAAAGCCAACTGACAAAATCGAATGACGTCTTAGTCCTTGCCTACGATCGAACATAGATTCAAGCAAAGTAAAAGTTTATATTGTGTGTAGTATTTACCTGACACTTCCTAAAGAAACAAAGATTTAAGTTAAATCTGTTCTATTTATGTATTGTAAGGCACCTCAGAGAGAGAGAGAGAGAGAGAGAGAGAGAGAGAGAGAGAGAGAGAGAGAGAGAGAGAGCCGACAGTGGTGAGGAGAGTGATGAGTCATAGTGTGAATGCACATGGGTAATAACTTATTTTACTATAAAATAAATACAAGTAGAGTAAGAATGTGTGTTTTTATTAATTCTCTGACCTTCAAATATATCAATAATGTGTTTGTTTAAATTTCATAGAACTGTAACAAAATCCCAAAATAGACACTTTCCCAATGTCCAGGAATGTAACAACCCCTATTACCATTATTTCCTATGGAAAAATTGTTCCGTTAACACAACCGCTCCAGGAACATAACCCTCGTGTTAACGGGGAATTAATTGTACATCAAAAGAAACCAGACTTTGAAAACGAAGCAATATGAACATCAGGTGAGAATAAAATTAATAAATTCATTTCTATCAGTAAAATTAGTTTTTTTACCTCTTCACTGTCACTGCACTCATATGCCTTCTTAATTTTATCTTTAGCTCCTGTTGCTGCTTTTCTGCCATAAGCCTTGCGCACCTTAAATACAAATGGAATACCTCTTTTTAATTTCCACTTAACCTAAAAAATATTTAAGACAAACCGAAACAAAGTGTATTGCACATGGAAAAGTTAATCTTTAATCCTTATCTTACAAACAAATTACAGTACTTTACAGTAAAATCTAATTACTTTGTACCAATTGAGAATGCCTTGTGTGACCCACATATCACAGTTTGATAAATATACAATTTAACAAAACACATCACAGCCATGTGGACCTATATCTATTATCATCCAAGAACTGATAACAATACCAACAAGTTCCTAGTACAGAGCAGCAAGACTAAGAATGGTAATATAATAAAATATGACAAATTTAGAATAAGTTTTTATTTTTTCTAACTATGCAAACCTGGAGCTCTTTACAGTGGATATATATTTCAGGAATAGCAGAAAATGATAAATTCGTAGATAATTTATATTTTTCCTAACTATATAAACCTTAGCTACTTAATAGGGGTATTACTTTCGGCGTAGCTGAAATGACGAGCCATTAAAATTTAACGAGGGTTTACTACCCACACCGCTAGTTAGCGGGGGTAGGGGAGGGTAGCTTGCTGCCCCCACCCCCTCACACACACCTGTGCTTGAGCTCACTTTGCTTGGAGGTAGGACTTCAAGGGGGATAGGGCTGGCGGGCAAGTTTGATTAAATAGCTAAGGTTTGTATAGTTAGGAAAAATACAAATTATCTACGAATTTGTCATTTGTTCCGTAACTGACATACAAACCACGCTATTTAATAGGGGTGACTCGCCCATAAGGAAGGGTGGACGTCCCAGCCAGTACTGGCTTTTTGGCTTTGCCCGGGGACTCGTTATTTGAGTGTGTCAGCACCCAAGAAACAAGGAGTCCCTGCACCTCGCTGGAACCTTACTACGCAAGGACTGCGGCCTACGCAAGCTGTGTGAAAGCATAACGAAGTGTGACTCGTCCTAGGAAGTTGATCTGAAGTTCTTTAAATGGAAACTTGTAGACTAGGACTTTCCCAATACCACCTCGTCAGGGTATGGGAACGTGACAGTATTAACTTAATACTAGGAACACAAGGAAACATGGTTTACCTGCAGTAGTTTGAGGTCAGCTATGCAGAGAACCCACGATGCTGCTTTCCCCAAGAGAGGGGATGATGAAGAAAAGAATAAGGGCCAGTCAAACCTTTTCATTCATGCAGACTAAAACCGGGTAACAATGCCCTCAACCTTCTGCTACTTGTCCAATAAGGAGCTTGAGGTTTTAAACCAGCTGTTAAGCAGCCACCACAGGGCCGATAGAGAACGTATCGAGCCTCCTGTGGGTCACGTCATGCAGGTAGTGGGCTGTGAAGGTTGTCCGACGCTTCCACACTCCAGATTGAAGGACCTGCGTCACTGAAAAATGCTTTTTGAAGGCCAGGGACGTAGCTACGCCTCTGACATCATGTGCTCTAGGGCGACGTGACGGAGGAGGATCTGGATTCAGGGCCAGATGAATCACCCTACGAATCCATGCAGAGATGGTGTTCTTAGTGACCCTCCTCTTAGTCCTCCCTTTGCTAACAAATAAAGCTGGCACATGAGGACGAATTGAAGCTGTTCTTTTAAGCTATAGCCTCAAACTCCTTACTGGGCATAGTAGATGGTCTGGGTCATCTGTTACAGAATGGACACTAGAAATCCAGAAGGAGTCGAACCGAGGATCCGCTCCTCCCGGATACTGAGTCTTAGCAATAAACTCAGGGAAAAATCTGAACGTTACCTCCCCCCCATCCCCTTGAATGGGCGATGTCATGCGAGAGACCATGAAGTTCGCTAACACGCTTGGCCGAAGCCAAAGCTAGTAGGAACACCATCTTCCAGGTTAGGTGGGGATCTGAAGCCTGGCGTAATGGTTCATAGGGAGGTCTCTTAAGAGACCTGAGAACTCGAACCACGTTCCATGGAGGTGGTCTCACTTCCGACTGAGGGCAGGTAGGTTCATAACTTCGTATGAGTAGGGAAAGTTCCAGTGAAGAAGAAATGTCCATTCCCTTCAGCCTGAAAGCTGGACTTAAGGCTGAGCGATAGCCTTTCACTGCCGAGACTGAAAGGCGCATTTCTTCCCGCAAATACACGAGGAATTCCGTTATTGTTGGAATAGTGGCATTGAGTGGAGAGATACCCCTTCCACGACACCAACTACAGAAGACTTTCCACTTTGCCTGGTAGACAGGTGCGGATGACTTTCACAGATGTCCAGATATCCTGACCGCAACTTGTTTAGAAAATCCTCTCTCAGTGAGGAGATGCTGGATAGTCTCCAGGCGTGAAGTCGTAGCGAAGCTTCGGCTTTCTGGAAGATGTTGGTATGTGGTTGTCTGAGTAGATTGTGCCGTGGAGGGAGCTCTCTCGGTAGCTCCGTTAGGAGTTGCAGAAGGTCCGGAAACCATTCCGCGTGATGCCATAGCAGAGCTATGAGGGTCATTGAAAGATTGACTGATGTTCTGGTCTTGTTGAGCACCCTCCTCATCAGACAGAACGGGGGAAAGGCATAAACGTCGATGTTGTCCCACCATTGTTGGAAGGCATCTTGCCCGAGAGCCTTGGGATCTGGGACTGGGGAGCAGTACAGCAGAAGCTTGAAGTTCAGAGCTGTTGCGAACAGATCCACAGTCGGAGAACCCCACATAGTCAGGACTTTGTTGGCTACTAGATGATCCAAACACCACTCGGTACTCACTATCTGAGATGCTCTGCTCAGATTGTCGGCGAGCACATTCCTTTTGCCTGGAATGAAACGTGCCGATAGTGGAATCGAGTAGACTTCGGCCCATCTCAGTATCTCTACTGCAAGATGGGATAGTTGCTTCGAAAAGATACCTCCTTGTTTGTTGATGTAAGCCACTACTGTGGTGTTGTCGCTCATCACCACCACAGAGTGACTCGCCAGGTATTGTTGGAACTGTTGAAGGGCCAGAAAGACGGCCTTTATGTCTAGAAGATTTATATGGAGGTACTTTTTTTATTCTAACCACAGGCCTGAGGTCGTGTGGTGCAGTACGTGGGCCCCCACCCTTTCTTTGAGGCATCCGAAAACAGCATCAAATCCGGGGGGAGGACGAGAAGATCCACTCCTCTTCGTAGGTTCTCGTCTGTCACCCACCACTGGAGGTCCGTCCGTTCCGCAGGTCCCACAGGGATCAGGACGTCCGGGGAATCGTAACCTTGATTCCACCGGGACTTGAGTCGCCACTGGAGAGATCTCATCCTGAGGCGACTGTTGGGAATTAGACAAGACAATGATGAAAGGTGACCGAGGAGACATAACCACGATTGGGCTGGAAGTTCTTCTCGTCTGAGAAAAGGGCTTGCGACCTTTCTCAGCCTTGCTATCCTGTCGTCTGATGGGAAGGCTTTATGGAGATTGGTGTCTATAACCATACCTAGATATACCAGTCTTTGAGTGGGAAGCAGAGAGGACTTCTCGAGATTTACCATGATCCCCAGATCCTGGCAAAGTCCTAGAAGTTTGTCCCGGTGTTGAAGGAGGGATGACACCGAGTTTGCTAAGATCAGCCAGTCGTCCAAATAACGGAGGAGATGGATGCCGATCCTGTGTGCCCAAGAAGATATTAGGGTGAACACTCTGGTGAAAACCTGTGGTGCTGTGTAGAGACTGAAACAGCACCTTGAACTGGTACTCCTTGTTGTCTAGGCTGAATCTTAAGTACTTCCTTGAAGACGGATGGACTGGGATCTGGAAGTATGCGTCCTTCAGATCCAGTGTACACATGAAGTCTTGCGGTCTCACTGCTAGTCTGACCGTGTCTGCGGTTTCCATGCTGAACGGAGTTTGTTTGACAACCTTGTTCAGAGCCGAGAGGTCGATGACTGGTCTCCAGCCTCCAGACGCCTTCTTTACAAGAAAGAGTCGACTGAAGAAGCCTGGGGACCAGTCGAGGGCCTCTTGGAGAGCGCCCTTCTTCAACAGGATCTGGACTTCTGCCCGAAGGGCTTGCCCCCTGGCTGATCCATGGCAAGGCAGCTCAATGACATTGGATTTGTCGTCAGGGGAGGTTTTGATGTTGTGAATGGGACACGATATCCCTGACTGACGGAAATCGTCCAGGAATCGGCCCTGAGTTGCTGCCACCTGTTTGCGCAACTTTGTAGGCATCCCCCCACTGGTGGACATGCAGGGGGACTGCCAATCCTAGCGTTTGCGGCCTCGGCTGCTCCCTCTAAGATTCTTACCTCCTCTGGAGGACTTTTTGCCTTTCCTGTCCTTGACAGGAAAGGGCTTAGACACCACTGTCTTCGCTGCTGCCATCGGTTTTGTGGTCTTGATCGGACGGGACTGCTGGGGTGCTGGAGGCTTATAGGGCTTAGATGTCAAAGCCCTATGAAGGAGGAAGTCTTGGTCGGACTTCCTCCACCTCTCAGCGGCCTGTTCTACATCCTTAGGCTCAAACAATTTTGTTCCTTCTAAGGAAGAATGCCTGAGCCTATTTATCTCGGTGCTAGGGACCTTCTGATGGAACCTCTCAGCCACCGCATCCCGATGTTTCAGGATGGTGTTTGCCCACAAGTTCGAGACTTGGTGGGCCAGAAACTCTATTGTGCGAGTGCCTGAGAGGAGGAACATCTCCATAGCTTTCCTGGTACGTTCTTTGGAGAAGTCCTCCGAGCGTATCAGGATACCCAAGATCCCTAACCAGATATCCAGCCACGAAGTGGCTTGCATAGCACACTTCGCAACCTTCTCTTGGTTGCCGAGAACGAGACCTGCCGGTTGGAGTCTCTCTCAAGAGGGACTCCTCTGGTAAGCTCTTCCAGCGAATGGTGGAGAGGAAGAGCTAAACAAGGCTCCTCCAAGATCTCGAAATACCTCCTTTGCTGTACGCGAGGAGGTGGGAGAAGCTTCTTGCCAGCACTGGAATGGTTGGAGGAGGACAACTCAGAGAGCTGAACAGCGATCTTGTCCCTGGTACTCTTAACCCCTTGAGACCAGGGCAGGGCCATACTGGTCTTAGAAGGTTTTTGAGTGCCAAATACATGGTCCAAGACCGTGTCTTTGCCCTCTCGAGGGGGGATCTCTGGGTCGGCGAACCCATTGAGAGCCCTCATAAGAGTCAGAACCTACCAAAATGCATGCTCTGACTCTTGTAGTTCTTCTCCGGATTTTGGACTTGCAGCGAAGTCTCCTGTCCCCAAAGGCTCTTCTTGGGGAGATTCACGGACGTTCTCCGAGTGGCTAGCTGGCTCCGTCCTAAGTCATGTCGAGGATTTTGGTACCGTCTTCGAGTCCTTCGACTCCTTCCTGGGAAGGATGTAGGAACATAGACGGTGGCAAGTTCCCTTCAGCCCCTACCCGGGAAGACTTTTCAACGTGAGGTGGGGTTTCCCTCATTGGTGCGATGGGGGAACAAATCACCTCACGTGACTCCCCTGAGGACGGTAAGTCCTCGTCCGACAGGGAGGGAGAAAAAGTCTGGGGGGGGTGAAGGAACCTGCCTTGAAGGCTTACGAGGAGTCAACTTAGTTCTCGGAGAAGTCACCGTGTCCGGAACTCCTCTTTTTCTCTTCAGAGGGGTAGAAACAGCCAAGGATCTGTGACCCAACTCAGAGAGAACAAGCCTGGGTAACTGCTCTGATTAGCGCACCAAACCATGGTTGTCGACTGACAGATGCGCTGTCAGACACTCCCTTTGGAGGGACAGGGATCGACGGATCCCTGGGAGGAGTTTCCATAGTGGGGTTCACCTGAAACGAAGAAAAAGGGATCCTGGACCTTTCTGGATGTTTCACTTCCGCCACAATGCGCGCTGTTATGCGCTTGCGGGGAGGGGAACGCGGCGATGTCGATTCTTGCCGTGCGTTGTCCAGCAGCCTCGCGCGCGGGAGGGTATTGACACTCGCGCGGGGGCACGTAATGGTGCTCACGCGATGGAGAATACCAGGGGTCGCGCGCGCAGGAGACTGCTGATGTGCGTGCGTGATTGCGAGGGCGCACAGGAGAGTGATGGCGCGTAAGAGCGTGTGCTGGAGACTGTGGGCACACAGGAGAGAGCGCAGGACACTGATTGCGCGCGCACGCGCGGGCGAGTGTTCGCGTGTGTGTGGGCCCGCCGGATCAGGTCGCTGGACACGCGGGCGAGAGTTTGCGCGCCCCAGTAGATGTCGTAGGGTGCATGCGTGCAGGAGAGATACCCCTGGCGCGCGGGTGCGCAGTTGGAGCCTGTGCGCATGAGCGCGCGTCGGGATGGCGGCGCGCAATTGCAGGAGAGGATGACCGCGGGGGCGCGTATCCTCGTGGGAGCGAGAGGGTGACTGCGCGATGGTGAGCTGGACACAGCAGTTGGCGTGCGCTGGCGCATAGGAGAAGTCTTCTTTGACTTCCCAACAGCGCCCAGATCTGAAGATCGTGGGCGCGCAGGAGAGATCACTGTGCGTGGGTGCTGGAGCGCGGTAGTGCTGGCGCGCAGGAGGGCACTGGCGTGTTGGAGAGCGCTGACGAGTTGGAGAGCGCTGATGCACAGTAGGTTGCTGGCGCGCAGGAGGTTGCTGGCACGCATGAGGTTGCTGGCGCGCAGGAGGTTCTTGGCGCGCAGGAGGTTGATGGCACGCAGTGGCGTGCTGACGTGAAGGTGAGCGCTAGCGCGCTACCTCAGGCAAAGCCTGGCACGCAGGAGAACGTTGGTGCGCATGCTCATCATCAGCTCTAATGAACGGCGACGGCAGGTCAGCAGGTCTGTCGGGTGGAAGGTCGACGTGTCCTTTGAAAGGATGACCTTCCACTGAAGGGGATCGCGAACGATCCGCTGAGAGGTCCAGGACCATAGCAGGAACAGTCGGTGAACGCTGACGAGGCTGCTCTGCGGCGGACTGCAACGGAGATGGTGAACCAAAGAGGTGCCGCCTCACCGCAGGTGAAGGAAGGCCTCTCTGGCGAAGAGGAAGGCGAGCCTTGCGACGGATACGCCCTCTGGGAGCCGTTGGATCAGGAAGCTGACCTTCTGCAGTCCTCCGAAAAGGAGTCTGTAAGTGAACTCCCCCGAGGGGGAGCAACACCAGCAGGAGAGACTGTTGGACTTAGTTTCTTCCTCGTTGGTTGAGCAGGAACGGGAGAAACTAAGCCTTCAGCTGCTGCGGGATTTGAAGAGGTACTGTAGAGGTATTAGGAGATACCGCATTGGATACCTCTGACACCACAACGTCGACAAAGGATCAACCTCTGCCGAAGTCGGCGATTGCTTGACAGCGGCACCCAATCCGATGTAGTTAAGTAATGCTTCCTTGGAGGGCGAACCCTCGAGCCCCAAGGAAGACTAAAGCTGCAATAGATGGGTTAATGACACATCCTCCCCCGGGGGGAGAGGTGGAGCTGCCTCGCTAGGGGAGGCAACGCCATCTCTCGAACCCCGAGCTTGGAAAACAGTACCATGGTCTACGCTACCACTCGAAAGTCTCTCGAAAGAGACCGATCGAGTGGGAGCTTCGGAGGAGGTTTGGGCAACGGAATAAGAGTCCTTGGGTTTTTCTCCTTTCAAAGAAACCTTCGAAGGAGAAAGATCCCGCCTGGCCTTCTTCTTACGTCGCCGAGAAAACCTCTCCCACTGGGAGGCAGACCACTTCCTACACTCACCACTCTCGTTATTACTGTCACACCGTTGACCTCTACAGTAAGGGCAAAGGGTGTGAGGGTCTGTCTCGACCGCCGACATGAATGTTCCGCAGGGGTGTTCGGGTAATCCAGGACAGGTGCGCATAATAGCAGAGGCACACTTCACACACAAACCTGTCAAAGAGAAAGCAAAAAAGCATTAATGGCTGCCAAAGAGTGGTGAGGATGAAAGGGGACACGTCCGTCTACCATCCGAGCAGAGAGAAAAGGTGAGCTCAAGCACAGGTGTGTGGGGGGGGGGGGGGGGGGGGTTTAAGCAAGCAACCCTCCCCTACCCCCGCTAACTAGCGGTGTGGATAGTAAACCCTCATTAAATTTTAATGGCTCGTCATTTCAGCTACGCCGAAAGTAATACCTCTATTAAATAGCTAAGGTTTTTATGTCAGTTACGGAACAACTAGCCATTAATCTTTTTGCGAGGTGTGACTAACCTTTGCTAGTTAGCAGAGGAGGGGGGAAGGAGGGGGGCAACAGGAGTAGACCAGCCACCCCGCTCAAACCCGGACTAGTAACAGTCCATAAGTTTGCAATTTAAAGGTTTGAAAGTTCAAAGGTTTAAAGGCCGCTCATGAATGGCAGAGGCCAGGGACAGTGACATTGCCCTAGCAAGCAGGACAATGCCCTAGAGGCTGATTATATACATATGACCAGCGCACAAGCCCCTCTCCACCCAAGCTAGGACCAAGGAGGACCAGGCAATGGCTGCTGAAGACTCAGCAGATTGACCTATAGGCTCCTCCAAATCCCCCCTCCTTAGCTCAAAAGGATGGTGCGATTGCAGCGACCAAAGGAACTAACGAGTTTGAGAGGGGCTCGAACCCCACATTGACGTTCACCAGTCAGGGACATTACCCCATCAGCCACCACAACCCAACAGGGAAAGGTGAGGACGGGACCAGTAAGTGTAAAGAGCACTAGGTTTGTATAATAGGGAAAAATAAAAATTAATTCCAAATTTGTCATCTGTTCCGTCACTATACACAAACCCTTACGCTCTTTCCAGTGGAGACTCACTCCATGGTGGGTGGTAGTCCAAAAACCAACTGACTGGTGATTGACCTTGAGTGTTACTTGGTGCTTCGCGCAAGCTGTTTACAGGCACCGTAACCTCATTAACTCAAAAGAGTTAATGGCCAGGGCAATTTGTGATAAGGTTTAAGAATTTGTGAATGCGACTTAACCAGGTATACGTAAAATTGGAGGTAAACTCCACACTTGACATGCACTTTGCCCAACTCCATCTCGATTGGAGATCAGGGACATAAATATATACACATGTATCAGGTTACACAAGGGACAATGGTACTCACCTGTAATCAGAAGAGGTCAGCTTGCAGAGTTCCTTGGATGCTGAAACCCCGAAAGAGGGGAGAATGAAATAGGATGTGGCCAGTCACTCGCACATTCATTCTAGTCTTACTTGCAGGTAACATCTGTCCTGAACCAACTGTTCCTTGTCCTATAAGAGAACTGAGGTGTTATTGACCACGTTTTGTGCAGCCACCACAGGTCCTAAGGTAAAACTATCTAGGTTCCTGCGAGTTAAGCATTGCAGGTAGTGGGCGGTAAACGTGGTTTGCCGTTTCCACATGCCTGCTTTACAGATAAATTCTTTTTGAAACGCAGGGATCTGCTGACACCCTAGATGTCCTGAGCTCTGAGTCAATGGCTGGAAGGAGAGGAGCCTAACTGTAAGGCTTGCTCAATCAGATATCTAATCCAGGAAGAGAAGAGTTCTTTGCTATCTTCCTCTTTATCCTTACTGTGCTCACGAAGAGCCTCTTGATCTGACGGCAAGCACTGGAAGTTCTTTTAGGATATTTCTTCAGTGCCCTTACAGGGCAGAGTAACAGCTGATCTGGGTTATCTGTTAAGGAACAAAGACTCAATCCAGAAGGGCCCGAATCTAGGATCCGCTACTGATGGATTTTGAGTCTTAGCCACAAACTCAGGGACGAAAAAAGAGTGTCACTTGCCCCATCCCGTTGAATGGGCAATGACGTAGGACGGACCATGTAGCTCACTGATTCTCTTTGCAGAGGCCAGGGCTAACAGGAAAACTGTCTTTAAAGTCAAGTTACAATCTGATGCTGGAGAGGTTCATACAGTGCTCCTTTCAGAGAACGTAGCACTTGCACTACTGTATATTCCAAGATGAAAATCTAATTTCCCACTGGGGGCAGATGCACTCAAAGTTCTGTAAGAGGAGAGACAAATTCATCAAGGAGGAAATGTTAATTCTCCTCAGTCTGAAAGCGAGGCTCAAGGCTGAGGGATAGCCTTTCACCGCCGAGACCAAGCAGAGATTTCCTCCCTGAGGTAAAACGAAAACTGCACTATCATTGTAATAGTGGCATTGAGAGGGGCGATACCCTGCCCACAACACAACCACAAAAGTGGGACCACTTTCCCTAATACATGGCAGCAGACTACTCCTCGAGGTATCCTACCATTCTTTACCCAACTAGTCTTGAAAAGCCTCTCCTGCAAGGAGTTGTTAGATAACCTCCAAGCATAAAGTCAAAATGATGGAATTGCTTGATGGAAGATCTACACGTGCGTTTATTTGAGTAGATCGGGAAGTGGAGGAAGCTCCCTCAATGCCTCTGTGAGAAGATGCAGGAGGTCCGGGAAGCACTTTGAATGTTGCCACAATGGTATTAGGGTCATCGAGAGGTCTTGCAATGCCCTGATCTTGTTTAGAAGCCTCCTTACTAGGCAGAGGGGAGAAACGTTGGGACGTCTCGTTCATCCCACTGGTGTTCGAAGGCATCTTGCCAAACCAACTGGCGATCTGGTACTGGAGAGCAGTATAGTAATGCTTAAGATACAAAATTATTTCGTTCCAGAGTGGCTTTCGTTTCGTGAAAATTTCGTATCATGAGACACGTTTTACATGAAAATAGCCTAATTTGTTCCAAACCCTACGAAAACACCACATTAAATTTTATATTAATAGAGCTATAACCGCAAGGAAATACTGTACTGCACAGCAAAATACATTTGAATCCTTCAATATATCTAACCTAACTTAATAACTGTAATTTAAGTAGTTATTAGAACATAATGCAATATTAATGGAAAATAATACAATACTTACAGTACACTACAGCACATATACAAAATATACAGTACCATATGTACTGTCCTATTATAATAGTTACTCTTACTATAGAGAAGTACATTTTCTATTATGTATAAACAACCCATTTTCTTAAACTGGCTCATTTTTAATGAGTGACTATTCTATTCTCAGCCTGACGGGCGACTCTTTGTGTACAGTATCCTGAAATCTTTTTCGTAATATGATGCGTAAACTCTTCGCATCTCGTTTCGCATTATGAAAATTTCTTATGAAGTTCTAGTTTAGAGATGTCGCTAACAAGTCGATCAATGGCGAAACCCACAAAGCCAAAACTTTGTTGGCCATCTGTTGTTTCAGAGTCCTCAGGCTCAGATTGTCCGCCAGCACATTCTTCTTGCCTCGGATGAAACGGACTGATAGGGCATCGGAAGATTTCTACAGCTAGATTGCAAAGGTGCTGTGAAAAAGTACCCCGCTTGTTTAAGTGTGACACTACTGTACTGTGGTGTTGATACTTATCAGCACCATGCAGTGACATGAAGGAGCTGATGGAACTGCTTAAGGGGCCGGCCAGCTAATGTCGTTTTTTAAGGACAGGACTTAAGGTAACTTACGACATCAAAAAACTGCATAGGATTTTTGCCTCTGACCTTCAGTTTTGCAATGCCAGGCTAATTTATCCTGAAAATAATTTTTCTTCAAATTCCATCTCCTCCCTTGATAATTAATATCAAGACCTGGGATTACTACCTTATATAGACGTAATGTAGACCTCCAATCAAAAGAAGTTTTTTTATAAAGTAATTCTTTTTTGGCTACATGTGAATAAACCCTAATAATCAGGGGGGTGGGGGTGATTTAGAAAAAAATATGAAATATGAAAAAATATGAAAAAAAAAAAAAATGGAAGAAAAGAACAAAATTTGATTGTTTTAAAGTGTCTTTCTAAGTTATAAACCAAACTTCAATGCTACATCTTTAAAACTAAGCGAGAATATAGAATTTGAAGGTCAATAAGTAGAGTTTTGAGATACAGGCGTTCAAAGTTTTTCTTTGTATTTTTACAAAGAGAATATTAATAAATCATGATTATGAACTTTTTTTTCCTTTTGGATATTAATAAACCAAAACAAAGTTATCTATCATAATTTAATCATAAATGAAGATTCCTTTGCTCAATATCGTGCTTCTTTAGGCAAGATGGTCGCTCCATCATCTCTCCTCTTCACTAACTCCGCTAATTTCGCCGATATTACCCACTTCTGAACTCTTAATAGAGCAAATTCTTTTCTTTTTTATGTTAGCGAGATGTTGAAATTGTATGTTTCTCTTTGGCATGATGAAATTCTTGCCGAAACGAGCGATTGTCAGAAGTCAAACTTAAATGTGTACTCTATGAAGTTTGTGCTATGACTGAAGTCAGAAGGGTGTAATTACCATGTAATACATCGTCTTGTGACTTATGGAATCTATACAGATGTCATTGCTCACAATTTGTTTTATATTATAATGTAATAATTATCAAAATTTACAATAACAGAAGAGATACTGCATTTTCTAGTAGGGAACAATGTTTTTGGTTTATTGAGTTACTTTTACAAATTACCCTGTAACTATGAAAGTAAGAGAAATTTTGACAAAATACTTTGTAAGCACATTCTCCATTGCCATAGTGAATTTTTTCCGTATTTTGTTTTTCTTCCTTTTTCCCCATATACAGTATTGGGATACCGGCTGGGAGCCTCAAGGGCTAGAGAGGATGCCCTTATCTGCAGGATATTCATGTGACACTGTCGCTCAGCCAAGACGCCGTGAGGTGCAATAGGTGAGGCCCCCACCCTTCTTTAGATGCATCTGTGAAGAGCAATTCTGGGGGAGGAGAGAGAGAAGGTCCACTCCCCTGACCACCCACTAATTAAGGTCTCTCTTTCGCTCTGAACCTATCAGCACCATGGTGTTCAGCGGGTTGAGATGGCAAGACCGAAAGGTCTTCAGCTGCCACTGTAAAGAGCGAAAGCTTAGGCGAAACGTTTCATTCACTCCACTTGTTCTTCGGATGGGAAAACTTTGCCTAGTTTGGTCCTGATCCTTATTCCTAGCTATACCATCTGTTGTGAAGGTTGCAAGGATGACTTCATAATTTACCACTATCCCCGGATCATGGCAAAAGGCAAGAAGCCTGTCTCAATGGATAAGGGTCTCCATCGAGTCGGCTAAAACAAGCCAACCGTCTACGTAACACAGGAGACAAATGCCGTTCTTGTGAGCCCAGGTTGATCTAAGGGTAAAGATCCACGTGAACACTTGTGGTGCTGTGGACAGGCCAAAGCACAGCATTTTGAGTTGGTATACTGTATCTTTCTGTAAAGTGTGAATCTTAGGGTCTTTCGGGATAAGTGGGGATCTGAAAGTATGCATCTTTGAGATCTAAAGACATCATAAAGTCTTCTGGTCTGACAGCCTGTCACACCGTCTGAGCCCTCTCCCTCTTCAACAGTCTGTTGGACAAATTCGTTCAGGGCCAAGAGGTTGATGACTGGTCTCCAGCCTCAGACACCTATTCTATAAGAAATAAATGACTTTAGAAGCCTGAGGACCTGTCCAGGACCTCCTGGAGAGCGTCCTTCTCTAGTACGGTCTGGACTTTGGCCCGAAGGGTCTGTTCCTTCGCAGATTCTTTCACGTAGGAACTTGACATTGCCAGAAGGGTTAGAGAAAGATAAGAGCGTGAATGGAATAATG
This sequence comes from Palaemon carinicauda, assembly GCF_036898095.1. NCBI lineage: Eukaryota > Metazoa > Arthropoda > Malacostraca > Decapoda > Palaemonidae > Palaemon > Palaemon carinicauda. The sequence goes on from NC_090769.1 coordinate 29,312,528, forward strand.
TATCCCTCTCTGAGAATGGAGAACAGCCAAGGTTTGGCCCCTTGGAGCATCCACCTCCTCCAATTGCTCTGCAAGCATCCCCCCATCGCTAGATTAGTAGGGAGAATGTGCTCCCTAGCGGGAAGGTCCGCATTTTCCTCTCTTGCTGCCTCTGCCCCTCTTGGAGCCCCTAGGTTGAAAGGGCTGCTTTGGACCTTGTGGTTGTGCTGCCTGCTTCTGTGACAAAATTTCTTGGAACCCTGGTACTTCATTGGGGACGATCTCCGCGGAAGTGGTACCGTGGAGTAGGGTCGAGAAGTCATAGCCCTATGGAGGAGGGAGTCCTGGCTCGGTTTGCTTCATGTCCTTCACGTTATGAAGGAAGAGACCATTATTGAGGAGTTGCGCAACTTCATCACCTCTCTCTTCGACACTTCAGATGGAATTTTGAGATGACAGCATTGCGCCTTCTCAAAATTCAGGTGATCTACTGGTTGACGATGTTGTGTCAGAAACTTTAAGTCATGGCACCTTAGAGGAGGAAGGCCAAAATAACCTCCTCCTTCTGGGCAGTGGAGAAATCTTCCTTCTTCCCATGATAGCCCCCTGATTCCAACCATTAGTCAACCCTGGAAACAGATTGCAAAGCGCACTTTGCAACCCGTTCCATGTTGGCAGCGTCTGCCGCAGAGAAGTTCACTGGCTAAGTCACCAGTTTGTCCAGAGAAGTATTCTGTGTCAAGAGTCAGAAAAGCCAGATCCAAGTGTAGTGAAGAAGGATCGTCTTCCACTGTCTCATAACACTTCCTTTGACATATGTGCGACGGGGGAAGTAAACAAGATGAGTTTACAGATCAGAGGGATTGTGATATTCCCGCCACCTGGGCAAAAGCCCTCTTCTTTGCTGCCTTGACACCTCTCCTGACTAGAGCAAAGCTACTATTCTTGGTGAGCCTTGGAGTGTAATAGAAGAGGTCTAGGACAATATCCTTGCCCTCTGCTGAAACTTGATCCGATTCCCCTAATAAAAGAGAGAACTTACAGAAAGACATGGTCTGCATCTTTCTGTTCCAAGGAGGAGATCTTGGGTTGGCAGACACAGGCAGCATCCCATCAGTGTGTTCTGAACTGTTGTTGAAAGGTTCTTCCTCCTTCGAGCTTGCATCCATAGCAGCCAAGGGAGATCTAGGTTGTCAACCGAGGTCCTTTTCGCAGAGTAATGAGCCCTCTGAGGGAGGCCAGGTTCCGGTCTTACGGAGACGGAGGCCGAGGCCAACGGACTGTCGGCTTTAAATGATCACTCAGGCCTGAGTGCGAATTCTTGGGGATGGTCTTAGTGTCTTTCCTTTCACTCGGGCGGATATTGAAGTCAGCAAGATAGGAGGAACTCTCCTTTCTCTCTGACTCTTTAGGCCCTGCACAATTGGAGGAAGCGGGAGGAGGATGAGGAGCCACTGCTATTGCAGCGGAAGGCTCTGGTCGGTCTATTTCGATAGGCGACAGCCTATATTTGTTTGTAAACGAGATCAATCCTCTGTTGGTTCTTAGATGAACCGAATCCCCCAGCGCAAGAGTGGCTCCTCTATGATCCTGTTTCCTCTTCTACAGAATGATGGAAATAACCCCCACCCTCTCCTAGATAGGATCCTGGCTGATAGATGAGGCATTAGTAGTTAAGATACTTCGGATACCTAGAGGATTTCTGAGGGCAGCAAGAGGAGGAATCTGCCCAGTGGAGCAGCTACATCTTGGGTCAGTAGGATCTCTATTCCCCAAGGAGGAACTCAAACCTCCAGTGGGATGGTAGGAGTGTCCGGAAGTGGAATCGCCGAAGGAATGTGGGTCGGTCCAGCTACCGCCTGCTTCATTGCCTGAACCAGGTAGGGAACCATGGTGCATCCTTCAAGAACAGCACAGCTCCCGAATAGGCACCAGAAGTGTTTCCTTGATTTGGCTGCTGGAGAGTCAAAGAACGATAACGCACGAATGAATGATGCCTCATGCTCTTTCCTAAAACCAGCTTCCCTGGGAAAATTGAACAGAAGATGAAGACAAAGGCCCCCTATCCTGTAAGGGAACTTACTGTGTGCTTTAGAAGGGAGACCAATGGCGCGGTGAGCGTTGGCGAAGCGAAGGCTGATAAGTTGCGCTCACAGATAAGGTACAGTGGAGCCTCTACATACAATTGTTCCAAGATCCGAAGTAAAATTCGATAAAATTTTCATCTCGACACCCAAAGTCATGCTCCAACATCCGATGTAGGTCTTGTTTACGCCGGTAGACGGCAGCATGTTAGAGGGAAGCGACAGTTCTCATTTCCTGTGCACATCGTGTGGTTGTCCTCTGTTCGGTCTGTTATTAACAGTGTTTATTATCTCCCTTTTCTCACGTTTCATTATTTATTCTACATATAATCATGGGTCCTAAGAAGCTTAGTTTCGGTACAGGTATTAGTAGTGGTGAGAAAGGGAAGAAGGCAATGCTTTCATTAGAATTGAAGCAAGAAATTATAGAAAAACATGAGCGCAGTGTGCATATGAGCAATCTGGCTAAACAATATGGCTGGAATAGGTCTATGATCTCGATAATCATCAAGCAGAAGGAAGCCATTAAAGCAGTAAAACCATCGAAGGGGATCAAAGTGAAGCAAAGAAAACTAAGATTGAGAGAGAGAGAGAGAGAGAGAGAGAGAGAGAGAGAGAGAGAGAGAGAGAGAGAGAGAGAGAGAGAGAGAGATGAGGTTTATTGTCGAGCATGCAATAAAACAAGCTGAATAAGTGAATCCTTAAAATAAGTTTTATAAAGTTATCGTTAATATCTCTCTCTCTCTCACTCTGTAGAATCCCATTTGAAGGCAGGCAGATCTGGTGAGTTTATTTGGTCTTTAATGAGAGAGAGAGAGAGAGAGAGAGAGAGAGAGAGAGAGAGAGAGAGAGAGAGAGAGAGAGAGAGAGAGAGAGAGAGAGAGAGAAACCTTTCAAAATGCCAAAATGGAAAGGGCACAAAGCAAAAAAAAACACCAACAAGGCTTCCGAAATCGGGAAAATAACGATCCAGAACCAAACGAGAATAAAACACACGTGTTCGTCTCCCTGAAAAGAACTAAAAAAACAAAGACTGGCAGGAAAGGCTACCCACCGAAACCACTTACGGTTCGGCCAAGTAGGCTAACAACCACAGCGCAAAGTCATAAACGGATTTTGAGCGAAGCGAAAAAGCTATTTTTGGGTGAGATGGCCATGTCGTCCTGATGGAAGTTCCTATAGGGTAGCTTCCTAGGGTATATTACAACTACGGCGATATTCCCAGAGAATTTACCTTAAGGTACCCAGAATTCTAACTCCTGGAGCGAATATCCCTAATGAAAGAACCAGGGATATCGCGAAATATCAGAGGACGTATTCTTGACACGCCACATGGCAATCTGCACCCCGAACAGAGATAACACTTCGAAGGGGTCAATTGGCAAGAAAACGAAAACGAGAAAGAAAAAGGAGAGCCGCTCGCAAGGCTCTCTCTTCTCCCGTTTCGTAAGCGTGCATTGCGCCGATCCTGGCGCCATCTGTATTCCTTGTAGCGATACACGAGGTGCTACAGATACTGTATGTAGGGAGGGGACCTACAGCCCTTTCATAGAAAGGGAAGGGCGGGTCCATCAGGACGACATGGCCATCTCACCCAAAAATAGATTTTTCGCTTCGCTCGAAATCCGTTTTTTGGGCTCAAGCCATGTCGTCCTGATGGAAGTATACCAGAGCATTACTGTATCTGTGGATTCTCAAAACGTGCCGTACTCCCGGAGGTATTTCCCCGGTCGACTAGACCTAGAGACCTAAGATGTTACCGTTATACATCTTTTCAACTAACCATAAACCATGCTAGAGCTTCCTGCCCCCTACAGGGAAGAGTCCTACTAGACTCTGGAAAAGTCTCGAAGAGTACATATACCTATGTATGAATAACAGGCAAGCCAATATAGTGGTCTCACCCTATATTATGTAAAGCATAGTTTGTAAAGAACCACTGCGTCAATATGAAATATCGACCAGTTCTCCGTTCAATACTGTATTGGACAAAGGTTTATATCCGCGTAGGAGGAAACTTGTATATCCGCCACCGTCCCCTTAGGGGATGGAGTCCTCCCGCTAAGGGAAAGCATAATCCAATGCAAAATTAGCTTGCATGAAGGAACAATCTATTAGAATTATCCCAGATAAATATACATAGAATGAAGGCTCAATTATTATCAATAAATTGACACCGGTGAAGGAGACGCAAGGTTCTCAAGAACAAGTTTATTGACAGACAATAAATAAACAGGTTAACAACAATATATATATATATATATATATATATATATATATATATATATATATATATATATATATATATATATATATATATATATATATATATATATAAGAGGAGGATAACCAAAAATTTAAGCATAAGCATGATAGTAAACAGAAACTTGTTTATCTGAAAGAAAAACATTAGTGCCACTTTTAACATACCGAGGTATCAAAGTTATAAAAGTCTATATTACTAATCAGTCACATTAGCGTTAGAAACGCTCGGCACACATGTCTGCATTTATGCTAAGTTCACCTTTGAAAGTGGAACAGTCAACATGGGCACCCCGGTGCCCTCACACTTAGTTTGTAGTACAGTATGTAACTACACACTCACCCTGGAATTAATCGTCCCAATTAAATCCACTGTTCCTCGCAGAGTTAAACAGCAGGGTTAACGACACAACCCACTGCTACCACAGACCTCTTTAGTTGCTCCACTTGCTTCGCATAGTGACGAAAGAACACACTGGAAGACTTCCAGCCAGTGTATGAACGAAGATGTTCAAAATCCATACAATTAAAGAAATTTAAGGATGAGGCAACTTTACTCGGATCGTGACCAGCGGGTGTACTGTCAGGATCCGCTCTGCGAATAAAATATGTGATTTTTCGCCCTGAGTTGTTTCAGTGATAAATTTGAGCCTGATGTTTCTCCCCTGAATAGTTGACCACCCTTGAAGTCTGAAGTTCTACGAAGATAGACCTTTAGGCATTCTACTGGACATAGAGATGCATCTTCTTTCAGAGGGCAGATTCTCCAGGGACCCCACCTGTTGGTGGGTAACTCGTTCTTGGCAAGAAACATAGGATCCGGAAACAGGTTCAGCTCTCCCCCATCCAAGAACTGAACACGACCTTCCTCTCTCGAGAGGGCTACAATCTCACTAACCCTGGCCCCGGACGCGAGTGCAAATAGGAAAATAACTTTTTGGGTCAAATCCTTTAACGCACACTCCTCATTGTTCAACAGTGAAGCGAAATGAAGAACTTTATCTAAAGACCATGAAATGGGCTTTGGAGGTGCTGAAGGTCTGAGCCTAGCGCAGGCTTTCGGAACTTTATTAAAGATCTCGTTACAAGGTCGACCTGGAAGGCATATAGAATGGGTCTTGTCAAAGCAGACTTACACGTAGAAATCGTGTTAGCTGCCAACCCTTGACCATGTAGGTGGATGAAGAAAGATAAGCAGAAGTCTGTCGAGATCTCCTGCGGATTCTTCGCCTTGACAAAGGCCACCCATTTTCTCCAAGATGACTCATATTGCCTTCTAGTAGATTTGCACTTATATTCCTCTAGGAAGTCTATGCTGTCTTTCGAAATCCCGAAACGCTTTCTCACCGCTAGGGAGAGAAAATCATGAGCTGCAGGGTCCGGGTTTTCTGTAATGAAGCGCAGACAGTCGACTTCTGGACTCGCTGGGTCAGAACTGGATCTGGTAGCGGTAGAAACTTCAACCGTAGTTCCAATGCCAGAGGGAACCACACGCTGTTTGGCCACTTGTGGGCCACTATTGCCGCTACCCCCTTGAAGGATCTCAGTTTGTTGAGAACCCTCAACAGAAGGTTGTGAGGAGGGAACAGATAAATCCTGGACCATCTGTTCCAGTCGAGGGACATCGCATCCACTGCTTCCGCCAAGGGGTCCTCGTACGGGGACACGTACAGGGGCAACTTCTTGTTGTCTTTCGTCGCAGAGAGGTCTATCTGCAGTTCTGGGACTTGACTCAAGATGAAGGAGAACGATCCTGCGTCTAGGGACCATTCCGACTATCGGTGTGAACCTGGATAGAGCGTCCGCTGTCACATTGCGGACTCCTTGAAGGTGAACTGCCGACAGGTACCACTTCTTTTCCGCCAGTCGGAAGATGGCCAACATCACCTGGTTGAGAAGTGGTGACCTTGATCCTTGTCGATTCAAGCATCTCACAACTACCTCGCTGTCCAGCACCAACCTTATGTGGATCGAGTGACGCGGGAAAACTTTCTTCAAGGTAAGGAGCACTGCCATAGCTTCTAGAAAGTTTATGTGAAAAGTCTTGAATAGATTGGACCAAGTCCCTTGGGCCTTTTTCCGATGAGAGTGACCTCCCCACCCCTCCTTCGAGGCGTCTGAGTGAATCGTCACCGACGGGGGAGGTGGCTGAAGAAGTACCGACTTCTTTAGATGTCTGGCTTGGGACCAAGGCCTGAGAAGAGTATGTAGACGAAGCGGAACTGGTCTTCTCAGATCTCTTCACGCATTTGATGCATAACTTCTCCAAACTCCGGTTGCATCCTTTAGCTGTGCTCTTAGCACCGGGTCTGTTACCGAAGCAAACTGGAGAGAACCAAGTACTCTCTCCTGTTCGCGTCTTGATATCCTTTCAGAATCTAGAAGTCTCTTGACAGAACCAGCTATCTCCTTCCTTTTCTTCGCCGGGATGGAGAATTGGTGTGACATTAGGTCCCAGTGGATTCCCAACCACTGGAACTTTTGAGATGGAGAAAGTCGAGACTTTTTTCTGTTGATCTTGAAGCCTAGATACTCTAGGAACTGGATCACCTGCAGGGAAGCTTGCAAGCATTCTGTCTTGGATGCTGCCCACACCAGCCAGTCGTCCAGGTAGGCTACCACCTGAATTCCCTTTAGGCGTAACTGTTTGAGAGCTACGCTCGCAAGCTTCGTGAAGATCCTCGGGGCTATATTTAGCCCGAATGGCATGGCTCTGAAGGCGTATAGTCTTCGTTGCAGCTTGAACCCTAGGTAGGGGGAGAGTCGACGGTTGATTGGAACGTGCCAATAGGCGTCTGACAAGTCTATGGAGACGGTAAATGCCCTCTTGGGCAGTAAGGTCCTTATGTGTTGCAGTGTTAGCATCTTGAACTTGCAGTTCACTATGAACTTGTTGATTGGCGACAAGTCCAGAATGACTGAGTTTTTCCGAGTCCTTCTTGGGAACACAAAACAGCCTCCCTTGGAATTTGATGGACTTTACTCTTCGGATCACTTTTTTCTCCAACAGTTCTTGGATGTACTCCTCCAGAACGGGGGTGGAGTGTTGGAAAAACCGAGGGCACGGGGGTGGAGTGCTGTACCAGCTCCAGCCCAGTCCATTCTTGAGTAGGCTGTGGGCCCAGGGATCGAAGGTCCACCGATCCCGAAAACTCTGAAGTCTCCCTCCTACCGGTATCATCTCACTTGGACTGCTGTCCTGAGGTCTTGCCTCCCTGACCGCGACCACCCCTGAATCCCCTTCCCCTTCAGGGGCGCCTAGACGAGCCTCTGGCTGCTCCTCTAGGCTTTGCTCGAAAGGAAGTTGACTGCCCTTCGAACGTTGGGTTGAATGCCGGGGACTGTGTCGACACGGCCTGGGGTACCCACTGGAAAGTGGTCGGGGTTTGTGCCACCATCTGGGGCACTGAAGGCATCGGCAATTGCTGTTGCTGTTGCTGTCTAAATGGCTTGGCTGGCCGAGAAGGTAGCCTAGTCGTCTTAGTCTTCCTCTTTGGTTGGGGACCCTCATCCGGGGAAGACTTTCTCTTGATAGACAGGCCCCACTTTTGGAGAAGGTTCCTATTCTCCGTGGCGGCCTTATCAACAACCTCTTTGACCGATTCGTTAGGGAAAAGGTCTTTGCCCCAAATGTTGGAGGAGATTAGTTTCCTTGGCTCGTGCCTCACCGCAGCCGAGGCGAACACAAACTCCCTACAAGCTCTCCTCGCCCTGACGAAGCTGTAAAGATCCTTCGTCACTGTGGCCAGATGAGTCTTGGCCACTACCATGAACATCTCATGGACCTTGGGGTCACTTGCCATCGTCTCAAGAGTAGTCTGAAGAGACATTGAGGCAGCCAGTCTTTCTTTCGTGTCGAGCTCTCTCCGCAAAAGAAAGTCAGACAGCTTAGGGAGGTTCTCACCGAACTGACGTCCGGCAATATCAGCCTCCAACTTCCCGACTGAGAAGGTAAGATGGACGTCCTTCCAGTCCTTGTGATCCATAGGTAGGGCCAGCGACAAGGGTTTACACTCCTCCAAGGAGGGGCAAGGCTTGCCAGCCTCGACTGCTTTTAACACAGCCGCAAACCCTTTCTGCAAAAAGGGGAAGGCTCTAGCAGGAGAGGACACAAAGGAAGGGAGCTTCTTACTCAATGCAGCCACCTTTGAGTTCGTGAAGCCCCTCTCTTTCATCGAAGATGAGAGCAAAGCTTGAGCCTTAGCATGGTCCATCACTATGACCTCCTTTGGTTCTGTCTCCTCCTTTGAAGCTGGTTCCTTCCTCAACCGGACATAACAGTCCGGATATGACCCTTTGCTGGGCCAGAATTCCACCTCCTCTAGGGGAACTGAACCCAACTTATCCGACATGACGATCTTTCCGATCGTCATCGGCATGTGCTCAGCATATCTCCACGGGTTAGCATCTGAGCACAAGGGAAGGTCTTTCACGTTGAGCCTTTTCTGGGGCCCACGTGATGCTGCAAGCTTCTGCATCTGCAGTTCCATTGCAGCCGCCTTCTCATTATTCTCCTTCTGCATTTGTTGGATCATTCCAACAATGGAGGAGAGGGCCTGTCCCAGCTCTACTGGGAGAGCGGACGATGTTGAGGAAATAGGTTCAGGGACCTGAACCGGAGCAGCCGACGCCCCGTCGGCCTCTTCCTCTACAATGTATGGGGCTTGATCTTCATCCTGGCCTTCTGTCAGGAGGTCTTTATCCAGACGCTCGGACACGTCTGACATCCTGTCGTCCAACTGGATGTCCTGCAAGGCGACCGCGACTTCAGCATCCACCGGGATCTGAACTAGGGGGATCTCCTCTTGAGGCAGGGGAATCACTGCATCAGCCGATGCCCTGGGAAAAAGGTAAGCCCTCATCTTCTCATTTGGAAGATAAGGTCCAGAGGTGTTCTTCTGGAAGCCCCTTACCCAGGTACGAAGCTTCTCCCTTGCTATATCCCTTGATTCCGCCGTCCTAGGGGAATCAAAAGCCTCAGTAATCAGGTTAGAGCACACGGTACATACCTGAGGGTCCCAATACCGGAGATCACCCTTGGAGACAGCGCATGCTGCGTGCCTCCTACATAACTCATGTCCGCAGAAGTTCTTGCTGCGGACGTTGCAGAAAACACGGCAAAGGTATACAACCGATGCCGGCCAGCAGCAAAAGAACCAGAGAACTCCGACTGCCCGGCTGCCGGCCACATAGGCCGGCAGCCGGCTCGGGTACAGCACTAGAAGAAAACAGAATGGATACCAGGATAAGAGAGTGTACTACCTCAAAGCCCGGCAATCCGAAAGAGTGCATATAAGGAAGGGGAGAATCTAATTCAGGCTTCCTGACCAATGCCGTCTGGCTCTACAGACAGACATGGATGAGGGACCAAGGGAGGTCCGGGCAGCACTCAAAGCAGAACGGCAAAGGACTGAGTCAACTCCACATCCTAACCTATACTAGGTCCAGATGTAGAATGACGTACAGTACTGTAACGGCTAGGCCATTACAGAGAAAAGAGGGGGAAGGGACAAAGAGGGTCCTACCAACCTTGCTTTAGTAAAAAATCAACCGCAGCCAAGAAAACTCATCTTAGCCTAAGGGAGATCCAAGGAGGGAGGCCAGCAATACTTGCCAACCCCCACTGAACCAAAGCAAGGAAGGTGTTGCTACTCCCAGGGAAAGGATCTCATCCTCACCACCGAGAACAGCAACAAGGACTAGTCTGCTAGATCACAAGAAGAAGGAATCATCTCGTACAGAAACCTTCGGAAGTGACCTAAGGAGGCTAAGCCTCCTATGTCTGCGTCAGACTAGCGAGGGAGACTCTACCCCAAGCCAGACAAACACAGACTCAGACTAAGAACTCTGATGTTCTGCCCCCTCTCTGAAGCCAGACTTACTGGAACAGGAAGGAACAGTAACACCCCAATATAGTTGTATCGAAAGTTAATTCAGATAAACCACTAGGATTAAGCCCAAGGCTTAAACAGAGGGAAAGGGATTGCATACCTTCTCCGAAGAAAAGAGAGCAACCGGGGAGTATGAGAAAGTATACTAAGGCCCCATAAGCAACTTAACCTAGGCGCCAAGAGAATCGATTACCTAAATCACCGAAACTCACTCGTATACTATCTTGGAAATAATCAACATAATCTTAAATGTATAAAACTGCCTAAAGCTTCAATAAAATTTTAAAACTCGGAAATCCAAAAATCATGCAGGAAAGTACTAGGGCCAAACGACTAGGCTACATGGTCTAGCGTAGGCCAGAATTGGCGAATACTTCGCCAAAACAAATAATACTAAAAGCACAAAAAAGGAAATCCTATGTAACGCTAAACAGCTAAAATTATTAAAGCAAAACAGCCGGGAACGTCGCTCTGGCTAACTAAAACTCATACCTAGCGAGCGACAGCGTCCAGGACGCCTCCGGTAGGCAACGGCTCTTGTAACAAAGATTATTACTATTAATCACTTTAAAAATTACCAAGAGCCTACATTTATACATAAAAGAAATAATACTCAACTTATCAGAGGCAGACGAAGTTGGAGAAAGCATAATAAATCGATTAAATCCAAGATTTTGCGAGAAACACAGGAAAAAACACCGAGTTGTTAAGCTACGCAAAAAGGAATACAGATGGCGCCAGGATCGGCACAATGCACGCTTACGAAACGGGAAAAGAGAGAGCCTTGCGAGCGGCTCTCCTTCATCTTTCTCGTTTTCGTTTTCTTGCCAATTGACCCCTTCGAAGTGTTATCTCTGTTCGGGGTGCAGATTGCCATGTGGCGTGTCAAGAATACGTCCTCTGATATTTCGCGATATCCCTGGTTCTTTCATTAGGGATATTCGCTCCAGGAGTTAGAATTCTGGGTACCTTAAGGTAAATTCTCTGGGAATATCGCCGTAGTTGTAATATACCCTAGGAAGCTACCCTATAGGGACTTCCATCAGGACGACATGGCTTGAGCCCAAAAATGAAATACAATCATGCCAGAACATTAAATTAGATGTCTATAACATAAAAAAGGCTTACAAATAGTATAAGGAACTAAATGAAAGACCGAAAAGCAAAGAGATCACGAGGAAGCGACACCAAAATGGCCGCGGGCGAACCCCCGTAAGGGAACCTGAACAAGCGGCGATAAGATGATAAAATTAAAAAACCCAAAACAGTAAAAGATTAAATGAGTGTCGCTACCAAGAAATCCCAAACAGACAAATATAATACTCAACTTGGGAGCAGGGATCTACAACGTCGGACATCATCAAAAACACAAAACAACACAGAGCAAAGCAAAACACGTCTGACCAACGCTCGTGCTATGGAGGAATAAGTAAAGGGGGTGGGGAGGTGTAGGCGTGGGGAAGGATAGTCGTAGTAGGAGGCAGCAGACGGGTGTAGGACAGCACCTAGTTGTTCTGGGGGATGTTGACGAGGGAGAGGTCTAATTGGTGAGGGACCTATGGTCGTGGTTCTATCACGCCCCAGTTTACTATACCGACACTTATAGAGTGAGCGAGCTGGGTTTATTCCTGGCATTCCATGCATCTTTTTTTCTCTTGTATATTTACCAATAACTATGCCTTAGAAATGGTGCTAGAGGAGCATTTCATGGAGCGACACAGGTTCTTCGCCCAGAAATAGATTTTTCCTTCGTCAAAATCCCTTTTTAAGGATTCACTTGTTCAGCTTGTTTTATTGCATGCTCGAAAATAAACATCTTCATCTCTCTCTCTCTCTCTCTCGAGGTTCTTTTATTACAAAGAAGTGTCATATCTAAGTGATGAAAATGAAAAATCAAAAAAAAAAAAATGTAAAAAAAATATAAATTATAGAAATAAAAAAAAATCAAAAAGCTAAATTAGGTTAAAGTTCACGTAGTGAAAGTTAGAGTAAGTTACGGTACGTTATCGCAGTCACCATCTCTACCTCCTCGCCGATCGTCCGTCTCTTCCTGCGTAGCAAATCCTACACCTGCGTTGGCCTGTCCCTAAGGTAAAGTGACAATAAAAACCCCTTTTTTATTTATTATTTCTTTATAATTCTTCTTTTTAACATTTATCTTGTATTATTGTTCTTGTAATTATGTGCAGTAATTTATTAAGGAGTTATCATACGTTTTTGGGCTGTAGAACGAATTATACAAATTACAGTGTATTCTTATGGGAATATTTGCTCCAACATGAGATTATTTTAACATACGAAGCAGGTTCTGGAACGAATTAAAATCGCATGTAGAGGTTCCACTGTACTGTCTATCTGTGCTTGTCTTGCCAGCGGGCAAGACCCGCCCGCTAGACTAAGGTTAGCACTCTCCCTCAATAACGTGTCATGGAGAGAAACTCCCTGCTCGCCTTTTCCTCTGAAGGGGTAAGGTACACAACCTTGCTATCATGCGACGGAGAAGAAGGATGGGCAACTGCTGAACGCTTGCGCACAGGCAGTAAAACAGGTTCTATCTTGCGAGAGGTAGAAACTCTGGGTGGAAGCTCCTAAGCAGGAAGAATCAGATATTGACATACAAATGGCATTTGCATCCGTTGAAATGTCAGGAGCTTTGGAAAGAGGGGGAGGTTGCCCAAGCACAGACATATTTGTAAGATCACTGAACAAAAGGAGAGATTTTTGTTCACTTGTGCAGAACACTGCCCTCCTTGGAAAAGGTAGATGCCATGTTACAAGACCGGTCAAACCTGAATAGTTACGCATTCCCACAGTTTGCCATGATTTGGCAAGAGTTAAGACAAATTCAGGATCTCTGCAAACAGCATAATGATACTAATGGCTCCTTTCTGGCCACAGGGAGTAGTACACAGACCTGTGGCCCTTGTTGTCCAAGTCTAAGAAAAGGTTGCCGTACAGAGCCAATCTCCTCAAATAAATCATATCAATGGTGATCCATCCGAACTCATCTATGCTGCACCTAACTATCCACTGTATTCTCAGAAACAAACTCTACTATTGATTCTAAACAGAAGTCTACCAATAGGCTATACCAGAGGCAATGGAATGTTTATCATGGTAGGTGCAAAGGTAAAAATCTGTCAATGACTGAGACTAGCTTTGATAATATAGTTGTATGGTATTTTTGTGGTTCCTTATATAAGAAACTTTCTATTTCAACCATAAGAGGATATAGATCCAAACTTAATTCTGTCCTCAGGTAGTAGGTTGGCCAGGGCACCAGCCACCCATTGAGATACTGTCACTAGAGTTATGGGGTCCTTTGACTGGCCAGACAGTACTATATTGGATCCTTCTCTCACATTATGGTTCTTTACCTTTGCCTTCACATACACCGAATAGTCCGCCCTATTCTTTTCTGATTCTACTCTATCCTCATACACCTGACAACACTGAGATTACCAAACATTTCTTCGTCACCCAAGGGACTAACTACTGCACTGCAATTGTTCAGTGGCTACTTTCCTCTTGGTAAGGGTAGATGAGACTCTTTAGCTATGGTAAGCAGCTCTTCTATGAGAAGGATACTCCAAAATCAAACCATTGTTCTCTAGTTCTTTTGTTTCCTTTCCTTACTGGGCTATTTTCCCTGTTGGGGCCCCTGGGCTTATAGCATCTTGCTTTTCCAACTAGGGTTGTAGCTTAGCAAATAACAATAATAATAATCCAGCATCTGGAATTAGATCCGTCTGTTCCAGATACACTTAACTTGTTATCCACAAATAATGAGTTTAGAAAACGGCCATGTATGCTTAATTTGCTGATACGAACTGAATTTTTCATATACAGTCAGCCCTCGTTTTACACGAGTTCTTCCTTCGCGATTACAGTTTCACGCGCCAATAAACATCGCAATATCTATTAGATAAAAATTCACATACTCGCGATAAGAATTCATGCTGCTCAATGATTTCAAATAGCACGCTCCTTTGAACTGGGTATGCATCGCGCCACTCCCTTCTCTCCGCCCAGCTTCCGCATCTGACTCAGCCTCGGTTTCTCCCAGCCACCTCGAGTGTACCAAGTCTCGTCACAGCCACCTAATCCACATGTTTTGCCCGACTTTGCCCTCCTTTTGCTACTGTATATAATGAACAGTACTGTAAATAGTGCTGGGTTAATATGAAGATGTCGGATTCCCTACAGAAACTGGGCAAGAGACGACACATGAAGTGTTGTGCCATGCTTCAATATTGCTGCGCAGAACTTCATACAAAAAAGGTGAGTGGTCATTGTATAAAATATATACTGTTCTGTACACTTGGTATACTGTAGTGTAATCTTAAATGGTACACTACTGTATAGTATATATTTTGAACAGTGTTACTGTTTTGTTCATACAGCGTAGTTTTGTTTTTTGTTTAAAAAACTACGGTACAGAATGTGGAGTACGGAACAAGGTCTGTACCTACTGTTTGTACTGTACTTTTGTATTTTCTGTTTATTTTCTGCACCTGTGCATGATCACTAATGATTATATTTTTCCACAGATTATACATATAATCCAACAAAAAACAGGTTAGTACTGTACAGTAGAAGTGGGATTCCCTACAGAACTTGGCTAGAGATGATGAATGAAGAGTTGCGCCATGCTTCAATTTTGCTGCGCAGAACTTCATATGATAATGGTGAGTGGTCATTGTATAAAGTAATCTATGTACAGTACTGTTCTGTACAATTAGTAAGCTTGAATTTTACACTACTCTACAGTACATTTACTCAGGGACAGTATAGTACTGTACTGTACTACACTACAGTACAGTGCAAATTATTTGTACAGCTGTTACGCTAGTTTCTATTTTTTTTTTTTTTTATACAAAAGTAAGGTGCAGAATATGAGGTAGGGAACAAGTCCATGCCAACTGTATGTACTGTACTTTTGTATTTTCTGTTTGTTTTCTGCACCTGTACACAATTACTAAAAGTGTATTTTTTCCACAGAGACTGTACATACATAATCCATAAAATACCCGATGGTGTGAATGTCAGATTACCTACATCAAAGGTAACACACACACTGCGCAAGAGACTAAAAAATGTCTTCAACATTGCTGGGTAGAACTTCGACACTTATACTACACATACATTAGTTATTATAAATTAATCTTAAATTTTCAAATGTATGTTGTATATAGAGCAGTAGAGTATTACTACACTAAAAAGGGATTTTGACGGAGGAAAAATCTATTTCTGGGCGAGAGACCTGTGCCGCCCAGTGAAATGCTCCTTCAGCACCATTTCTAAGGTAAATAACTGCTATAATATTACCAGAGAAAAAAAATGCATAGGAATGCTAGGTTGAACTAGCTCGCTCACCTTTTGGTGTCGATATAAACTGGGGCGTAATATAATCAGAGGTCTCGCACCATTTAGACATTTCCTATTCAGAATCCCTCAATAGTGAGGTGCCGTTCAACAACTCCTGCCGCACAGGCCAGTACTACTAACTCTACCCATGCTTGCCCAACACTCCCCATACCACCCCAAGTTTGGGGTCTGATCAGGGAGGGACAACTAGGGTGGGTTCACTGGGCGGCACAGGTCTCTCGCCCAGAAATAGATTTTTCCTCCGTCAAAATCCCTTTTCTGGGCTCAACCTGTGCCGGCCAGTGAAATAGTACAAGAGGAACGAACCCAAACTTCAGTATATATGAGGGAATGATTTAAAATCAAAATAACATAACAGTAGTTTAATCAAGAGTTGTAGTAGTAGACGATAGTCTTCTCATAACATCAAAAACTGACAAGGTATAATATCCCAGGAATTGATGGCAAAATGTAAAATCAAACTTGATAATCAAAATTATGATCAGAGATCAGAACATCTTAGATAATACCATATAAAACTGGATATAAAAGGAATACAGTTCGCAGGACAAAAATGTAAATTTGATAATTAGTAATAGAGATAAACAATATCCTAAGACATGGGGACACCCTTGGGTGTGACATAACAAACTGAACTCAGGTAGGAACTGTAAGTGAGGCAGGTAAGAGGAAGAAGATGGCAAGACATAGTAAATTTAGGAATTAATTAGGAATTAATTTGTTCGGGGAATACCACGCTCCCTGCGGCTACGGTAGCGAGTTTAAGGGCCTCTAGATGTTTAAGATAGTGCCGCCTGAACACTGACGGGGATTTCCATCCGGTATATTTAGTAAGATCTGCAAAGTTCATGTGATGGAAAAAATTTATTGAGGTTGCTACCGCCGGTATGTCATGGACGTGAGGGAAAGACTCAGGATTAGCCTGTTTGATAAAATACAAAATCTGTTGCCTGATCCCTTTTAAAGTTATAGTCCCTCCCTGCTCTCAAACAAACAAGGGCCCTGAGGTCTTATGGGAAGTCCTTGATAGAAAGGACTTTAGAGTGGTGACAGGACACAGGGAAAGATCCTGAGGGAGCGGGATAATTTTCCAGGAGGACCATCTGTTCTGAGGGTCTTCATTTTTGGCCAAGAAGACTTTGTCTGGGGAGAGGAGAACTTCTCCTGATGGAAGGAACTCAATGTGGCCTGGATCTCTTGACAAGGCAGCTAATTCCGAAATTCTAGCGCTGGATGCTAAACTCATAAAAAATAGTTTTTTTCTGAGCAGAGGTATTTACTCACACGAGTCGTTGATGGTTTCTGATGCCAATTTAAGAACATCATTGAGAAACCAGGAAACCGAGCTAGGACGAATGGATGGTTTCAGTCTGGCACAGGCTCTTGGAATTGAAGCTAGCAATGAGTCTGTTAGATCTATATTAAACCCGACCAGGAAAATTTTCTTCAAGGCAGACTTGATGGTAGTAATAGTGTTAGCTGCCAAACCTGACTCAAACAAGGTTCTGAAAAAGGTAACCGTTAGGTTTAATATCATAAAGACATCATTAGAATCCTTCAAAAACTTTGCTAGTTTTTTTACTGCTGAGTCATATTGACGAAGAGTGGAGTCTCTCTTATCTGATTCTAAGAATATATTATTCTGGGGATCTATGTTAGCCCCTTTTTGGGCCGCAAACTTCATGAAGTCCATAAAGTTAGGGCGTTCTGAATGTTTGAGGAAGCGAACACAGTGCGCGTTTGTACTATTTGAGTCAAAGTCGGGTTGGGAATCTGGCGAGGGCGGAGACTCAGCTCCAGTAAAAGAGGAAACCAATTGCTCTTGGGCCAATTGGGGGCTACCAGGGCTACTTACCTTTGAAGGTTCGAAGTCTGTCCAGCACCTTCATCAATAGGTTCACCGGTGGGAAAAGATAAATCCTTTCCCAGGTGTTCCAGTTCTGAGACATGGCATCTGTGGCGTAAGCCCGAGGGTCCAGGTTGGGGGCCACATAACATTTTAGTTTGTGGTTGGACTCCGTCGCGAAGAGATCTACCTGGAGGTCCGGGACCTGGGAGAGGATCCACCGAAACAATTTTCGATCTAGTGACCATTCTGACTCCAACGGGGTCGTCCTTGATAGTGCGTCTGCCACAACGTTCCGAACTACAGCCAGATGGACATCTGATAGGTGCCACTGGTTTGAGGTCGCTAGGGAAAAGATCGCTACCATCACGTGGTTGATGGTGCTTGACTTGGAGCCCCCTCTGTTTAGGCAACGGACTATGACTTCGTTGTCGAGAACTAGTCTCAGGTGTTGCTTCTTGGCCGGGGAAAGACGTTTTAAAGTTAGTAAGACCGCCATGGCTTCTAGGACATTTATATGGAACTGTTGGAACATTGTGGACCAAAGACCCTGAACCTTCCTGTGTTGGGAATAACCTCCCCAACCTGAGAGGGAGGCATCCGTGTGGATGACTATCTTTGGAGGAGGGTACTGTAACGGAACTGATTTCGATAGGCTCTTGGTGGTTGTCCATGGGAGAAGCCTCTTCCGAAGAATGGGAGGAAGACGGGTCTTCTTGTCTCAAAATTTGTTGTTCACTCTGGAGCGCCAAACCCGGTTTATGTCCTTCAGTTTCGCTTTCAGTAGAAGGTCTGTCACTGAAGCGAATTGTAGGGATCCTAGGATCTTTTCTTGATTCCTTCTGGATGTTATCTTTTCCCTGAGAAAGCGTTTGGTATTCTTCGCAATCTCTATTCTCTTGGATCTGGGAAGACATAGGGTGTGAGACCGTAGGTCCCACTGTAATCCCAGCCACTGAAACTTGGTTTCCGGAGTTAGGCGGGACTTCTTGAAATTGATTTGGAATCCCAAAGACTGAAGATACTGAATCACTTTGTTTGTCGCTCTGAGACAATCCTTGACGTTGTCTGACCAGATTAGCCAGTCGTCCAGATATGCGACGACTTGGACCCCTTGGGTTCGAAGTTCTTGAATTACTGATTCCGCCAGTTTCGTGAAAATTCTGGGCGCGATGTTGAGCCCGAAAGGCATCACTTTGAACGTGTAAGCCTCGTTGCCTAGTCTGAATCGTAGGAATGGGCGGAAATGTCTCGCTATTGGAACGTGATAGTAAGCATCGGTAAGATCGATGGAGGTGGTGACGGCCCCACGGGGAAGTAAGGTCCGTACCTGCGAGACGGTAAGCATGTGAAACTTGTCGCATTGAATGAACAAGTTTAGCCAGGAAAGATCTAGGATGACTCTTCGGTTGTCTGAGTCTTTCTTCGGGACGCTGAATAAGCGACCTTGAAACTTCAGATGCTTTGTTTCTTTGATTGCATTCTTCTGCAATAGATCTTGGGTAAACAGAGTCAGATCCGGTGTCGGGAGTTGATGGAATTTGGTCGGTGGAGGAGGCCCTCTTATCCAACTCCACCCCAGGCCCTTGGAAATTATGCTGAAGGCCCAAGGACTGAACCTCCAGCGACTCCTGAACGCATAAAGTCTCCCTCCTACCTGAAGATTCTCAGTAGGTGGAGGATTTTCCACCACGGCCTCCGCGTGATCCCTTTCCACGGGAGAAATATCTCCCCTTGCCTCTGTTCTGAAAGGAACCTCTTGATCCATGGCCCCTGCCTCGCTGGTATCCTTGAGAGGCACCCCGGAACTCATAGGTAAGGTTGTAAGCCGGTGAGGTGAATGTACTTGAAGCCATCTGGCTTTTAGGGACGAGAACATATTCCTCTTGGGGCTGAGGTTTGGAGGTGGAGGGTTGGATAGTCTGAGCAACCGGGATCAGTTGGACTACCTGGAGAGGTTGGCGGAACTGGGGAGAACTGCTATTCTGCTGGCGGAACTGTGCAGAACTATAAGGACGTAGCCTTTTCCTGCCCCGGGATTGAACGTTTGACTGTTCGAATTTCCGTTTGGGAGTGAGACCCCAACGGACCTTGAGGCTCTGGTTAACCCTGGCAGCTTCGCTCAACACCGAATTGACCATGTCCTCCGGGAACAGGTCCGGACCCCTAGCGGAGGCTTTAATGAGCTTATTCCGCTCATGGCGGATAGTAGCCTGACAAAACATGCCTACGGCAACGTCTTTTGGCTACCAAGAAGTCATAGCAATCCGATAACAAGGATTGTAAGGTGGCCTTTGTCAAGACCTTAAAGACGTGTTCCTCCTCAAAGTTGAGGGAAAGCATCTCTGACATAGTCGAGATGTTTAGGCTCCTGCCAAATCTAGACCGGGACTCGAACTCGAGTCGAATCAAGGTTTCGGGAAGTCTTGGACGACGTTCGCTAAATTGCGTTGACGCACAATCAGCGGATAATTTGTCAGAGGTAAAGGTTGACTGGATGTTAAGCCAACATTCGTTATCTGATGGGAGCAGAAGAGATGTAGGGTCTGTCTCCCGAAGCTGGGGCAAAGGTTTGTCTTCGGCCACTGCCTGAAGAGCTAAGTCCACCATTTTGGTGACGCAAGGAGTAGGGGTTTGCTCGTCCACAAGAAACATAGTGTACGTGCTCTTGTGGGGAGTTAGCATGGTGTTCGTGCAACCCCACTCGTTCAGGGTTCTAACCCAAACAGACTGAGCCTGTTCTTTTGGGAAGATAACGGTCTCCTTAGGGACCTTATCCAGCCGGACAAGAGCTTCTTCTGTCAGCCGGGGAAGGGGAATTGAAGGCCGGGAGGGAAGAACTCTCAGTCTTCGATGGGCTGGGTTCCAAAGCCTTCAATAGTCAACATCCCGTCAGTGAAAGGGGAGTGGAGCGCCATTTTCCACGGGTTATTTTTAGTGAAAGGCGGGAGTTTTGAGGCGTCCGGGATGAGGAACTGCTGTTGTTGAGGCAGTCCTCCTTCTAAAGTGTCCAGTCTGTTGGTAACGGCAGATAGCATCGTGCTAATCTGAGTCATCATATTAGTGAGAGCCACCGGGTCGAAGTTTGCCGGGGCAACTGAGGAAGTTGGCTGCACTCCCGGGTCCTGAGAGGTAGAGGAGGTGCTAGCTGAGTCACTTGGGGCTCCGGGGAGGGAAGCCTTTTTTGACTTGGTCATTTTGGGTAGTTTAGGATTCTTTGCGAGTCCTAACTAAGGGTCTCTTCTGAGACTTAACCTTGGGAAGAACCGGGTGTGATCTTGGGATAGATTCACGGTTCGCATCAAAACCTAGAAAGGAAGAAGTATCAGATGACGAAGAAAAAGAGGGGCTAAAAAGAGGGATCTTAGCGCCGGACCCACCTGCCTCACCTACCTCCTTACCTGGGTCCGGTTCGTCTAAAACCATAGGTTCTAAATCTAAATTTAGAGCTGCAACATTGTCCTCAATGGGGTCGGGGTCGTCACCGAGGTCAGTACCCTGATCAAGAGCAAGGCCAAGGGTTGCTGCAATGTAGGCAATAATAGGGGCTGCCACTCCTTTAGGTACTGCTGCAAAAGATTTCGCGTTGGGATAAATCAGGTTGCAGTATTCTTCAGAAAAAACGTAAGGCTGCTTGGCCTTGACGTTACGGGCGAAGCCGCCTACCCAAACTTTCAAGGTGGCTCTTGCTGTGTTCTTAGCTGCTTGAGAACTCTGAAAGAGCAGGGATATGGTTAGCAAACCCGGGAGACGGAGCTCGAGAGAAATAATAACCAAAGGTTCATTATACAAAGCAAGATGAATGCAAGTAGAAAAACGACCTATAGAGGACTCACTGATTCCGAAGAGAGGGTGGTGACAAGGTCGTAACAGACAAGGCCGTTGTCGGGGTGCCAAACTATAAGGTCATCCATTTGGACCCCGCAGTTGGCGTGAGATCTACAGACCTCATGACCACAGGGCTGTTGAAGGACGGCCGCGCAGGCTGTCATCTGACAGCGGACCACCTGTAAAAAGGAATAGTCTATGAACACCTAATTAATGATCTCTAGAAGGGACCCCGGAGTGTCCGGACCTTGAAATTAAAGCAAAATGCATAGTCTTAGACTAAACATGCAGAGAACCTTAGACTATTCCAAGAGGAACCCGGAAGAGCCGGGGATGAGAAAAGGATGTATAAAAAAGGGATTGAATAGAATTAAATAACAGTCCCGGGGACCGGGAATAGCAGTAGAATATTACTACACTAAAATATAGTTTTTTATTAACTATTTTCAGTATTGTACTTACAGTATTTATGCTTCTTTATTAAATATTACATAAGTGAACATACCCGTAGCCTACGTGTACGGTGAGTTGTCAAATGTATGTGGTCGAGTTGTCTGAACAAAACAAAAACTTACAGTACAGCTATGCTGTCACTGTACAGTAATATACAGTACACTACTATGTAATATCAGTGAGTTTTATACTGTAGTACAGCACAGTATTATGTAGTAGACAGGAACAACAGTGTTCTGTTATACTATACTTTACAGGAGTGTATGATGACTATGTAATGGTGAATGCAGTGATAGTGAAGGTAATGGGATTAGGCATAGTAAGGATGAACAGAAGGGTGAGAGGAAAAATGAGAAGAAAGGTAAAAGTAGTGTGAAGAAAGAACAGAAGAAAGGTCAGGATGAGAGTGAGGATGATCTTGATGGGTGAAAGTGGTAAGAAAAAGGGTAAAACTGGAATGAATAAGGATAAGTATTTGAGTTTGAAAATATAAATACTCAACTTTCCAGAGGCAGAAGATGCTGGAGAATGCACGTTAAATCCTCGAAAATAGCGATCTAGAACACTAGATAAGTAGGGAGATAATCGTGCGAAAGCGCTACTGAAATAGGAATGAGCGCCATCTTGGAGCCCTGTAATAGTAGGGGAGGAAGGGTAACCTTGATAACGGCTCCCCTTCAATTTCACCACTCTTCCCCATCAGAGCGAAAACGCTATTCAGGGTGAAGATTGCCTTGTGTCGCATCAAGATATACATCCCCTGATATTATGCGATATCCTTAAGAAAAATTTTAAGGATATTTGCGCCAGGAGTTAGAATTCTGGAGACCTATGGTCAATTCTCTAGAGTATCACTGTAGCCAAATATCCCTTAGAAAGCTGTATATAGGAAGCTCCCATCAGGACGACATGGCTTGAGCCCAAAAATATATTTTTCGCTTTGTTTCAAAATCCATTAAATGAGCAAGAAACCAACAAGAAGGGAGTAGGCAGTGAAGATAATGGTGAGAATGAATTTGGGGAATCATGTAAGACAGTGTTTAAGAGAGAGGTACCTTGGTGTGAAAGATTTAATGCACATAGCAGTAGGGATGTATATGACTTTTTTTAGGGTATATGAAAGGTTTAGTCAGGCTAAGTATGGTGATAGCAAGAGAGTTTGGCCTAGGGAGTTAGAAGAATATTTGACAGGGTATTTGCTGACGATGTATGGTGTGATAATGAGTGTAGGGACTGTTGAGTATGAAAGTGGGAAAAAGAGAATAGTTGAGCAGGTAAAACGCATGAAAGGGAGTATTAGGTATATGCCCCCCCCCTCCCCCCACCACCACCTATCCTTCTCCCATCATTCCTTGTTAGCACCCGTGAACGTTCGGACGTGTTTTTCGTAACTCTGTGTTGTTTTGTGTTTTTGATGATGTCCGACGTTTTAGAGATCCCTGCTCCCAAGTTGAGTATTATATTTGTCTGTTTGGGATTTCTAGGTGGCGACACACGTTCATAAGGTGAATTGTTTGTAAGTCAAATCTTGTTAAATTTTGGCCGAGGGTAAGCCTAACCAGGATCCCATGCCTATAATTTCCGCCTACAAAAGTCAACAAATAGTCAGGTTTCACATTATTATTATTAATTGTTCAGCTACAACCCTAGTTGGAAAAGCAGGATGCTATAAGCCTGAGGGCTCCAACAGGAAAAATAGCCCTGTGAGGAAAGGAAATAAGGAAATTACAAGAGAAGTAATGAACCATTAAAACATAATATTTTAAGAACAGTAACAACATTAAAATATATCTTTCAGATATAAACTATAAAAACTTATAAAAGCAAGAGGAAGAGAAATAAGAATAGTGTGCCCAAGTGTACCCTCAAGCAAGAGAACTCTACCCTATGACAGTGAAAGATATTAGATTACCACAATTGTCATTTTGCTTACTGTATTAAATGATATATTGTTTTATTACTGTATGTCTTTATCTTATCTTTGTTATTTCAGTTGAATTTGTGTTTGTATTTCTAAATGTATGTTAAGTTAAGGACCTTCTGTATAGTATTGCTAGTTCTTAGCCATATCCCTTCAATCATAGATGCATTACTTTTTATCCATTCCTTTTAGTCTCTCCTTACTTAGCTGTTCAACATCTTAAAGGTACCTAACTAAAATGTTTACCTCTCATTTCTAAACACATCCTATGAATGAAACCTATGGGAATCTGGAAATAGGACATAATTCTCTTATTGAACATAATAATAATCTCTGAATTCTTAAGAGTTAAATGTCAGACATACCCTTTCCTTGCTAACAGCATGTTTAGGCTTTACTTTTGTTTTTCTAGGAGACTTTCGCCGCTTATTGATATATTCATTTTTTTCTTCGTCAGAGGAATCCTGAAAAATGAGAGAAATCAATTTTGAAAGTAATTCGTATTTTTCCTAGCTATGCAAACCTAAGTCCTTTATAAGTATGGATGTATTCAGTGGTTATTCAAATTATAAACTAGGTAGTTAACGACAGGTGGTAAGCCCACCCACTCGCTTGACAAGACTCCTCACTTTTGATCTTTGGCTCAGACTGAGAAGGGTGACTGAGATAGGTGGGTATGAAGTCCCCTAGAACTAAACTTAATAGTTCTTTTTCTTTCCTGGAAATGTCAGTCTTATTATTCTCATACGGGAGCAAAAGAGATGACTCCAGCAACCTCCTATTAGTCCATCATAGGGAGTAGGAGGTTGATAGTGCCTGGCGCACCTTCTACGAGGACCTCGTCTATGACGCTCAATGAATGTTACATCATCTGCTGCAGATGGAGGAAATACTCTTGGAAAAGGGGAAAAAAGTTTATGCGACCTTTCCCAGCCTTGAACCTGAAAAGAAGATTCATCTGAAAAATAGGCACCTTGTTGTTCCAAAGACCACGGAAAGTTTGGAGCAGGACGAACATCAGGCAAGGTACATACGTGAGGGTGGCTAAGTAAAGCAACGAGTTTGTTATTTGAATAGCCAATGGTTGTTGAGCTATGTGAATCAGCTTGGTGGTGGTTATAAGCCAAAGCTTCCTGATAACAGACCGAAGTTAACGGTTGAACATGACCACGAGGAGTTCCACTCTCATATGAGCCTGAACATGCATAATCGTGTGATAAGGGGACATAGCCATCACACGTTAAAATGGCAGCGCATGTAGTAATATCATCACGTGTGAGCACAGCAGTGTAAACAGACTAGTTGGCCCGAACATTCCACGGAGGAATATCATCCCTCATAGGAATGGCGGCATGTTAAGCGACGTTATTACACGTGGGTATAGCGGAGCTTACAGACTTCTTTGTCTGAACATATATACGAGCTGATCCCTCTATGAACAAAATGTGTGGGACTAATAAAGGCTTTGAAGTTATAACTGATTCCTAGCGGTTGACTTGGAAGGAGAGAACACAATACGTCTAGAGCAACTGGGCTTGGACAAAGTCGTGGTTATGGACAGACGAAGCAGTCCGACCAACCTCAAAATATCGTAATGGGGAGGTTCTAGGACAATTCCACAAAACTTTTAAAGAGGAGAGATGTGCTGAGGACCTCTAGGGGAATGAGGCATGCCTGCCTATGAGAACGATCTGGAGAATGATAAAAGGGATCCTCCAACAAGGATGCTTCCGTGCGAGGAGAAATAGCAGTCTCAACTCTAGAGTTCCACAAACGTAACAGGGAGAGACTTTTGATGCTTTGATTGGAGATACCTCCAAAAGCTAAATGTCTTCTTTGACAAAATCTGTCACATAAGGCTCACCACTCAAAATACTTACAGGAGATGAGAGAGATCTATGCATTACAGAACAATCACAGACCAAGAATACTGGGATCGGATCCGCCTTGGAAAGCAAAGCGGCCATAACCAAAGGATCTGTGGCGAGCATCGACTCATGCACATTCTTAATACTAAAGACATTAATAAAAGTCATCAATTAATAAATTACGACAGTCGTTCTCTGTGACCAGGGATCAGGAGGCTCCACACACGAAGGAGCAAGGTAGGGGATAACTTTCAATACAAATACAGTACGAGTTTACGTTTCTTACCATAGCTGGAAGACGAGGAGGAAGAAGAACAATCTCTTGAGGCTCTTTCCTTTCATCGAGAACGATACCTCTCCCACTGGGAGGACGGTCACTCCCTACAATACTCACATGGAGATTCCACGTAACATCTTTTGCCACAGCATGAGGAGCAAAAGGGATGCAGATCGTCAACTCAACTCGTGAAGGTGCCGCAAGGGTGCCCATCATGGCCGGGGCACAATCGCATGACACTAGAAGAACTAGCCATAATTCAGCACACTTGTTATTGCACAAATAATGAAAGCACAACTTGTTACAATGATATACAAAAAGACACAAAGCACTCAGCACTATATAAGGGAAAGCCAGTGCGGACAAGTTGAGTCGTGATTGTAGAAGAGGAGGGGATGCTTCCTCATAACACAACGACCAGAAGATGACCAAGGTAAGCCATGAAGCAGCGCATTATGCTGCCATACAGTGGTGTTGCCTAGCACCGTATTGTAATGCAATAAAACCCCTTTTTCTTTTTTATTGTCATAGAAAACTGAATTAGGAACATCAGAAGTTCAAATTTGCCGCAAATCTTTCTATGTTGAACAGGCCAACTTAAGACTTTATTCTTAGTTTATATATGACAGATCTATTTTACCATTGTTACTGATCTTAAAATGTTTTATTTATTTCTACACAGATACAAACTTCTGAGTAATTCAGACTCAGATGTTTATCGGACATCGAACAAATTAAACAAAAAAGGGGACCTCTCCTCTCTACGTTCCTCCCAGCCTGACAAGGGACTCAACCGAGTTCAGCTGGTACTGCTAGGGTGCTACAGCCCACCCTCCCCCATTATCCACCACAGATGAAGCTTCATAACGGTGAATCCCCTACTGCTGCTACCTCCGCGGTCATCCAAGACACCGGAGGAAGCAGCAGGGCCCACCAGAACTGCGTCACAATTACTCTCCATTCATTCCTATTTCTAGCACGCTCTCTTGCCTCTCTCACATCTATCCTCCTATCACCCAGACCTTTCTTCACTCCATCCCTCCACCCAAACCTTGGCCTTCCTCTTGTACTTCTCCATTCAACTCTTGCATTCATCACCTTCTTTAGCAGACAGCCATTTTCCACTCTCTCAACATGGCCAAACCACCTCAACACATTCATATCCACTCTAGCTGCTAACTCATTTCTTACACCCGTTCTCACCCTCACTACTTCGTTCCTAACCCTATCTACTCGAGATACACCAGCCATACTCCTTAGACACTTCATCTCAAACACATTCAATTTCTGATTCTCTGTCACTTTCATTCCCCACAACTCCCATCCATACAGCACACGCAGTTGGTACAATCACTTTCTCATACAGAACTCTCTTTACATTCATGCCCAACCCTCTATATTTTACTACTCCTTAACTGGCCCCCACACTTTGCATCCTTCATTCACTCTCTGACATACATTTGCTTCAACTCCACCATTTGCTGCAACAACAGACCCCAAGTACTTAAACTGATCCACCTCCTCAAGTAACTCTCCATTCAACATGACATTCAACCTCGCACCACCTTCCCCTTCCCGTACATCTCATAACCTTACTCTTACCCACATTAACTCTCAACTTCATTCTCTCACACACCCTTCCAAATTCTGTCACTAATCGGCCAAGCTTGTCTTCCGCGTCTGCAACCAGTACAGTATCATCCGCAAACAACTGATTTACCTCCCATTCATGGTCATTCTCGTCTACCAGTTTCAATCCCCGTCCAAGCACTCGAGCATTCACCTCTCTCACCACTCCATCAACATACAAGTTAAACAACCACGGCGACATCACACATCCCTGTCTCAGTCACACTCTTACAGGAAAATAATCGCTCACTTCATTTCCTATCCTAACACATGCTTTACTACCTTTGTAGAAACTTTTCACTGCTTGCAACAACCTTCCACCAACTCCATATAACCTCATTACATTCCACATTGCTTCCCTACCAACTCTATCATACGCTTTCTCCAGATCCATAAACGCAACATACACCTCCTTACCTTTTGCTAAATATTTCTCGCATATCTGCCTAACTGTAAAAATCTGATTCATACAACCCCTACCTCTTCTAAAACCACCCTGTATTTCTAAGATTGCATTCTCTGTTTTATCCTTATTCCTATTAATCAGTACTCTACCATACACTTTTCCAACTACACCCAACAAACTAATACCCCTTGAATTACAATACTCATGCACATCTCCCTTACCCTTATATAGTGGTACAATACAAGCACAAACCCAATCTACTGGTACCATTGACAACACAAAACACATATTAAACAATCTCACCAACCATTCATGTACAGTCACACCCCAGTCCTTCAACATCTCAGCTCTCACACCATCCATACCAGATGCTTTTCTTACTCTCGTTTCATCTAGTGCTCTCCTCACTTCATCTATTGTAATCTCTCTCTCATTCTCATCTCCCATCACTGGCACCTCAACACCTGCAACAGCAATTATATCTGCCTCCCTATTATTCTCAACATTCAGTAAACTTACAAAATATTCCTCCCACCTTTTCCTTGCCTCCTCTCCTTTTAACAACCTTCCATTTCCATCTTTCACTGACTCTTCAATTCTTGAACCAGCCTTCCTTACTCTCTTCACTTCTTTCCAAAACTACTACTTATTCTCTTCATATGAATGACCCAATCCCTGACCCCACCTCAGGTCAGCTGCCCTCTTTGCCTCACCTACCTTGCACTTTACTCCCAAATTTTTCTCTCTATATCTTTCATACTTCTCTACACTATTACTCTGCAGCCATTCTTCAAAATCCCTCTTTTTCTCTTCCACTTTTACCTTCACTCCTTCATTCCACCATTCACTGCCCTTCCTCATGCTGCCTCCAACAAACTTCTTGCCACACACATCACTTGCAATCCCAACAAAATTTTCTTTTACTAACTTCCACTCCTCCTCTAAATTACCAGTTTCTCTTACTTTCACTTCGTCATAAGCTATTTTCAACCTTTCTCGATATTTACTTTTTACCCCCGGTTTTATTAGCTCTTCAACCCTCACTAGCTCCCTTTTACGTCCACTACTCTACTCCCCCATTCTTTTGCTACATCTAATTTTCCTTCCACCAAAAAATGATCAGACATACCATTAGCCATACTCCTAAACACATGCACGTCTTTCAATCTTCCAAACATTCTTTTAGTTATCAACACATAATCCATTAACACCCTTTCTACCACTTGCCACTCTTACCCATGTATACTTGTTTTTATCTTTCTTTTTGAAAAAGCTACAACTCATCACCATCTCTTGCTCAACACACACATCTACTAGTCTTTCACCACTCTCATTTTCACCTGGTACGCCATACTTCCCAATGACACCTTCTACCTCTCCAGTGCTCACTCTAGCATTCAAGTCATCCATGACTACTACATAATTCCTTCTACACACCTAGTTAATTCATTCCAGAACTCATTCCTCTCTTCTTCACTTTTCTCACAACCTGGCCCATACGCACTGACAAAAGCCCAACATTCCCTACCCAACCTAACCCTTACCCACAGTAACCTAGATGATATCTCCTTTCTTTCCACTACTTTACCTGTCATCCATTCACTCAGCAATAAAGCCACACCTCCTCTTGCTCTTCCCCTTCCAATTACAGACACTCTACCAGACATTTCACGAAACATCACTTCACCTTTCCCTTTTATCTTTGTTTCACACAAAGCCAATAAGGAAAGTAAACAAGGAAATAAATAAACCGGAGAGAAATTAATAATTAAAACAAAATACTTTAAGATCAGTAACATTAAAATATCTGATATAAATTATAAAAACTTGAAAAAATAAAAGGAAGATAATTATAATAGAACAGCATGCCAGAGTGTACCCTCAAGTAAGAGAACTAACTCAAGACAGTGGAGGACATTGGTACTGAGGCTATGTCACTACCCAAGAATAGAGAGCAATGGTTTGATTTTGGGGTGTCCTTCTCCTAGAGCTCCTTACCATAGCCAAAGAGTCCCTTCTATCCTTACCAAGAGGAAATTAACCACAGAAAAATTAGTGCAATAGTTAACCCCTGGAGCGAAGAAGAATTGTTTTTCAATGTCACTGCTGTCAGGTGGGTCAGGTGGATGAGGTCAGAGGAGAATGTGTAAAGAATAGACCAGATTATTTGGTGTATGTGTCGGCAAAGGAAAAAAGAGCTGTAACCAGAGAGAGGGAATCAATGTAGTACTGTCTGGCCAATCAAAGGACCCAATAACTCTCTAGCGGTAGTATCTCAACAGATGACTGGTGTCCTGGCCAACCTACAACTGTAACTACAATAAACATGCAGCAAGAGGATTGACCTCAAGCAAAGGATCTCCTACTTCGCTATGGAAGGCAAAAGAATCTACGTTGTCGGGAAAGACCTGGTGAAACACTGCTGTCATCCTTCATCATCTCTTCCTGTAAAAAAATTGACGACAAAGGAGCAGGAAGGGGAATTTCAGAAGTTGGAATGGGAGATCTAGATGTTTTGCTCACTTTTGAAGCTGAAGATGTTGAAGAGCGAACCTATTGAAGTTTCTTTTTCTTTCTGCCATGAAATGTCTCACATTGGGAGGGCAACCACTTCCTACATAACACAAGGAGAGACTGACGTGCACTGATGTCCTCTACACACTGGACACTAAGGATGTGGATGAACATTCAAAAGACTCATGCATGTTCCACAATGACATCTATCCACACCAGGACAAGTTCTTATCCACACAACCTTGCTTTGCACTCATACGGAGATGAGAAAAATAGTTAACACAAAGAAGAAAAACTTCAAAGGCCAGATGTAACAATACACGCCTTAATAGGACGACGGCTAGAGTTGGAATGGGTTGCCCAGTGCAAGTTGGCACCTGTTCACCCTACGCACTGGCGGAAAGTGGCTGCTATATTGGCTGACAGATCCTTAATAATTCATCAACGGCCATCTCCAGCTTGTGCCAAAGTAAAGTCCAATTAAATGAAAAAGGTTTCTTTTGCATAGGAAAGAGAATATCTTTTTATTTAATTTTACAATATTGATATTTCTTTCACTTTGTAAAATTCAATTTACTTATAATTTGATTAATTGGTAAACTGTGGTTATGAACAGTTAGAAAGGCAACTAATGTTTACAGAACAGTAATACAATATACCACAGTAGGTGTACAGCCAGTACTACCCTTCTACAGGAATAAAGTATTAAAGGTTCTGTGCAATGCCTACTTAGTTGCGCCTTTTACTTTTTATCCAATCCTTTTTATCTCTCCTTACCTAGGTGTTCAACTTCTTAAAATTACCTTACCAAAATTTCTACCTCTCATTTCAGAAATATAACTGAATGAGACATGGGAATCTAGAAGTGACAAACTTCTCTTGTTGAACTAATAAATATTACAGAAATGATCACTCGACTCCCAAAGTTGAATGTCATGCATACCTCTTCAGATGTTTGAGCAGGTTGTTTTTTCTTGGGATTCTTCTGTACGTTACTGGTAACTTCATAATCTTCATCATCATCAGAGCAATCCTGGAGAATAGAGAAAAATCAATTATTTTGTTTCATTTGGGAAGAGTAATTTTTGCTAAATAGGATAAATAGTACTAAAACTACTCACTAAAATGTTTGGAGACAAAATGGCTCTTAAATTGGGTTGTCATTTAACATTGTTTATTCTGAGATTCATGTAGTGATACCTCTGGATACGAAAGTTTCTGCTTACGAAAAATTCAGGATACAAAAAGCGATTCGAAGATTTTTATGCCCCAGTATACGAATAAAATTTCAGGATACGAAAACCTTACGAGATCCCAACTTGTCGCCGAGAGTAATTTTAAAAAGCGCGCGCCGCCAGACTTTGAACTTGGGTAGACTCACTTACAGCCTCCCGCTCACCCATTGGTTATCTCCCTACTCAGATGCTAGCCGACGCCATAAGATCCTGCTTTCCTATTGGTCGGCAACTATCCCAGCTTGCTTACGCACGGGCGTTCATCTCTCTCTCTCTCTTTTCGTTCCGACCGCGGTATCATTAACAGACATTGTGTGCTTTCGCTTGTTTGACGTAGTGTTAAATACAGTTCATTCGTACGCCACGTGTTATCGTTGTTAAACATTCGTTACTGTGCACTGTACTGTATTAGTGTTTACTATACATAGTACTGTATATAACGTACTTAGTGTTTTATATTACGTATTACTGTAGCCATGGGTCCCAAGAATGTTGCCGAAGGAAAGAAGACGACGACGATGCTCTCGATGGAGACGAAACTTGAAATCGTAAAAAAGTATAAGTCTGGTATGCGTTTAAGTGCGATCGTCAAGGAGTACGGCCGGAATACGTCTACGATAGGCACCATCCTGAAGCAGAAGGCGGCCATCAAAGAAGCGGCACCTTCTAAGGGCGTCACTATTTTCTCCAACAAGAGAACCCACATGCATGACGAGATGGAGAGGCTGCTTCTTGTGTGGATCAAAGACAGAGATCTCAGGAGACACCATCACTGAGACTACAATTTGCCATAAGGCCACCGCCATTTTCGGTGATCTCGTGCGTTCTCAGGCCGAAGATGGGGCAGGAGAAGGGACATCCCAGCAGGAACCCCAAGAGTTCAAGGCTTCTCGGGGGTGGTTCGAGAAATTCAAGAAAAGGACTGGCATTCATTCAGTGGTACGGCATGGGGAGGCAGCCAGCTCGGACATGAAGGCCGCTGAAGCCTTTGTTAAAACGTTCGACGAGTTGACTGCAGGAAGGCTACAGTTCGCAGCAAGTTTTCAATTGCGACGAAACTGGGCTTTACTGGAAGAAAATGCCTCGTCGGACGTTCATCACGGCGGAGGAGAAGAGGCTACCTGGACATAAGCCCATGAAGGACAGGCTTACCCTTGCTTTTTGTGCAAACGCCAATGGGGACTGCAAGATAAAGCCCCTGCTGGTGTACCATTCTGAAAATCCCCGAGCCTTCAAAGCCCACAAAGTCATCAAGGAGAACCTTCCCGTGATGTGGAGGGCGAATGCTAAAGCCTGGGTAACGAGGCAACTTTTCATTGATTGGGTGAATGTCTGCTTCGGTCCGACTGTCCGAAAATATTTGGAAGAAAAGCGCCTCCCTATGAAATGTCTGCTGGTGTTGGACAATGCTCCAGCTCACCCTCCTGGCCTCGAGGAATATCTTCTGGCCGAGTATTCCTTCATAAAGGTCCTGTATCTACCGCCTAACACCACCCCTCTCCTCCAGCCCATGGACCAGCAAGTTATTTCAAATTTTAAAAAATTGTACACGAAGCATCTCTTCCAGAGATGTTTCCAAGTCACAGAGAGTACAAACCTCACTCTGCGTGAATTCTGGAAGTTTCGAGGCGTACCCTGAACTCATCTTGGAGGAAGCTGTGGCCTGATGCTGTCTCTGCACGAGACTTTGAGGGGTTCGGGAAGCCTGGAGGCGAAGCCGAGATCGTTGACGATCCTGAACCCATTCAGCAGTCTGAGGTGGCTGACATCGTACATCTTGGTACGTCCATGGGGCTGGAAGTTAGCGCCGAGGATATAGAAGAACTTATCGAGGAGCACCACGAGGAGTTGACGACGAACGACCTGAAGGAGTTGGAGACGATGCAAATGAGTGTTGTTCAAGAGCAGTTCTCTAGCGGTGATGAGGATGTTACACCTTTGAAAACGGCAGACATTAAGGAAATTCTCGCATGTTTCCATAAAATGGCAGACTACGTCGAAAAGGAACATCCAGAAAACGTTTATACCAACCGTGCGCTTCAGCACTGCAATGACGTTTGCCTAACGCATTTTAGAAATGTGTTGAAAAGTAGGCAGAAACAAGCTTCAATGGATAGTTTCTTATTAAAGAGGCCAGCGGTATTAGTAGGCCAAGACGAAGGTGAAAGTGAAGAAAAGAAACAGAAAAGAGGAAGTGATGAAGAATTAGAAGGTGAAAGTAAAGAAAAGAAACAGAAAAAGTGATGAAAAAGTAGAAGAAATTTAGAAAATATGAAAAACGTAAAGTTATAAAAAAGCAAAAAAAAAAATACAATTTTAAGTTTTATGTTACCGTTAAGTGTTAAAGTAATTTTTTCTTTCATTTTATAGTTTTCCATACGTAATGTTAAGTGTTAATTATTTCTGCCATTTTTTTTATTTCGTAAAGTTTAAGTGTTAATGTGTTAAGTGTGTAAATTACTGTACGTAGTCTGTCACTTGTTACGTTTTCTGCCTTATGCCATCCTCCTCTGCCGCGACTTCGCTATCGGACATCGTCTCAATCAAAAGGTAAGTTTCAACTTTTTTGTTACACTAATTAACTGTAACCTTTTTTTCCGGGTATCAATCCTTAATTTAGGTGTATGTACAGGTAACAATACACCTTCACTGATCCAAATGCTTTACATACAGTACCGTAACTTTTATACAGTAGTAAAGAAAACGGACCGTTTTCATAGGGCTTGGAGGGGATAACTAGGCTATAACTACATTATTGAATAATCTCATGGTGGTTTCTCGAATGGATTAGGCTGTTTTTAACGGTTGGGTTAATTATTGAATGATAGAAATTGCTGCATTGCATGTTTATTACTACAGTTTAGCGTGTTTAGGAAAGAAAAGGTGTCTTTTCGTAAGGCTTGGAACGGATTAGGCTACACTGTATTTACATGTAAAACGCGACTCAGGATACGAAAAAATCAGGATACGAAACCGTATCCTGAACGGATTACTTTCGTATCTTGAGGCATCACTGTATTTTACAATTCCAGATTCCGTTGTTATTAGAAATATGTCCATACTACATCATGTATAATCAGGTAATTAAATTTTGTAGGCTTTTAAGTAGAATATTTAAAGTGTTTTGGAACTAAGTACTATTTCAACCTATGACAGAGAGAGAGGACTACTATTTGCCATTTAATTACCATCGTTTGGCTTAATGTATACCTGATCTCTTGCATAAGGATACACTCAGCCAGACTACATTTTGTTTTCCTTTTTTTTTTTTTTAAATATAATGGGCAGGCATAATTGAAGGGACAAGTATGCCTGGTGGTTTATCAGGAAGTAGCATCTCCCTATCTGTTACTTATTTTCCTCTATGGTATTTCCTCTCCTTCCTTCAGTTGAAGAGGCTATCATATATCGTAGTAAACCATGCACGGTGTGTGGGCTCAAACATGTTGACCAATTCTATCCAACATTTTGTCTTTAGACTGTAGGTTCATTTTATTTTCTCTGTATACAGTCAAGGACATAACTAATTCGGAATTAATTTGTACTTTTCCTAACAATACAAATCTAGAGCTATTTAAAGGGATATTAATTTCAACAAAGCTGAAAAAAGAGCCATGAGACTTTTAGTGGAGGATAATCCCCCGACCAGCTAGTTAGCGAGAGGGGTAGGGGTAGCTGGCTACCCGACTCACTCACACATCTGGGCTGAGCTCCCACTTTGCTTGAGGGCAGGATTTCTTGGGGGACAGGTGCGGGCGGGCCAATCTGTATAAATAGCTCCAGGTTTATATCATTAAGAAAAATACAAATTACATCTGAATTTGTCATTTTTTCCATCACACTATACAAACCTTCGCTATTTGTAGGGATAACTTAACCCTTAGGAGGGTGAAAGTCCTTAATAACTGGCTTTTGGCACTGATCTACGGATTTCTCCCTACGATATTAGATTGTAACTGGTAGGAACCCTTGCACCTCACAAAATATCGTGCTATGTATAACTAGCAGCCTCTGCAAGCTGTGTGCTTGTGATACAAGCAATGTGACTAGTCTAGGTAAAGAGTTCTCCGAGTTATAGGAACCTTTGAGAATACTATAGACTTTACTTAATCCTCCTTTGCAAGAGGTATTGGGCATGCAACAAGTATCATTTCTAACCAGGTTTCACAAAGGAAATGGTTCTACATGCAAAGAGCGGAGGTCAGCTTTGTAGAGTACTATAGGTGTTGTTACCCCCACAGGATACCTGAAGAACGTCTCCATTTTCCTGTGGGTCACGTCTTGCAGGAAGTGGGCGGTGAAAGTCAAATATACACATCTGCTGATAAGGAATGGGATGCGATACCCTACAGTACACAGATCACTGAGATTATCCAGGGATCTGCCTCGAACTGCATCCATCTCCACCAGCCAGGTTGCAGGCCAAAACAGGTTCGTCCTAGACTTCATAATGCCTCCTCTGTTAGACAAAGGAAGGAGATGAAATGACGAACCAGCCCGAAGGGAGCTTGAGGAGCAAGCACCCCGAGATATAACCTTCTTCCTTGCTGCTGACAACCCTTTAGACAAGGGCATGACCGAACTGGTCGAAGGAGGTTTCAGGGTCCCAAATACTTGGTCCAGGACCGTGTCTCTACCTTCAGGAGGAGCTATTTTTTGGTTAGACAAACCATTGAAAACCCTCATGCAGGTAAGGACTGGTTAGATGGCAGATTCCTATTCCCATCGCTTCGGTTTGGACTGGAACTTTTGACTTGCCCTGGGAAAATTGTTACCATCTGAATCCAGGAATTCATCCACTTCCAAGCTATCATCCCTAGAAGCCCGGAGTGGGTCAGAGTCATCAACATGAAGGATATTCTGAGAGGGGCCCAGTACAGGGGAGTCTCTAGCCCTCGCCTTCTTGAGGGCATCATGCACCTTTGAGTTTTAGGGACAGTCTTGATGTCCTTAGGCTTCCTACGGCACAGCAAATACTCCTCCAGTAAGGATTTTGTTGGAGATTGCTGCTCTTTAGGAACCTGAACCTCTTTAGCCTGATGTTCTTTCTCCTACGTACATGGTTTGGAGGGATGACGTAGTTCGGGTGGAACTACCTCAATAGGAGAGAGCCTGAACAAAGGTACGAGAACGATTTTACGAGGAGAACCAATGTCTCTGCTCACCCTAGGGTGAAGGACGTCTGTATGTGGAGGGGTCTTACTTCTCCTCTACTTAACCGTAATGACTAGCGTTAGTTCCAAGGCATAAGGTCATGTACCAACACTGGGGCACATTTTGCATCCCTCATCGGTCGCCCAATGGGAGAAAGGGGCGGCACTGAAACTGGTTTCTGAATTGGAACCGAAAGCTTCTTAGGGTCAGAAGGCAAAAAAAAAAAAAAAAAAAAAAAAAAAAAAAAAAAAAAAAAAAAAAAAATTCTCCAATTGCATGACCGGCGTAGAGGCAGCCCCAGGCCTCTGCTGAGAATATTCATCTATCGGTGAAAAGCGCTTATGCCTAGGAAGATCTGCCATGGCGACTGAGACCGCCTTGATGAGCCTGTCAAACAATGACGGCTGATTTACCACTGATGACAGGTTCGGGGTGTCCTTGGGAAGCCCTGGAGGTGGGGAAATCCACCTTGCATGCGACTGACACTATGAACTGGACAATTCCTGTTTTGGGTATTTCATGGGATTGGCTAAAGAGAATGTGCATGTAAGGACATGTCAAATAAGGCGTAGAATGTCAAAAATTGGAAATAATGACAATAGGCCAACTTTTACTCGTGAAAACAATGAACAATACTAATATGAATTATAATAGATATCTAAGATATGAAAAATGTAGAAATGATAGTTGAGAAAATAAGAAACAAAATTAGAAAAAATAAATCACGTATCGTCGTGTTTACATCTATTAGGGTTACAAATGTGATCAGAGATAATATATTGAGGAAATACCCTAAGATGTCTGTGAAATGCAAGTACTGTAAAAGATGTCAGAATTTTGAAATCTATAAAAAATTAAGGGGAAGATTTATATGGATAGGGACATTTTCAGGTAATTATTTATGGTAATTAGGTGTGACGGAATTTGACCAAAGCTCTCAACTACTTGCATGACTGGTGTTTTAGGTGGTGCTGTTTATGGGATTCAGAGGGGGAGTAAAGGAGGTGTGGCTCAAGGGAAGAGCGACACAGCTACGTCTTACGTTAGAGAATACTTTCTGTGTGATTTGAACGCATATGACATCATTGAAATACACTAAAATAGTCCTTACATAATCATGAATAATGACTAAAATCGCAAGTGTTTCAGTTGGTGGGATGCGATGTGAGGATCCCTACGACTCCAAGCGGGGGGTTTGAATAATGCCTCAGGTAGGGAGTGTTGCCACTGGCTAGAGTAAATGATGTGATTCTATATAGTAACATAAAACCAGACTAAAATTCCTCTTACACAATCAGGAATAAAGACTTAAATCACAAAGACTTTGCTGGTTGGCTGAAGAAAGGATGGTAATATCAGGGAGGGGAGGAGATTTTTAGTGATATACAACCATATTTTGTACTCTTTAGTAGGATATAAGAGTGATTTTAATTTCCATATGGTTTATATTTCTAAATTATGTATCTTGGACGTCATCCTCTGTAATACAGGGCAGGTTTAGATACCAAGCGATGTCATTGTAGCGAAGGGGTTAAAGGATGTGATGATGATAACAATAACAGTCTAATTTGGGTTTTATATTGGGACTACCTAATGGAAAATTTCATGCATTGCTAGTTGAGAGAGAGAGAGAGAAAAGAGAGAGAGAGAGAGAGAGAGAGAGAGAGAGAGAGAGAGAGAGAGAGAGAGAAATAGAAAATTATTGAAAGGCCAAGCAAACAAGCATGCAAATACCTTCCGCTCATATGAAAACTATCTACTGTACATTATAAACAATAAGGCATGTACAACCAAACTTATATTGAAGACATTCAGAACTGACAACAAAAGAAATAAAAACGGCTAATACTGATACTGTAGTTAACATTTATGAAACAATAGAAACACAGTGATAAAAATTATTATAGTAATCTACAAATACACAGCACTTCACATACCGAGTTCAGATCCATATATCCCTTTTCAGGAAGACGAGTGCTTGCTCTTTCGGGATTCTTTCGTACATTTGAACGCTCTTCTTTGGAGTTACCCTGAAAAAAAAGGAGAAAAAAAGGATTTGAGTATTCTAAAATTAGAATTATCTTTATTCATTACAGTATAAGCCAAGCTATAGCTCTAGTTTGATAAACAGAATGCTGTAAGCAATCAGTACAGAAAGTCAAGGTAAAAACATCCAATTTGCGAACTTTCAGATTTATGAACATATTACTGCAAGTAAAAAATATGTTCAAACTCCGTAAAGTTATAATATTGAAATTAGCACCACTCCTGGCTGGGTCCCGATGCAGCCACCGCAAAAAAATAAAAAAATCTATTTTTTGCTATTGTGATCGTCGTAAATGTTTGTGTATTACCTCCACTATATCTTTGGCTTATTACTGTAAATTACAATAACGATAACTACGGATGATGAGCAGATTACTAGTGGTAGTGCAATGAAGCGCAAGATTAGTGGCAATAGTGTTAGTAATGTGAAGAAATGGTAAGCCATTTCGATGGAAATGAAAATAACCATTACCAAGAAACCAGATAGCTGCGAGAAGGCAAATACAGTACCACATCAAACAAATGAAACAAAACAGGGGACCTCTCCTCTCTACGTCCCTCCCAGCCTGACAAGGGACTCAACCAAGTTCGGCTGGTACTGCTAGGGGTGCCAAGAGCCACCCTTCCTCGTTATCAACCACAGATGAAGCTTCATAACACTGAATCTCCAACTGCTGCTACCTCCGCGGTCATCCAAGGCACCGGAGGAAGCAGCAGGGCCTGCCGGAACTGCGTCACAATCGCTTGCCATTCATTCCTATTTCTAGCACGCTCTCTTGCCTCTCTCACATCTATCCTTCTATCCCAGAGCTTCCTTCACTCCATCCATCCACCCAAACCTTGGCCTTCCTCTTGTACTTCTCCCATCAACTCTTGCATTCATCACCTTCTTTAGCAGACAGCCATTTTCCATTCTCTCAACATGGCCAAATCACCTCAACACATTCATATCCACTCTAGCTGCTAACTCATTTCTTACACCCGTTCTCACCCTCACTACTTTGTTCCTAACCCTATCTACTCGAGATACACCAGCCATACTCCTTAGACACTTCATCTCAAACACATTCAATTTCTGTCTCCCATCAATTTCATTCCCCACAATTCCGATCCATACATCACAGTTGGTACAATCACTTTCTCAAACAGTAATCTCTTTACATTCATGCCCAACCCTCTATTTTTTACTACTCCCTTAACTGCCCCCAACACTTTGCATCCTTCATTCACTCTCTGATGTACATCTGCTTCCAATCCAACATTTGCAGCAACAACAGACCCCAAGTATTTAAACTGATCCACCTCCTCAAGTAACTCTCCATTCAACCTCGCACCACCTTCCCTTCTCGTACATCTCATAACCTTACTCTTACCCACATTAACTCAAACTTCCTTCTCTCACACACCCTTCCAAATTCTGTCACTAATCGGCCAAGGTTCTCTTCCGCATCTGCAACCAGTACAGTATCATCCGCAAACAAAAACTGATTTACCTCCCATGCATGGTCATTCTCGTCTACCAGTTTTAATCCTCGTCCAAGCACTCGAGCATTCACCTCTCTCACCACTCCATCAACATACAAGTTAAACAACCACAGCAACATCACACATCCCTGTCTCAGACCCACTCTCACCGGAAACCAATTGCTCACTTCATTTTTTACCCTAACACACGCCTTACTACCTTTGTAGAAACTTTTCACTGCTTGCAACAACCTTCCACCAACTCCATATAACCTCATCACATTCCACATTGCTTCCCTATCAACTCTATCATACGCTTTCTCCAGATCCATAAATACAACATACACCTTACCCTTTACTAAATATTTCTCGCATATCTGCCTAACTGTAAAAATCTGATTCATACAACTCCTACCTCTTCTAAAACCCCTCTGTACTTCTAAGATTGTATTCTGTTTTATCTTTAATCCTATTAATCAGTACTCTACCATACAATTTCCCAGCACACTCAACAAACTAATACCCTTGAATTACAACACTCATGCACATCTCCTTTACCCTTATATAGTGGTATAATACACACACAAACCCAATCGACTGGAACCATTGACAACACAAAACACACATTAAACAATCTCACCAACCATTCAAGTACAGTCACACCCCCCTCCTTCAACATCTCAGCTCTCACACCAGCCATACCAGATACTTTTCCTACTCTTGTTTCATCTAGTGCTCTCCTCACTTAAAATATTCCTCACACCTTTTCCTTGCCTCCACTCCTTTTAACAACCTTCCATTTCCATCTTTCACTGTCTCTTAAATTCTTGAACCAGCCTTCCTTACTCTCTTCACTTCTTTCCAAAACTACTACTTATTCTCTTCATATGAATGACCCAATCCCTGACCCCACATCAGGTCAGCTGCCCTCTTTGCCTCACTTACTTTACACTTTACTTCCACATTTTTCTCTCTATATCTTTCATACTTCTCTACACTATTACTCTGCAGCTATTCTTCTGAAGCCCTCTTTCTCTTCCACTTTTACCTTCATTCCACCATTCACTGCCCTTCCTCATGCTGCCTCCAACAAACTTCTTGCCACACACATCACTTGCAATCCAAACAAATTTTCTTTTACTAACTTCCCCCCCTCCTCTAAATTACCAGTTTCTCTTACTTTCACTTCGTCATATGCCATTTTCAACCTTTCTTGATATTTACTTTTTACCCCCGGTTTTATTAGCTCTTCAACCCTCACTAGCTCCCTTA
Source organism: Palaemon carinicauda (assembly GCF_036898095.1). NCBI lineage: Eukaryota > Metazoa > Arthropoda > Malacostraca > Decapoda > Palaemonidae > Palaemon > Palaemon carinicauda. Next base: position 29,354,045 of record NC_090769.1, read on the forward strand.
TACATCCGCCTACTCTATTCCCCTACTTTTGCTACAACTAATTTTCCTTCCAACAAAAAATGATCAGACATACCGTTAGCCATACCCCTAAACACGTGCACGTCTTTCAATCTTCTAAACATTCTTTTAGTTATCAACACACACTTCCATTTGCCATTGTTACTCATGTATACAGTACTTGTTTTTATCTTTCTTTTTGAAAAAGCTAGAATTTATCACCATCTTTTGCTCAACACACACATCTACCAGTCTCTCACCACTCTCATTTACACCTGGTACGCCATACTTCCTAAAGACACCTTCTACCTCTCCAGCGCCCACTCTAGCATTTAAGTCACCCATGACAACTACATAATTCCTTCCACCCACCTAGGTAATACATTCCCGAACTCATTCAGCTCTTCTTCACTTTTCTCACAACCTGGCCCATATGCACTGACCAAAGCCCAACATTCCCTACCCAACCTAACCCTTACTACATTAACCTAGATGATATCTCCTTCCATTCAACTACTTTATCTGTCAACCATTCACTCAGCAATAAAGCCACACCTTCTCTTGCTCTTTCCCTTTCAATCCCAGACACTCTACAAGACATTTCACCAAACATCACTTCACCTTTCCCTTTTATCTTTGTCTCACACAAAGCCAATATATCCATCATTCTATTCCTAAACATACTTCCAATCTCACATCTTTTACTCTATCGTACTACATCCACGCACATTTAAATACCCCAAAACTAGAGTGTGGGGAGCAGTCACTCTCCCTCCAACTCCACCTCTTTGATATCTCACAGGATTATAATACAGGAGAGGGGGTTCCCAGCCCCCTCGTCCCGTCCCGTCCCTTTTAGTCGCCTCTTACGACACTCAGGGATACATTGGCACTATTGTAATTGTTTTTATGCCCCCACGGCCACAAGGGGCAACATAAATTAAATAAAAGACAACTTTATATCATGCTCTTGCTAAACACGCAACATAACACTGCAACCACTGCTCTGTTCAAGTTTCATCACCGATCATAACGAACAAACGAACACATCTGCGTGTAAGTTAGCTTTTACAGCAACAGATATCTTGCCAAGTATGTTATGTAATTATAACATTATTAATTTTATCCTTTCTAATAATGCCTAAAGAAATATGAAGATTTAACGGGGAATTGAGAGAGAGAGAGAGAGAGAGAGAGAGAGAGAGAGAGAGAGAGAGAGAGAGAGAGAGAGAGAGAGAGAGAGAGAGAGAGAGAGAGAGAGAGAGAGAGAGAGAGAGAGAGAGAGAGAGAGAAAGAGAGAGAGAGAGAGAGAGAACGTATTATGATAAATAAGGTCTATAAACGAACTGTATGGATACTGTAACTATTGCATATTGGTGCTGATGTAATGTTCATTATGAAGAAATTTCAGATAAATTAAGAAAATTATTCGTACTGTATGTATGGGTAATCGCAATACAATAGCGTGACCTTGAGATTAGCTGATGCCTACCAAAAGTAGTTGTTGATTATTGAAATGCTCAAGAAATTGAAAAAATTGAATACAAACATGCTTTAATAAACCACAATAATGCCTAATGAAATATGATGGCTTAGTAATGAATGGCAAATTAAATACTGTATGAAGCTTTAAAAGTGAACTACCCAAATCGCACACACATACACAGAGCGAGAAGGTGTTTGGACGATAACTAATAATAATGGCTACAAACAAACTGTATGAAAACTCTGATACCTTACAACATATTGATGCTGATGCAGCATTCATCATGAAGATATTTCAAATAAATTAAGAAATTATATATACATTACGCCACTCGTATGTGTGCAACCTTTTGATACGGTAGCAAGACCTTCCGATCAGCTTATCATAACTAAAGGTAAACAAAATACTACTGTAAGTCTTGATGTTTAAAATTCTTTTGAAATTTAAAAATACAATACAAAAATTTTTTGTTAGAACATTTGATATTCTATTGAAAAACAAAATGGAATACTGACACAGTAAGAAAATAATGATAAAATATGATTGCCGAATCATGACGCATCTTAATAAATCTACGCCTTAGTCCCTATATCGGTCGTAAGTTCGACTACCTGTAATATTTGGATAATCCAGAAAAATGGAAAATCCAGCACCCTCCAGGTCCCAAAGTTGTCAGATAAGTGATGGCCTACCAATATTGATTTTATATGAAAGGGGACTATTTGTTGACTTCTGAAAGTCGTAGGCAATTAAGTTAGGCTACGCATACCCTAGGCCAAAATTCAACCCCAGGGGAACTTGAACGATAACGATTTATGAACAATTCAAGCAACGAACGGCCTCTCGGTCCCCATTGCATTCGTTGGTTAAGGACTGTGTACACATAAAAGGAAACGGAGTAATGAAAAATTATGAAAGTGACAAAACAAATAATGTATATATACTGATGTTTTGTGCAACTGAGAAGGTAGACTGATTATGTTTCTCATAAGTGAAACTACAATCAAGGATACCTGGAATTTTTAAATGAGTTGGGCATAAAAGTCCTTAAAGAATCATTGTCCTTGGTTAAATATAAAAATAAACCAATCTCCACATTATATACAGAACGAGAATACGATTACTCGCATTCACAAGGCTGATGAACTGCAACTATAATATGTTAATTCAAGAATATAATGCGAGTGCCTTGCAGCATGAGCGCAAATAAGCAAGTGTGAGTGCTTTGAAATATGTGCGCAAAAAGGTGAGCACGTGATAGAATGAGCAAGGGAACATGCGTGAGTCGACGGAAGGTCAGACTCGGTAAAATATGCAGTAACATGAGAGCGTGCCATAATAGGGGGTGCGCTTATGTTACAGAAAAGTTAATATCCGAAGAATGTGCACTCATCTCACTCAAAAGATGATGGTGTGTCAACATGGCCGCATATGCACAGAGGCGCAAGGCCTCTCAAGAAAATTAGATCTTTCTCGTGTCCTATGTCAAGAAGATTTTTAATACTCTTCCGAGGAGAAGGACCTATGAATCCACATTGATGAGGACAATCCCCAAGGGGAGCTCTGCGGGTGCTCTTTCCTCTTGGCCTCTGGGAGGCAAAAACTGCTTGCCTTCGTAGAGGACGTGCTTGATGGAATAGGGCTGGGTGGAAAGGTAGGACGCAGACGATTCCTTCTCTTAATCGTCGAAGGTGATGCTTGAGCCATAGGTGAAGGAGCTGTGGAAGGTGAGACTCAGCGATCAACTGCACCTTTCGAGGTCTAGAGCAGACCTTAGGGGGTCACACCAGCATTTTCCTTTGCAGGGCTACTGGAGGAGTGGCCACAGAGGAAGCTTTAGACTTAGAGGTTGCTATGGCTGCCATAAACTACTACTCTGATGGAATGCCCTCCAAACTTAAGGGGGGCCACAAAGTCTTTAAGGTATTGTCCATTGCTGGATCACCACCTAAATAGGAGATATCAGACTCACTTCGAATTAACTGGGGACTACCTACCTCTTCAAGGAAAGCAGAAAGGGCCATTACCCCAAGAGCTTGTCCTAATTCTAGGTTGCCTTCCTTCTACGTCACCCCGCCAGGGAGGAGTGAAAGTGAGGGTTTGAAGCCCAAGTACCAGAAGAGAGAAGCTTTGCAGAACTCTTCAACTTCATGGAAGACCCCAGAGAAGTAACCTCCTCAGCCTTCTTTTTCCTGCTATTACCATACTCAGGCAACTGCAAGGCAAGATGATGACACTTTACAGTTATGGCCCCTGCAAGAAGGGCATGATGAATTGGGGGTCCACTGACCTCCTGTTCATGAACGTTCCACATCTACGACCCGGAATGCCACGACTGTACCGCATGCCCACATGTGGCTTCTCCATACATCTAAACAATCCAATCAAACAAAAGAAAAAGAAAAAAATTACTAGGCCAAGTTTTGTCACACAGAGCACGTCTGTACAACTCGACGGCTCAAATCAAAATGTCTACTCACGTAGCCTACAAGAGGGCAAGCCTTCACCAATACCCACCCGTAACTGCCAACACCTCGTCATAACTTTTACAGCCAAGTTTTTAGTTTCGCTGAAATGATACCACCAATAAGAGATGAAGGTTTGTATTCATGTCAGAACAAACAATTACTGTTACTAAAGTAATTCAATCTACTTTCAATAAAATAATCATCTATCAAAAATTCACTACCAGACTTCTAACCAGGACAATACTGTAACAGCACTCATGAGTTGTTGCACTTACCTTCAATTCTTTTCCATTTTGCTTTACTTTCTTTATAGTTCTTCTAGCAGATAATGGCTGTAAAGAAAAAGGGAAAATTACAATTACATGTAAAAAATACACTTGCTTTATATACACATACATACATATACCAAGGCACTTCCCCCAATTTTGGGGGGTAGCCAACATCAACAAAGAAACAAAAACAAAAAGGGGACCTCTACTCTCTACGTTCCTCCCAGCCTAACAAGGGACTCAACCGAGTTCAGCTGGTACTGCTAGTGTGTCACAGCCCACCCTCCCACATTATCCACCACAGATGAAGCTTCATAATGCTGAATCCCCTACTGCTGCTACCTCCGCGGTCATCTAAGGCATCGGAGGCAGCAGCAGGGCCTATCGGAACTGCGTCACAATCGCTCGCCATTCATTCCTATTTCTAGCACGCTTTCTTGCCTCGCTCACATCTATCCTCCAATCACCCAGAGCTTCCTTCACTCCATCCATCCACCCAAACCTTGGCCTTCCTCTTGTACTTCTCCCATCAACTCTTGCATTCATCACCTTCTTCAGCAGACAGCCATTTTCCATTCTCTCAACATGGCCAAACCACCTCAACACATTCATATCCACTCTAGCTGCTAACTCATTTCTTACACCCGTTCTCACCCTCACTACTTCGTTCCTAACCCTATCTACTCGAGATACACCAGCCATACTCCTTAGACACTTCATCTCAAACACATTCAATTTCTGTCTCTCCGTCACTTTCATTCCCCACAACTCCGATCCATACATCACAGTTGGTACAATCACTTTCTCATATAGAACTCTCTTTACATTCATGCCCAACCCTCTATTTTTTACTACTCCCTTAACTGCCCCCAACACTTTGCAACCTTCATTCACTCTCTGACGTACATCTGCTTCCACTCCACCATTTGCTGCAACAACAGACCCCAAGTACTTAAACTGATCCACCTCCTCAAGTAACTCTCCATTCAACATGACATTCAACCTTGCACCACCTTCCCTTCTCGTACATCTCATAACCTTACTCTTACCCACATTAACTCTCAACTTCCTTCTCTCACACATTCTTCCAAATTCTGTCACTAATCGTCCAAGCTTCTCTTCTGTGTCTGCAACCAGTACAGTATCATCCGCAAACAAAAATTGATTTACCTCCCATTCATGGTCATTCTCGTCTACCAGTTTTAATCCTCGTCCAAGCACTCGAGCATTCACCTCTCTCACCACTCCAACAACATACAAGTTAAACAACCACGGCGACATCACACATCCCTGTCTCACCCCACTCTCACCGGAAACCAATCACTCACTTCATTTCCTATCCTAACACATGCTTTACTACCTTTGTAGAAACTTTTCACTGCTTGCAACAACCTTCCACCAACTCCATATAACCTCATCACATTCCACATTGCTTCCCTATCAACTCTATCATACGCTTTCTCCAGATCCATAAACGCAACATATACCTCCTTACCTTTTGCTAAATATTTCTTGCTTATCTGCCTAACTGTAAAAATCTGATTCATACGACCCCTACCTCTTCTAAAACCACCCTGTATTTCTAAGATTGCATTCTCTGTTTTATCCTTGATCCTATTAATCATTACTCTACCATACACTTTTCCCACTACGCTTAACAAACTAATACCTCTTGAATTACAACACTCATGCACGTCTCCCTTACCCTTATATAGTGGTACAATACATGCACAAACCCAATCTACTAGTATCATTGACAACACAAAACACATATTAAACAATCTCACCAACCATTCAAGTAAAGTCACACCCCCCTCCTTCAACATCTCAGCTCTCACACATTCCATACCAAATGCTTTTCCTACTCTCGTTTCATCTAGTGCTCTCCTCACTTCATCTATTGTAATCTCTCTCTCATTCTCATCTCCAATCACCGGCATCTCAACACCTGCAACAGCAATTATATCTGCCTCCCTATTATCCTCAACATTCAGTAAACTTTCAAAATATTCCGCCCATCTTTTCCTTGCTTCCTCTTCTTTTAACAACCTTCCATTTCCATCTTTCACTGTCTCTTCAATTCTTGAGCCAGCCTTCCTTACTCTCTTCACTTCTTTCCAAAACTACTTCTTATTCTCTTCATATGAATGACCCAATCCCTGACCCCACCTCATGTCAGCTGCCCTCTTTGCCTCACGTACCTTGCGCTTACACACAGCATAGTATTTCAATATTTCAGAAAGTTAAAAACAGGCTATTTAAATTTGGTATTTCTGGAATAATTCAAATAATGTATGTTGTGAGTGCTATTTCAACAGTTATATTCTATGAAAACTGACCTTTCACCATAATTAATTCATGATTAAATGTCTAAATATGCAAAAAAAAAAGTTCCATTATCTTTTCTACTAAATATGAATAACCATAACAAAACTGCAAGTAATTTGTATTTTTCCTAACTAAACAAACCTGGGTTCTTTACTTAGAAGAAATCAGTACAAGCCAGCATATCAGCTATAAAAACTTATAATGAGGTGTCAACCACCATTCCAGTTGTTACCAGTGGTAGCAGTGAGAAGCAGTGCCCCTTACCCCTCCACTCACTCATACCTTCTTCACTTTGATCACATCTGGGACTTTCTCTGGTGGTAGGTGATAGTGGGTAAACTATGTGTAAAGAACTTAGGTTTGTATGGTTAGGAAAGATACAAATTACTTCCAAATTTTTTACCATTACTAATACAAACATTAGTTTTTTACTTAGGAGACTCAGCCTAAAGTGGATGGAAGTCCTTTAATCTGACTGAAATTTTTGACCTGGGATTACTGCATCCGAACACGATAATGCGAGGGATGAGCATCCTGACACCTCAAACCTGAACCCTGTCAGTATCAGCCAATTGACAGCCTGTGTGAAAGTGATCAGGTGTGTACAAAGGTAATTGTGATAATATGGACGTAACAGAATATATAAACATATATTCTAGCTACAAGCAATATGGGGCATACTTACCAGTCATTCCCTCTTCATTCACCCCAGACTAACACGGCAACCTCTGCCCTCGAACGACTGTTAATAGTCCTGTGCAGCTACCACAGGGTTTAACAAAAATGGGTCAAGAGATCAGTGTTACATCTTGCAGGTAGTGGATAATGAAGGTAGACTGTCTCTTGCACACACAAGCTCGTAGTAGCTGCATCACAGAAAAGTTCTTTTTGGACATCGTGTTGTATTGGTTTACGGACATTAACCAGATGTAGCACGCAGACTGCCTGGTGTCCGTATGCCGACCACACTGTAGTGGTTTGCGGACTGTGGCCAGAGGTAGCACCCGAACTGCCTAGTGTCCGAATGCCGACCACAACCCAACGTTCACTACACAACAAATATACAATGGTGTAATACCCAAAAAAACCTAAGTAACAGGTCAAGAGAACGGAGCTCTGGGCACCACCCCTTGATTTATACTGGGCAAGGGGACCCAGCTTGAACCTTGTTATTTATCATACCTTTCCTTCTCTTGCCTTTGGCTTGCTGATTATAAGTAAAGGTATAAGAACATTAGGTGAAAGGGAATATTATAATTAATAAAGGAACACACTGTGGGAGGAAAGAATTATGATAAATTACTGTACTTAAGAGATCTTAAAAAACAGTGGCTAGGGAAGGGAAAATGTGGTGAGAGGTTCTGAAATGAAATGCTGTATTCCTAAAAACAAGAAAAAAAATATTCATTTATAAATATTTATCTGTCAATTCCAATAACCAAATTTAGGGCAAAATTATCAGTCCTTTACACTCCAGCTCCACAAATAACAAACTAGAAATTACCCATAAGAAAATATAGATCTGTGAAAATACTGTGCTACCATACTTTCCCCTGAATCAATACTGTCCCTTCAATATCCAGTTCACCACTAAGCTGCAAAGTCACTTACAATTTTTTCATATTCTGAACAGTTCAGCCGCATACGCTGCTGTGCAGGTCTCTGCGGGCCCACCATTACAATGTCTCGAAAAGTTTGTCAACAGTACATTTGAAATCTCTCAATCTTGGAAGGGGTTTTGAATAAGTCTGAATTCATACTAAACTCAAAAGTCACTCTCTTCCTAACATCGGAATTCACTTCTTGGGCCTCTGACCAGATATGCCATTTCAATAGCTCCTGTTAACTATTTAATGTTCATGACACACTCTCATATAGCAACACAGTAGCTTACTTCTAGTTACAAGGTATGGATATAGAACAGCATCACAGACTAGTACAGACTGATAACAGGAAATATTCTAAATTCCCTCTCCCTTACACTCCCTACTGAGTGTAGGGGCTGCTGTCAATAACTGGAAAGGAACAATAACAAATTAAGACATTTTTGGAAAAAGGGGGGCTTGAGGGATACAGAAGAAAAAAATAAAATCAAATATGTTGCATACACACAAACCACTAAAGTTTTCTCAGTCACAAACCCTTATATATTGCAACACTCCAACGTTCACTACACAAAAAGATACAATGGTGGAATACCCAGAAATCTGGACAAAAGGTAAACAATCAAGAGAACTGGGCACCACCCCTCAAGTTTTCCATACTGGGTAAGGGGTCCCAGCTAGAACCTCAAATTTCCCTATTATCTTTACTTGATTTGAGCTTGCTGAATAAACAGGTAGCATGACCGTTGATTTCATTCTGGGGAAAACAGCAATTTAGATAAATAGCTCTATCTTCTTTAGATAAGATCTCTCTTCAAGCTTAAGTAAATTTGTAGAATATTAAGAGAAAAAAAAATTACATTTAAAGCATATAAAACAACCTCTAAATTGGTGGCTGATAAAGGGACAGATTATGCAGGGGAAAGAAACGCTTACTGCTTACACAAATAAAAATAAAGTTTTATTTGGAGAAAAAAAGAAAAAATCAATACAATGATTGAGAAAATTCAGGTCTTCAAAACCAGAAGGAGAGACATAGATATCTCCATGCAGAGCCTCTTAGCAATCAATCCTCTAAATATTTAATCTATATAAGTATAAATAAAGACCAACATAAGTGTATATATTTGGACTAAATTTAAATGTAATTTTTTTTTTTTTGAACCATCATTTTTTTGTGATTTTTTATCACAACTGCCTCAGAGGCTTCCTATGTGCTACAATCAAAAGGGATGGGAAAATATAATTAAACTTCCCCAAAGCCATGCTACAGAAGTCTACATATTATAGTACCTTAATGAAAGCAACAGTGTGTACATTGTTGTTGCCTGGGTGGTCCAATAATCTCACCAAGCAACACCACAACTACATTAAATATCCGACAGCAGCCAACCTTGGCAGTTAGGATCAAGACAAAGCCTTTTCGGTCAAGGTCAACATAGTCAAGACAAAGTTCCAAGCTTGTAGAAGAAACCCACCACATTGCGGTTCACGATCTACAAAGTGAGTCAACCGGGTCTGGACATATATCTCCGACTACCTACTGATATAGGATACACAACCGTAGGTTTTTTTTTTTTTTTCACTGAAGTGTCCACTGCACTAATATCCTAAGAATCTCCCACAGTAAAAAAAAACTCCAAAAACATCTGATCATGAGCTCGAAATCTCAACACACCACATCCATCGTCTAATCACAACCTTGAAATCTTTGCACATCAGAAATTTTAACATATGATAATGTGGAACTGCTAAGCTGCACAACAGTAAGTCTCGGTACCATCTCTGAGCCCTACAGGGAGTAAGGCATGCTGCTAACCACCTGTTAAGTGAAACAAAAACAGAATAAAACATTATGAAGGGCTTGAGGAAAATTACCGGCAAATAAAATATTGAAATGACAAATCAAAGTAATTTGTATTTTTCCTAACATACAAAAAATTAAGGTTCTTCACACAAATCCCTTATCATTATTAGTGCCATACTCTTTACTGTCGATGGGGGAAGGATTAATGGCATGGTTGATGACCTACCTGATCCATGAGGAGAAGGAGTTCCTCATCACCTTCTTTCTGCATGTGCTGACAAGCAAATGCTTGATCTGTGGGAGAGATACTGGAGTTCGAGCAGTACCTCAACGTTCTTACAGGACACAAAAGCAGTCAATCAGGATTTGAGTCTTAGCAACAAACTCAGGGATGAAGCTGAAAGTAACTTGCCCCCATCCCAAAGAATGGGCAATGTCGTAGGGGAGACCATGCAACTAGCTAATCATCTTAGTGGAGGTTAAAGCGAGAAAAAACAATTTTCCGAGTTAGATCACGATAAACCGAGAGATAATACAAATCTAAAGCAATTTGTATTTTCCAAAAAACAACTCAATTTAGAGTACCAGAATCAAGTCATCAAAAATTTTCAGGAATCGCTACAGTTAACCTAGGATTTTTAATGTTATCTTACGAGAAAGAGATTAGTAAGAAAATGTAAAATCTTGCCTTGTTTCAGAAACTCAGGAACAAGGAAGAATAATATCCATAAACACACTCTTGAATTTGTGAACACTGGATAAAGTAAACGACTATATACAATTACTTATCAGGGGCACAAAGGTTTCTCAATAAGAAAACCTACCCTTGTACTCTTACCACTCATTCTAGATTCCTACCTGCCTCATGCATGTTAGAGATCTCGTAGGACAGGTTTTTACTTCAAAGAGCATTCAAGAGAGAACAAGAGCTAGGATGACCCAAGCAACCACCTTGATTGTTGAGCAATGCTCTGCAATCACCTAAAGTGACGCTAAGAGCGAAACACAACAGAATCGCGAGTCCACACCGGAAAGCAATCTGTCACAGGTGTGCAACCCTGGCTCGTCAGCTCTACCCCACTCAGAAGAGCATGAGCAGACACAGCTGTGTGATCCAGGCTCACTGTAATCCTGTATTGTGTTGCGATTTTGAAACGTGTCGCAAGCCTGAATCGCGAGGCGTTGAGAGATTGCTTGTTCCAACCTATACACTCAGGTGAAAGGATAGCTTTCATATTTGGCATTATCATCCAGATTACCTGTGAGCTTGGATCGTATCGCTTGCTTCAAGCAAAACTCTCAGATGAAAGGAGAGTAGTCACTTTTAGCACTGCGATCTAGGCTACCCAAGTTTAAATCATGTTATGACCCTGAATCACAAACTGTTGAGAGATCATAGGTAAAAGCAAAACTCTCAGGTGAAAGGAAAGCTTTCACCTTTATGCAACGATCCATGGTCACTGTGAGCTTAGATTGCATGCAAGCTCTGGTGAAAGGCTAGCTTTCAACGTCTGGCATTGTGATCCAGGCTCGCTATGAGCTTGAATCGTATCACAAGTCTGGCTCACGACGAGTTGAGATATCGCTTACTTTAAGCAAAACTCAGGTGAAAGGCTAGATTTCACCTTTGGCAGCACAATTCAGGCTCACAATGAGTTTGAAACTTGTTGCGAGCCTGGCTTGCAAGGTGTTGAAAGATCACTTGCATTACCCAAAACTCTCAGGTGAAAGGCTAGCGTTCACGGTTAGGGCTGCGATCCAGGCTCGCTGTGAGCTTGAATCTTGTCACAAGCCTGACTCGAGTTGTGTAGAACACCGGAGAGGGGTTCACTCTCTCGGCTAAAGTTATAAGTTATTGGCATGTAGGTCTTGAAACTCGCGTCTTTTATAATTAGATATATTGAGGAGTATAATTTGTATATCGGACGAGGTTTTAGCTGCAAACAAAAAAAAAAAACAGCTCGTCAATAAGAAAATACAGCAATGGTACAGGATTACATTAATTGCAATAGGGTTCATTACAATACATAAATACAAGTCAATAAAAAAAATACAGCAATGGTACAGGATTACATTAATTGCAATAGAGTTAATTACAATACATAAATACAAGTCAATAAAGAAAATACAGCAATGGTACAGGATTACATTAAATAATAGACTTGCATCTTTTCCCAACGCCAATTCTATTTCAGGTTCAGTTCAAAGAACATTCACAGGTGGTACCGTTAATCGCCTGCGAGTGATTAGTTATCGAGCCAAATGTGTGATTAGTCCTTCACACACGGAGGGACACTCCTAAATCACCGCATCAGTCAACACAGCAAGCTGAGCGCAGAGATGCTCACACCACGGCGGACAGCCATGCACTGCCAAGGTCCGGGGCCGTGACGTCACTCTGTCTAGCGCGAGATGCCCCTCTGAGCCGACCAATCATGGAGCTAGACCATCGCTATGCCCATATAAGGTTATGTTTTCGGCGCTTGGAGTTGGTCCTGGAGAACGTAATAAGGGAAACTAAATTAATCCTCATAGTTAACAAAGAACACAAAATAATTTCTTGGAAATACGTTATGGCGTATCTTATAAGTTGAGATATCACTTGCTTTGTGCAAAACACTCTTGGGCTGCGATCCACGCTCACTATGAGCTTGAATTGTGCTGCGAGCCTGGCTTAGAAGCTGTCGAGAAATTGCAAGCATTAACCAAAACTATCAGGTGAAAGGATGGCTTTCACCTTTAGTGCTATCAGCCACTGAGAGCTGCCAACATCTTCTAGAAACTACAAAGAACTGTAGCACCCTAGCATTGGAAATGTGAGGATGTTTCCAAGCTGCCTGGATGGATAAACTACCAGGCTAGGACAGCAGGTCACAGTAGCAACTGCATCCGCCGAAAACCTCGAAGGTCGACAGGCTCAGAGGTAGAAAAAGGCAATCATATCTCTCAAGTGAAAGCCTAGCATCCATCTGAGTGTACCGATAGGTAGCTTACAATGTGAACCTTCCAAAACAATAAAAGGCGATCAAACGCTAAGCAACCGCTTCTAAAAGGCGACGCTAAAAACGTTGAATCAACAGCACTTAGAAGGACGCACATTGTTTGCATGTGCATCATCGGTTTGGCTAATACAGTCGAGAAAAAATTCCTCAGAGGTTCTCTGATCCTAAGACTTAAGGAAAGTCTAACTACAAGGAGGTAATGGTGAGTCCCTAGCCAAAGAGTTGTTCACCTTTAGCCAACCTAATGAGTTAATAGAGCCATGATGTTAATAAAGTCACAAACTAAAGGACAATATCCTCGAACATGCGTCAATGGGCATAAAATCAAGAGTAAATGTTTAATTTGCTAAAGCTAGCAAATGTGGAAGGAAACATTCGTCTTCAACCACGCCTAAGATCAAAGTGAAGAAGATATGAGTTGTGGGGGGGGTCACCAGTGCTTCTTCCCAGTACCACTGGTTCTGACCGGTTGTTGACACCTCGTTAAAAAAATTTATAGCCGTGTGTCAGCTTGCATTGATTTCGTCTACTCAATAAAGAATGAAGGTTTGTATTTGTGTTGGAACAAAAACATTAAAAAAAAAAAAACTTCAAGATAAGCATCTGCCACCTTTTTATGACAAACAGAAGCTTACAATGATATTCTACATCAGTGACATACAAAGTAAAACTACCTTTATCTTGTGTCTAGTAGCTTCTGAACCTTTAACTGGCAAAATCTTTCTTCTAGGTCTTAGAAATTTGGACTCGTATTCACTTGCAGTCTTAGTAGGTAACTTTCCAAGATAATATTCAAGGTCAGATGTTGATAATTTTGTAACCTAATACAGAAAAGAAAAAGTTTTAATGCATAAAATATATATCAAAATACTGTAGTAAGTGATGTGGTCAATTTAAAAGATAACTAACATCCTGAGGTTCTGTAATCTTGAATTACAAATCAAGTTTACCAACACTTATCTACCTTATCACATCTAAGAATAGATTTGTGAATTTAAGGATTTAGGCTATACAGCAAAGTGATGTGGTCTGAGAGACCATTCAATACCCCAGTGTACCTAAAGTAAAATTCTACTGTTACACTATGAGGTAAAAGTTAAAAGAGATTGAGACAGCAAGAAGTAGTTATTGAAGACCAGCGGTCGAGTTAAAGGATATAAAGCAAGTGCAGCTATTGGCTGAAGGAATGCTGCAAAGACCCTTTTCTGGGGTCAACCTGTGTCGCTTAGTGAAATGCTCCTTAAAGCACCATCTCAAAGGTATAAATACTGCTAAATACAGTATACCAGAAAAAAAAAGTTGCATGGAATGCTAGAAATATATCCAGCTCGCTCACCCCTAAAGGGTGTCGGTATTAAAACTGGGGCGAGTGATACCACTACCAGAGATCCCTTTCCAATTAGACTTCTCCCTCCTCAAAATCCCCCGTTACTACGAGGAGTCGTTCACTACAGCTACTGCCCCCCCACCCCACCCCACCCCCAACCCCACCACCACTACCTAACTTCTCCCATCATTCCTTGTTAGCACCCGTGAACGTTCGGACGTGTTTTTCGTAGCTCTGTGTTATTTTGTGTTTTTGAAGATGTCAAACGTTTTGGAGATCCATGCTCCCAAATTGAGTACAGTATTATATTTGTCTGTTTGGGATTTCTAGGTAGCGACACACATTCATTCAATAACCTTGTTGGGTTTTATCTCAGCCGCTTTGTTGACGCTCCCTTACGGGTGTGTATGCGGTCTTTTGGTGTCGCTTCCTCGGGATCTCTTTGTTTTGTAAGACTTTTTATTACGTAGTTCCTTATACTAATTGTAGTCTTATTTTTGTGTTATGGACATCTAATTCAATGTTTTGGCATGATTTTATCTTTTATTTAGGCTATTTGGGCAGTGTTAGTTAGCGGCTTCGGTCGGTACAATTTCATGCGAGAGTTCTTGGTATTTTTAGTTTTTATGGGAAATCGGAACGCGTTTTCATTAATTTTAGTCCTGCCTGTTGAGATCGGTATTTCACCCGATTTTGGAGGACTAGTTTTTGTTTAAAATGGTATAGTTTCCTCTCCAAGTCGGCAACTACCCGAACTTGGAAGGTTTTGCTATTACAGTATTCCTTTTACACAGTGTTCTTTTTCTCCCATTTTACTCAATATGCCGATTTAGCCTATTTATTGAATTTCATTGTATTTTATAGTTTTTCATTTTGTAACGTCTGCCATCATATGTAGTTTTTGTTTGCGTGCTTCGCATCAGGTCTTCTTCTGTGTTTCAGAGGTTAGTACCCCCCCCCATCACTGTGGTCACCTGATTTCGAGCCAGTCTCTTCCCCCTGGGTGTCCTCTCCCCCTTTACACCTTTCGCGACTCCCTACATAGGGGGGGTAGGCTAAAGTTACGTGCTTTCAGAGAATGGGAAGTCACCCAGGGTGGGGACTGGCTCTTTTGCTCAGTGCGTCATCGCGGGTAGTGTATGTGCCTTGCCTAGCGCCCCCCCCCCCCCCCCCTCCCCTCTCTTAAGTTATCCATATGTGTTATTATTCCTCACGTCCCGGAGGGCCGCAAAATTTTGTGAATCGTATCTACTAATGGTAGTTATGTTTCTTTGATCGGATTCAGACAACCTACTCTGTTCTGATACCTTACCTTATCCTATACAGTGGTACCTCTACATACGATCTTAATTCGTTCCAGAAACTGCTTCGTATGTTAGAACAATCGTATGTTGGAGCAAATATTCCCATAAGAATACACTGTAATTTGTATAATTCGTTCCACACCCCAAAAACCTACATTGACTCCATAATAAATTACTACATATAATTACACATAACAATAACATAACTGCATAAAATGAAAGAGGCATGTAAAAAAGATAATTATAAAGAAATAATAAATAAAAAATGTGTTTTATTGTCACTTTACCTTAGAGACAGGCCAACGCAGATGTAGGATTTGCTACGCCAGGAGGAGACGGACGATCGGCGAGAATGTAGACATGGTGTTAACATGTTCTTTAAATAAATACACACTCACTCACTCTCTCTCTTTTGTTCTTCTTCACTGTTAGTGTTAGAGACGTCTATTAATTTTTTCTGAAAGAGAGAGAGAGAGAGAGAGAGAGAGAGAGAGAGAGAGAGAGAGAGAGAGAGAGAGAGAGAGAGAGAGAGAGAGAGAGAGAGAGAGAGCAACCATTATTTGATTCAACCATTATTTGATTCTAAGAGTTGAACATTGATATTATAGAATTTGTATAAATGGCAGCTTTGAATAATTCGAGAGAGAGAGAGAGAGAGAGAGAGAGAGAGAGAGAGAGAGAAAGATAGAGAGAGAGAGAGAGAGAGAGAGAGAGAGAGAGAGAGAGAGAGAGAGAGAGAGAGAGATAGATGCAGAAATAAACATAACTACGATTCTGTCAAACTCAAGTCATGCAGACGACAGTAAGTATGACGTCATAATTTAAAGACTGCTATATCCTTATTGTTTGGAAAAATGACAATTTTTTCTTTTTATTACCTTTGGTAACATTGGGATTGCTATAAAGTTCCCGAGGATGTTATGAAAGCACAATCTACATGCAAACTTCAAGAGAGAGAGAGAGAGAGAGAGAGAGAGAGAGAGAGAGAGAGAGAGAGAGAGAGAGAGAGAGAATTATAGTACTGTATTTGTATAAATGGCAGTTTTATATAATTTGAGAGAGAGAGAGAGAGAGAGAGAGAGAGAGAGAGAGAGAGAGAGAGAGAGAACTATGATTCTGTCAAACTCAGTCAGATAGACGACGCAGTTAGGATGACGTCATCATTTAAAGACCGCTATATCTTCATTGTTTGGAAAAATGATTGACTATTTGTTCTTTTTATGACCTTAGGTAACATTGGCCTTGCTATAAAGTTCCCGAGGACATTGTGAAAACAGTCTACATACGAACTTCAAGTAAACAAACGCATGCATTATAACTTCTGTAAGTGTTTGGAAACTTTGGCTTCTGTTCTCTGAGGAGTAGATTTCGTTCAACTACGTTCTACCAATGCCTCCCATTTCTGCCAGACGTACGATAGTTCAAAACATAAGTGAAAAATCGCTATAGATATGCAAAAATAACACACAAAGACGATTTTTTCAAACTCAGTCATGCAGACAACACAGTAAGGATGACGTCATCATTTAAAGACCGCTATATCTTCGTTATTTGTAAAAATAATTGGCTGAAACTTCTGGGAAGCATGTACGATGTTTATGCATACATAGAAGTAATAAAACGATTTTCGATTTCTGAAAGTTATGTCAAAACCCCATGGCGGACGGCCCCCTTAATAGAAGGGCCATGGATACCTGGTGGTTTATCAAGAGGTTGTCTTTTCCTTTTCTGATTCTTTTTCTTCTCAAAACCATCCTTACTATCCTCCCTTCAGTTGAAGTGGCTATCCTGAAGGGTATTTAGTCTTGCATAGTGTATCGGCTCCTCCATGTTGAGGTGTACCAGGTGTAGTGGGTTATCTTTTCTAAGGGGTGCTCCTCGAAGAACATCAGGCCGTTAGGGGCCTCCATTCATGAGATAGCAGACTTCCTGGTCTATCTCGGGGACGAAGTGGGCATGTCCATCCCAAGTCTTCCTCCTGAAGGACATAGGCCTAGGTGCCTCCAGATAGATCTCAACGCCCTTCAAGAGCTTCGAGCAGTTGTTTTCCCCCCAAGCCGCTAGAGTGCCCCAGGGGGATGTGGCTAGGGTACTTGAAGATGCTTTAGGAACCTCCTTTCGAGCCTCTAAAAGAAATTCTAGACAAGGAGCTCACCCTCAAGGCAGTCTTTCGTTTAGTTCTGGCATCAGCAAAGAGTAGGTGAGATTCTTGGCCTGTGGTACGAGATCTCACACTCGAAGGGCTGGCGAGAAACTACCTTCAGATTCTTACCCTCCTTCGTAGCCAAGACTCAGAATCCTGCTGTTTGGGACCCCGGGACGCTCGGCTTCTTAGGCGACCTCTTCGTCGCCTACTTCTTCTTGGTGCTATACCGCATCCACTCAGACTCCTGGGGAAGAGCAATGGGTCTCTTCCCCACAACCTACTTACCTCGTCCCCTAATCTAGGTCGGGGAAGGTGGCTGAGAAGCTCCATTCGACGAGGCATCGGGAGAAGTAAGCGGCGAGGAGAGGCTCGTCTCCCTATGTCACCTCTTGGACGCCTTCTTCTTCTTGGTGCCGAAGCGCACCCACTGCACCTCGTTCCAGTACTCACACTCCGGACACGTGGCTGTAGGAGAACATAAGCTGCCCCTACACGACGAACACAGAGGAGAAGGGTAGGAAAGGGTATAGAATGAACACAATGGGTCCACGTGGGGACCGCGTAAGACACAAAAGGGGGTCGGGGACACAAAGGGTCGCACTGGGTAAGGAGAGCGTGTCGAGATGTTATCGCGACGCGACCAGAGAACTTACTGGAGATCGAGACCTGAGCAAGCATGCTCTCTGACCTGGGTTTAGCCTCAGGGCATGTATCACTCCACCAGGGGTTACCCTTCATAGAAAACGGGACTAGGGTAAACTACACAAAACTGTGGTCGGTTGGGAGGAGATCCCAGATACTCCTAAGAAAGTAGTTCGAGGTAAGTACTCAGTGTTGGAACAACTAGTTTTAAAGTATGATGTCTCTTTTTTATTTCTATTAATTCTTATGCTGTCAGGAGACATTGAGCAAAATACGGGACCAGTACGTCCTAGATTTCGTCAATGTCGTCTTCTGTATTGCAATATTCGTGGTCTTCATGCAAATATCCAAGACCTTACAGTTGCTTCCAGACAGTATGATATTCTTTTGTGCTCAGAAACTTTGGTTTCTAATATGAGGAACTCATCTGAGCTCCTTATAACTGGTTTTAAGAAGCCAATTATGTTGAAACATGATGCCATTCCTAGGGCCAGGGGAATGGCTGTTTATATTAGGACCGAGTACCCTGCTTCTCATAAGTCCTGCTATCAATGTGGATGTCATGAGATTCATGTAATAAAAGTTTGTGGCAGGCATAACTTTTATTTGTGTTCGATATACAGGAATCCAGACATGGATGATTCTATCTTCGATTGTCTTCTCACCATTATGGCTAAGATACAAGATGATAGAAAGGCTTCTTTTGTCTTTGTTGGTGATTTTAATGCTCACCATAAGGAGTGGTTAAGTTCTATCTCTCCTACCGATTGCCATGGCTTAAGAGCTTTAGACTTTGCCTCTGAATCAGGCTGTGAGCAAATCATAAATGAAGCTACTCACAGGTCTGGTAATTGCTTGGACCTCGTATACACTGACTCCCCTGGCATTAAAACTAGTAAGGTTGGCTCTCCAGTCGGGACATCTGATCATGCCTTGATTTCATTAGTAGTGAAGACTGAGCAGCCTGTCCCTGATATATCATACTCTTGTAAAATTCATATGAAATCCCAAGCAGACTGGAATGGGATTTTGCATGATCTTTTGTGCTTGAATTGGTCACAATTATATAGTAGTGTAGATCCTGTTGTACCTTTGAATGAGAATTTAGTCAACATAATTAATAGGCGTATCCCTTCTCGTGTGCTAAGGTACCAAGTGAAGGACAAACCGTGGTTCAATGATGATTGTAGACATGCTTACTTAGAGAAGCAGGAGGCCTATCATCTTTGGAAGGGTAACAGATTAGATTTGACCTGGAACAACTATACTCAGCTTTGAGCTTTTCTCAGAGAGTTTATGCCTTAACTGAAAAGGAGTACAATTTAACCATAAAAGAAACCCTTTCTGGTACGACTCAGGAACATAAATGGTGGTCTACCCTTAAATCTACAGTCTTTGGTGTAGATGCAACAGTTCCTCCTTTACTTAAACCAGAAGACTCAGTTACTCACTGTCCAAAGGAAAAGGCAACCCTTTTGGCTGATGTTTTTGACAGTAAACAGAGTAATGAAAAACTTGAACTTCCTCATTCCTGTTTTCCTGAGGCTAAACTAACTAGTTTAGCTTTTCGATCTTGTGAGATTAAAGCTCTGTTGATGGACCTTGATGCTTACGGAGGTGTAGACCCAAATGGTATTTTTCCTTTGTTTTTTTATAAAGACAGCAGATTTCTTAGCTCAAAAGTTATCTGTTACTTTGCACAAGTTAGCAAGAGGAGGAGCTTTTAGCACTTGTTGGAGAATTGGTAATGTTACTCCTCTATGTAAATGTGTTTGTGGTAGCTCAAGTCCCACTGATTACCGCCTAATTTCCATAACTCCCATATTATCTAAAGTTTTTGAACGTCTTCTGGCAAAACGTCTTAATAGGTTTGCTGAAGTAATCAGCTATTCCCTAGTTTGCAATTTGGTTTTCGTAAAGGCCTTGGAGCATGTGATGCCTTCTTACAATCTCCAATGCTGTACAGAAATCCCTTGATTGGGGTCAGGAAGTTCGTATGATTGGCTTTGATTTTAGTGCTGCCTTTGACCGTGTTAATCATGAGGTTCTTGTTTTCAAACTCAAACAGTTGGGAGTGGGTGGGTCGTTTCTTAGCATTATTATTGATTTTTCAAGTAATAGATATAAAAGTTATTGTTGATGAGCACCACAGTGAGTATAGGAATGTGATATCCGGTGTTCCACAGGGTAGTGTTCTTGGCCCATTATTTTTCATACCATATACACATGACATGTGGTTTGGCCTAGAAAACAAGCTTGTTGCATATGCAGATGATTCTCTTTTAGCATCAATTCCATCCCCTGAATGTAGATCTGGGGTTGGTGAATCCCTTAATAGAGATTTAGCTAAAATTAGTGCATGGTGCACATTATGGGGTATGAAGTTGAATCCTAACAAAACTCAAAGTATGATTGTAAGTAGGTCAAGGACCGTGGCTCCTCAACATCTGGATCTCAGTATTGATAATGTTTCTTTAAATTTGTATGACTTTAAAAATTTTAGGTGCGATTCTCAACAGCAAATTTACTTTTGAGAAACACATTCAGTCTGTGTCTTCTTCAATTGCACAAAAAATTGGCTTATTGAGAAAGTCTTACAAGATTTTCGGTGATCAATCTATTCTGAAGAAGTGTTTTAATTCTTTCATTCTACCTTGTTTTGAGTATTGTTCTCCTGTCTGGTCTTCAGCTGCTGATTCTCATCTTAATCTGTTGGACAGAAACTTACAGTCTATAAAATTTCTTATTCCTGATCTAAATACCGTATATACTCGTGTAATGTTCGACTTCGTGTAATGTTCGATCCCCCTATTTTGCCTTCAAAATCATGAATTCATCATATACCTCATGTAATGTTCGAGTCTTGATTTTGGCAGTAGGCTAGGTGTCTTTTATCTCCAGCATACCATAATTACCAACAAAGAAAGGGTTATGCCTAAGTGCGACAAACAAATGTATAAAACAAATCGGAACAACACCTAAATACTAACATCTGTTTACAATAACTATTGAGTATTCAGCATACATTTTCTAGCGAACACTTTAGTTGCAAACAGACGATTATCATCACCGCCTAATAGCTTTCAAAAACAAGCAAGCACTAAAAGTAGCAAACAAAATTAGTTCATCGTTTTGAGTAACAAATTACCATTACCGGTAATTGCAGGTAATTACGGTGATTATAATTACCCGTTATGCTAATAATTTTTTTCCTCACAATATATATGAATAAGAATTTACTCATAACCCATCAAGATGTCTACCAAGAAATATAAAAAAATTTACAGCAAAATTCAAGCTTCAAGTTATTGCAGCCGCTGTCCGCTGGAACAAATAACGTTCAAGCAGTAAAAATGTTTGGAGTTATAGAAACTAGCGTTCGAACTTGGAGAAAAAAAAATGTGGATTTAATTAAGAAAATTTTTGTGGTTTATTATTAATGTCAATTAATATACCATACCAAGTAAAATAAAATGAGCATGATTTTTTCATTAACCATATCACGTTATAACATACGCAACCCGACTGTTTGCTAGCTTCATACCTGCTGCGTTAAGGTAAAGTCATTACTCGTAGCGGAAAAAAACTATTTATGATGGTTTAGGAAATAAAATCCATGCTAATAATATGCCTGGTGTTAAATGAACATGGTTGGTACTGTATATATAGGCCTAGCCTATGTTTACCTACCGGTAGGTAACCTTATATACGTGTAAGTATAGCCTACGATTATCTACCGGTAGGTAGCATAGCCTAGGGTAATGTTCGCGTAGGCCTAGCTTACGTTTACCTACTGGTAGGCCAGAAATTTTTACTTTTTCAAATATATATCTCGTGTAATGTTCGACCCTTACTTTTTTAATTGAAAAATAGGCCTTCAAAAATCGAACATTACACGAGTATATACGGTATTTATCTTTGACACCGTCGTTCAATTAGTTCATTATGCATGTTGCATAAAATTTTTCATAACTCTGACCATCCTTTACATTCAGATCTACCCGGACAATTCTATCCTGTTCATAATACTAGGCAGGCAGTTAATTCTAATAGCCAGGCCTTCTCCATCATGAGGGTCAATACTACACAGCATTCTAGAAGTTTTATTCCAGCTGTTACCAAATTGTGGAATGATCTTCCTAATCGGGTAGTTGAATCAGTAGAACTTCAAAAGTTCAAAGTTGGAGCAAATGTTTTCATGTTGACCAGGCTGACATGAGTCTTTTTATAGTTTATATATGACATATCTGTTTTTGACGTTACAGTGAACCCTCGTTTATCGCGGTAGATAGGTTCCAGACGCGGGCGCGATAGGTGAAAATCCGCGAAGTAGTGACATCATATTTACCTATTTATTTAACATGTATATTCGGACTTTTAAAACCTTCCCTTGTACGTAGTACTGTTAACAAACTACCCTTTAATGTACAGAACACTTAATGCATGTACTACAGTACCCTAAACTAAAACAGGCACAAATATTAAAGGCGATTTTATATCATGCGTTTCCTAAACACCTAAAAAGCACGATAAAAAATGGCAACCAATGTTTTGTTTACGTTTATCTCTGATCATAATGAAGAAACAAACTCATTTAGTGTACTGTACACATATATGTATAGGTTAGTTTTTGCATCGATTATATTGATGTATACAGTATGTTGATTTTGTTATTACAGTACCAATGTTTTACTTAATTTTCCTTAGGACTTCCAAATGAAATGTTTTTCTTTATGATGCCGCCTGAAACGACGGCGTCATAAAGTACGATCAGTAAACAACCACGCTCAGAACAAAGAAGGCATTTAACGCGCATAATGAAAGTAATAAATAGTGATATTTACAGTAAAAGCTTTTAGAAAATATGTTATTACAAATACTATTTACCGTATCTATATAAAATCATACAGTACATACTGTACGTAGCAAAGCAGGAAAACAATTTACGAGAGAGAGAGAGAGAGAGAGAGAGAGAGAGAGAGAGAGAGAGAGAGAGAGAGAGAGGTAGAGAGAGAGAGAGGTAGAGAGAGAGAGAGAGAGAGATTGTTTTACGTACGTAAATGTAAATTTAAAAAAAAAAAAAATATGATAGGCTTTTAAAACCTTCCCTTTAACTTAATGCATACAGTACTAAACTATAAAACAGGCACAAATATTAAAATGTTTAAGTAAAAAATAAAGATTGTTACTGTACTCACCACGAAAGAAGTTCAAGAAAAACTTGAATGATGATGGCGATGAATTTGCTGCACAGTAGAAATGATGATGATGAAGCTGATGATGTCTTCTACTGTGCAGCCAATAATAGTATTTTACGTCTCTTCAGACGGAGGTGTCTTTTCCTGGGACACCTCTTCAACTTCTTCCTGAGACACTTCTTCAATTTCTTCTGAGGGCATTGTGATCGGAAGTTGCTGCCGCTGCTTCTTTTTTCGCAAGAGCATCCTGTAGGGAGCCATGTGTTCATCGATCTTGGTGCAGAATTGTACAGAACGAACCATATCCTCGTCCCACTCTTGCGACATTTCTTTCACCTCATTCGCAAGCTTGCAGAGCTTGGCAAGCCGTTCTAATGTTAAGACCGTTTCTTCGACATTTTCTTGGGTCTCTTCCTGTGTTTCACTGTCTTCACTGCCCGATTTCGTCAGGTCTTCGAGGTCTGCGGCTGCGTAACTTCTACTGTCTTTTAACATAGTATCGAGAAGCGTCACCTTCTCAGCAATCGTCATCATCTTTCGGTGCTGTTTAGGCTCACTACCAGCCTTAGTAGAAGCAGAAGGCTTGGGAGGCATTGTACAGTAGGGTTTAACAGAAAGTTCAACAAAAAGTTCAACTTAAAACAGTCACGCACAGCACAGATTAAAGTTCACAATTAACAACGTCAACACAGCGATACAGCGGGAGACAAAGTGATGCTGCGGGTTGGAGAAGCGGTCAAAACACCAATCAGAGGCTAGATTACAAAACTTGAGTTCTGATTCGTCATCTATCAGCGCTTGAACCAATCACAACCCGTCTTACAGTACTATGATGCGTTGGTTACCTACTCATAGAAGATGCCCCGCGCATACTGAACGTACGTAGATTAAGTACAATACCGTAATAATAATAAATAATGATAATAATACTGTACAGTAATAATAATAATAATAATGATAATAATAACAATAATAATTTTATTAACAACAACAACAATAATAATAATAATAACAATAATAATAATACAGCTTTACGTACGCTATTTTACGCCTCTCTCTCTCTCTCTCTCTCTCTCTCTCTCTCTCTCTCTCTCTCTCTCTCTCTCTCTCTCTCGTACGCTTATTCGAAATGTGATTTTTGCAACAAAGAATATTATTGGATGCAGTACTACGTACGTATACATAAAAAAGATTCATGGAAAAGAAGCATATCCATTACAGTACACACCATTCTAATATGGTATGACTGCATCTGATTTGCGTTTCATGTTCGATTTAATTTTACTACGTACTGTATACAGTACTGAATTATCGTATGATCACATTCTCTTTTCGTGTTTTATTTCTTTCTGTGCTTAATTATATGTCATATGTAATGCAATGAACAATCAGTAAGAGCAGATATTACTAATTACAGTATTAATGGAATTACAGGTAACGAAATATCGTATTTGGGGTCTTCAGGTATTGCGGTATTTTCGAAATTTCCGGAAAATCCGCGATATGTATATATATATGGGTTATGGAAAAACCCCGCGAAGTGGTGAATCCGCGATTGTCGAACCGCGAAGTAGCGAGGGTTCACTGTAATAGTTTATATCGGACATATCTGTTTTGACGTTGTTACCGTTTTTAGAATGATTTATTGTTAACTTATTCTCATCATTTATTTATTTCCTTATTTGCTTTCCTCACTGAGTTATTTTTCCCTATTGGAGCCCTTGGGCTTATAGCATCTTGCTTTTCCAACTAAGGTTGTAGCTTGGCTAGTAATAATAATAGTAATAAAAAAAGGTGAGCACGTGATAGCATGAGCAAGGGAGCATGCATGAGTCGACGAAAAGTCAGACACTGTGAAAAATGCAGTAAAATGAGAGGGTGCCATTATAGGGGGTGCGCTTATGTTACATAAAAGTTAATATCCGAAGAATGTGCACTCAAAAGATGATGATTATGTCAACATGGCCGCACATGCACAGAGGGGCAGAGGCGCAAGGCCTCTCAAGAAAATTAGATCTTTCTCGTGTCCTATGTCAAGAAGATTTTTAAGAATACTCTTCCGAGGAGAAGGGCATAAGAATCCACATTGATGAGGACAATTCCCAGGGGGAGCTCTGCGGGTGCTCTTTCCTCTTGGCCTCTGGGAGACAAGAACTGCTTGCCTTTGTAGAGGACGTGGTTGATGGAATAGGGCTGGGTGGAAAGGTAGGACGCAGGAGATTCCTTCTCTTAATCGTCGAAGGTGATGCTTGAGCCATAGGTGAAGGAGCTGTGGAAGGTGAGACTCAGCGATCAACTGCACCTTTCGAGGTCTAGAGCAGACCTTAGGGGGTCACACCAGCATTTTCCTTTGCAGGGCTACTGGAGGAGTGGCCACAGAGGAAGCTTTAGACTTAGAGGTTGCTATGGCTGCCATAAACTACTACTCTGATGGAATGCCCTCCAAACTTAAGGGGGGCCACAAAGTCTTTAAGGTATTGTCCATTGCTGGATCACCACCTAAATAGGAGATATCAGACTCACTTCGAATTAACTGGGGACTACCTACCTCTTCAAGGAAAGCAGAAAGGGCCATTACCCCAAGAGCTTGTCCTAATTCTAGGTTGCCTTCCTTCTACGTCACCCCGCCAGGGAGGAGTGAAAGTGAGGGTTTGAAGCCCAAGTACCAGAAGAGAGAAGCTTTGCAGAACTCTTCAACTTCATGGAAGACCCCAGAGAAGTAACCTCCTCAGCCTTCTTTTTCCTGCTATTACCATACTCAGGCAACTGCAAGGCAAGATGATGACACTTTACAGTTATGGCCCCTGCAAGAAGGGCATGATGAATTGGGGGTCCACTGACCTCCTGTCCATGAACGTTCCACATCTACGACCCGGAATGCCACGACTGTACCGTATGCCCACATGTGGCTTCTCCATACATCTAAACAATCCAATCAAACAAAAGAAAAAGAAAAAAAATTACAAGGCCAAATTTTGTCACACAAGAGCACATCTATACAACTCGACACCTCAAATCAAAATGTCTACTCACGTAGCTTACAAGAGGGCAAGCCTTCACCAATACCCACACGTAACTTCCAACACCTCGTCATAACTTTTACAGCCAAGTTTCTAGCTTGGCTGAAATTATACTACCAATAAGGGATGAAGATTTGTATACATGTAGGAACAAACAATTACTGTGACTAAAGTAATTCAAATTTACTATCTATAAAATAATCATCTATCAAAAATTCACTACCAGACATCTAACCAGGACAATACTGTAACAGCACTCATAAGTTGTTGCACTTACCTTCAATTCAAATTTTCCATTTTGATTTACTTTCGTTTTAGTTTTTCTAGCAGATAATGGCTGTAATAAAACAGGGAAAATTACAGTAACAAGTAAAAAATAAACTTGCTTTATATACACACAGAATAGTACTGTATTTCAATATTTTAGAAAGTTAAAAACAGGCAATTAAAATTTGGTATTTCTAGAATAATTCAAATAATGTATGTTGTGAGTGCTATTTCAGCAGTTATATTCTATGAAAACTGACCCCTCACTATAATTAATTATGATTAAATGTCTTTTTGGGCTCAAGCCATGGCGTCCTGATGGAAGGTTCCTTTTTGGTAGCTTCCTTGGGTATATAACTACTAGATATTCCCAGAGAATTTAACCACAGGTTATCACAGAATTCTAACTTCTGGAGCGAGTATCCTAAAGGTTTCCCTTTTAAGACATCGTATATCAACAGGGGACGCATGTATTAACGCTCCACATAGCTATCTACACCCTAAACAGAGTTAACACTTCGGTGTGTAGGGGCGGAGAATAGCTGGGAGCCGTTCCACAGCTAATCTCGTTCGTGGCTACTTTTGGTACTCGAGACGTAAACAAACGGGCGCCATTGCTAAATGACGTCACGTCCGTCTCCATCCTTCTGCTAGTAGCTTGCCTCTCTTAGACGGATTTTCCCTACGCTCTTTTCATCAAACTGCATCTTCGTCATGTCGCTACCTTCGGCCTCGCCTTCTTCTGGAAAGTTGAGTACAAGGTTCCAGTATTGTTTAATTAAGCTCTGACCGTAAAGTAAATTTTACTTTTCGAGATATTTGATGTTTTGTGGCAGAGCTGTGCCTCGACCGGACCGGCCATTTTATGGCGTCGCTGTTGTTTTGCATGCCTTATTTAGTTAGCCTCAACAGCGTTTTCCGGCCTCATTAACTAATCGATACTATTAGTTATTTAGTCTTCATAGCTAAGAACTTTTATATCGTGTTTTGACGCTTTATTATCGGTCATCGACTGACCCCATACCAGTTGGCTACTATAGCCCCTAGGCCAGAGCGCCTATATCAGTGTTCATGCATGATATTTATCAGTGATCCTAGGCTTACTTATGAAGATACAGTAGTGACATTATTTTACAATACTATTGACTGTGATGCAAGTGTTTTCGCCTTCAGGGACCATATAAGGGACAGGTTAGATAGTGTGTCTTTCTAACCTAACCTACAAGTAGGACCCCTATATGCTTCCTTCATCCCCTGCCTTAGGGCATCCCCTCTGTGTAGCCTTGCTCCCCCTACCACGTAAGGGGATCAAGCTCATATCAGAGTATTATATCGCCGCTCTGTCCTCCCTAAGGGAATGATCCCCCCTTAGGGTTGCGTCCGAGAATGAGGAACGGCTAGTCCTTCCTCTATTGCTGGGGCTAGGTCTCCTACCTTTCCTGCAATAGCGATACGTCTTCCATCCTTCCTAGTTCAGGATGTAACATCCCTGCTCTAGGTTAGGTTTTGGAGGGGTTAGTTCTGTACCTTGCTGAAACGATACCCATGCACCGTTTTCAGACAAGCTGCCTTACCTTAGGCTAGGGAGTGTCCTCCCTTCCTCGGTGGCCGCTCTGGTACAGAACCTCCTCCACAGAAGACCCTTCTCTTCTCCCCTCCCCACCTATCTCTTGTATGGCCTAGCCTATACTTAGGTTAGTCTATACCCATCTGTCCCCTGTCCTACAACTCCTCCTTAGGGTAGAGTGATAGGGCTACCTTGAGCTCCTGTGTGCAGTCCGCTCTGGTACATATACCCTTCATAGTGTCCTATGGGGTTAGCCACTGGATGCATTCTGTCTGCAGGGGTTCCCCCCCCCGCTCTTGGGTGTCCCTTAGCCCTCCCTTGGGCTACCTTAGCTCCCGGTCCTCTGCGGCCCCTGCTTCTGGGTGATAGGGCTAGCCTCTATCATGGGTACACCCACTCAGGTGGGATGTCTGGGGGTCCATGGCCGGACCCCTACCTCCCTCCTGTCTCTTTCACTATCCTGGTGCCAGTCCCTTGCCGCCTCCACTGTCGGTGATACCCACCTCCTACCTTGGTGACTTATCCCTTGCCCCCTGGGCCGCCAGTCCTCCGTGTGCCGCGGGACTGCCGCCTGCCGCCGGCATCCAGCCGATGGCCTTCCCTCTTTCCTCATAGCTTGGTCGTCCGTCCACCGGCCGGCCCCCGGAGTACCGGCATCCGCCGCCGGCAGTCCGGTTCTGCTATAACCATCCTTGTTCCTGTCACCAAGCCGGCAACCTTTGGCTGCCGGAGCCGCCGCTCCCCGCCGGCGTGCCACCGCTGTGGCGGCGGCCGCCACCCTGGTATTACTCTTGACTTCTATATTGTCTTCCCTAATGCCAGAAACTCTGCTGGAGCGGCCTCCGGCGTGCCGGCAGTCTGCCGGAGCCTTCTACTAGCTATCATCTGATATTGATAGCCCTACACTGCAACCAGATGACTTGTTTACGTAAATGGATCGGTATTTTATTACCGTTCTATTAGTAATCATGCTGTCTTCTTGCATATCACAGATTTCCAGCATGCTGTGTGTATCTTAGCACGGCTGGTTGCCGGAAACCGTTACCCTATGGGATCTTCTAGTCCCCAATTCTGGAACTGAGTGGCCTCAGTCCCAGCCTTATATCCTTGACAATTTCCAATAGAATTCCCACTGCCCTACGGGCATTCTATATTGAATTCTATCCTGTGCCTTCGGTCACTTCGGATTGTCCATGGATGAAGGTTACGGTAACCAGCCGGGCGAGATACACGGAGTATGTACCTATCCTCTCTCAGCCCTTCCTCTGTGCATCACACCTATTGTCAAGTTAAAATTAATGATTAATATTTAACTTTAGTTTAAGAGTCATTCTTATGACCCCCCCCATACTCATATTCTCTTTCTTTTACAGGAGGAGCAGATGAAGTGTGACCACGACTTCTGTGCAGTGAAGCGCCCGCACTTCTACGGGCATACGGCGTGTAGGACCCACGCCCCTTGTGCCAACAAGAAAGGGGATCTGAAGTTCTGGGACCCGCAGAACTGTATGGTCTGCCAGGATCGCCTAGTCGATGCCTTTCATAACCCTCCCTCAGCGGAGATCAGGGACACTTCTCGGGATAAGCTACGCAAGTGGGTGCGTGGCTTCCAAAAGAACGCCACTGGACCATACCTGGCCACTGAAGACATGAGGGCCCTACTGTTCCCAAAGGCCTCCCCTGATTCTGTGGTACCCAAAGACCTGATCCCCATCGTCCAGATCACGGTGGAACCAGACGTAGTCATGGCCCAGTCCATGCACGAGTGTCGCCTGGATTCCGAGAACGACGAACACATGTCGGATATTTCGGAGGACACGGAGAAGACACTCATGGCCCAAGGCGCGGAAGATGAAGAGGACCAGGTGGAATACACCGAGTCGGAGCAGGAGGTCGCTCCGCCTCCCATCACCGAGTGTCTCTCCCGTCTACCTCCGCTACCCCGGAACCCAACCCATCCCATCCGCCCAAGAGATGTTCCGGATGATTAAAGCCATTATGGATGACAGACTTAAAGAGACTCGCGAGTTCATCAGGTTCATGGGAGGGTCCAAAGAACCGAAGAAGATCTCGGTTAAGGACCTCCCTGCATGCTCACATGCCAACCCTTGGAGGTATGCCGAGCATATGGTTATCGCGACCGGCAGGATCTTTATCAGCAATAAGATCGGCACGGTCCCCCTGGAAGATGTGGAGTTCTTCCCGAACTTTGAGGCTTACCCGGACTGTTACGTCCAGCTTCGTTCTGAACCTGCCTCTAAAGAAGAGACCGAACCCAAGGAGGTGATAGTGTTCGATCTCTCGAAGGCTCAGGCTATGCTAGCCACCGCATTCACAAGTAGAGGTTTTACCTGCTCTAAGCTTCCGGCCCTGAGCAAGAAGCACCCTACTTACGTCGCACCCAACGATGCAGTCCTTCCCTTCATGGAAAAGGCCTTCGCTGCGTGCCACAAGGCTGTGGAAGAAGGAAAACCCTGCCCTGCACTGGAGGAGTGCAGACCCTTCTCCATGGTAACTCCCCCCGACGCTCGACACTGGAAGGATATCCAGCATACCTTCGTGGTGGGAAAGCTAGATCCTGACGTAGCCGGACGTCAGTTTAACGAAGACCTCCCGAAACTCAACGACCACCTCCTTCGTCGGGAACAAGATACGAAGGAAAGGCTCGCAGCATCCATGTCCCACCAGGTACAACTTGATGTCATGGCTGGTGACACCAGAGTCCCAGACCACTACATGGTACTCGCCAAATCCCACATGGCGACTCTGGTGAAGGACTTGTACCACTTCATGAAGGCTCGGAGAGCCTGTCGAGAATTCGTGTTCTCAAGTGCCACTGTGAAACACGAACCCCGGAGGCTGATTTCCTCCAACATCTGGGGTAAACACCTCTTCCCCTCCGATCTCGTGAAAGAGATCACTGACAAGGCTGCCACTGAGAATAGGAACCTTCTCAATAAGTGGGGCATGTCAAAAAAGAGGAAATCCTCTCAGGACGATGGCCCTCAACCTAAGAGGAAATCCTCCAAGCAAAACCCCCAGCAACGTCAACAGCGACGACAGTTTCCGGGACCCGCTACTCCCCAAGTGGCTGCTCAGCCACAACAGACCTTTCAGTTGGTCACCCAACCGGTTTTGTCCCAGTCACCGGTTTTCACCCCTGCCTTTCAGCAACGGACAACTACCTTTCGTCCCAAAGGTAGAGGCTCAAACAGGGGTGCAAGCAGAGACGCATCTCGCCGCCCCTCCAGAGGTAGAGGAGGAAGGGGAGCTAGCGGCCGAGGCAGTAAGCCCTCGGGACACCAGAAGCAATGAAGTGCTTCCGGTGGGAGGAAGACTCCGCCAATTCCAGGATCGTTGGACCTTCGATCCCTGGGCACACAGCATCGTCAAGAAAGGTCTAGGCTGGAGTTGGACTCAACCACCCCCAACCTTCCAGCAATTCTTCCAACGATCAACCCCCCTTCTGGAAGAATATGTCCTAGATCTCTTGAACAAGAAGGTGATAAGGAGGGTAAAGTCCACCAGGTTCCAAGGGAGACTGTTTTGCGTCCCCAAGAAAGACTCAGACAAACTCAGAGTCATTCTGGACTTATCCCCCCTCAACAAGTTCATAGCGAACGACAAGTTCAAGATGCTGACTCTTCAACAGATAAGGACCCTTCTGCCTCGAGGTTCTTACACGGTCTCCATAGACCTGGCGGATGCCTACTGGCACGTTCCAATGAACCATCACGCTTCCTCCTACCTAGGATTTCGACTCCAAAGGAAAAGCTATGCCTTCAGGGCCATGCCCTTCGGCCTCAACGTGGCCCCTCGGATCTTCACAAAGCTGGCGGACGCCATAGTACAACAGCTCCGCCTCCGAGACGTCCAGGTGATGGCCTACCTCGACGATTGGCTAGTCTGGGCTCCATCGCCCGAGGATTGTTTAAAATCCTGCAGCAAAGTCACCCAGTACCTAGAACACCTGGGATTCAAGATAAACGTGAAGAAATCTCGCCTCTCTCCAGCTCAGAAGTTCCAATGGTTAGGAATCCAGTGGAACCTTCAGTCACACCGACTTTCCATCCCCCAGAAGAAAAGGAAGGAAATAGCAGGGTCTGTCAAGCGACTACTGAAATCCAAGCGGATCTCAAGACGCCAGCAGGAACGAGTTCTAGGCTCTCTACAGTTCGCCTCAGTGACAAACCCGGTGCTTCGTGCACAGCTAAAGGATGCCGCGGGAGTCTGGAGACGTTCTGCATCCATCGCTCGAAGAGACCTCAAGAGACGGCTCCCAAACAGACTTCGGCTTCTCCTCAAACCGTGGTCGGAAGCAAAGGCCCTGAAAAGGTCCATCCCTCTTCAACACCCACCTCCATCAGTCAACATCCACAAGGACGCTTCGCTGGAGGGTTGGGGAGGTCACTCCCACCAGAAACAGGCTCAAGGCACGTGGTCTCCACTATTCAAGACGTTTCACATCAACATCTTGGAGGCCATGGCGGTCCTTCTAACACTGAAGAAACTCTCCCCGCCTCCCTCGATCCATATTCGTCTAACCCTAGACAACTCGGTGGTAGTTCGATGTCTCAATCGCCAAGGCTCGAGATCGCCCCAGATAAATCAGGTGCTTCTAACAATCTTCCGTCTGGCAGAGAGGAAGAAGTGGCACCTATCTGCAGTTCACCTACAAGGATTCCGCAACATGACGGCGGACGCTCTATCCCGGACAAGCCCGATAGAGTCGGAATGGTCTCTAGACGCAAGATCATTCTCCTTCATCTCCCACCAAGTCCCGGAACTTCAGATCGATCTCTTCGCAACGAGCGACAATAATCAACTTCCTCGTTATGTGGCCCCGTACGAGGACCCCAAGGCAGAGGCGGTGGACGCCATGTCCCTGGATTGGAACAGATGGTCCAAGATCTACCTGTTCCCTCCCACCAACCTTCTGCTGAAAGTCCTCTCCAAGCCGAGAACCTTCAAAGGGACAGCGGCCCTAGTGGCTCCCAAGTGGCCCCGGAGCAACTGGTACCCCCTGGTCCTGGAGCTGCAGCCCACGCTGATCCCTCTCCCGGGCCCAGTTCTCTCCCAACAAGTACAGAAGTCGACTGTCTTCGCTTCATCATCGAAAATCAAGGACCTTCATCTCATGATTTTCTCTCCCTAGCCGCGAAGAAGAGGTTTGGGATCTCGAAGAAACGTCTAGACTTCCTCGAGGAATACAAGACCGAATCCACAAGACGGCAATACGAATCATCTTGGAGAAAATGGGTCTCATTCGTCAAGGCAAAAAATCCTACGGAAATCACCATTGATTTTTGCATGTCCTTTATTCACCTTCATGGACAGGGATTAGCAGCCAATACGATTTCTACTTGCAAATCGGCCTTGACTAGACCACTGTTGTATGCCTTCCAAATTGATCTGTCCAGCGACATCTTCAATAAACTGCCGAAAGCATGCGCTCGTCTACGCCCAGCACCCCCACCGAAACCGATCTCCTGGTCATTGGAGAAGGTGCTCCATTTCGCCTCCAACTTGGATAATGATTCATGCCCTCTCAAGGATCTGACTCAGAAAGTTATATTTCTCTTTGCTCTTGCTTCAGGAGCCCGAGTCAGCGAAATAGTGGCATTATCAAGAGAAGAGGGTTATATCCTGTTTACTGATTCAGGAGACCTTACCCTCTCCCCGGATCCGACGTTTCTCGCCAAAAACGAATTACCCACCAAAAGATGGGGCCCTTGGAGAATATGCCCCCTGAAGGAAGATGCCTCTCTATGCCCAGTAGAGAGCCTCAAGGTCTATCTTCGCAGAACTTCGAACTTTGGTGGAGGCCAACTCTTCAAAGGAGAAACATCGGGCAGCGACCTGTCACTGAAACAACCAAGAGCGAAAATCACCTACTTCATTCGCAGAGCGGATCCTGACAGTACACCCGCCGGTCACGATCCTAGAAAAGTTGCATCGTCTCTGAATTTCTTTCAGAGTATGGACTTCGAAAGCCTTAAAAGTTTCACAGGCTGGAAGTCCTCGCGTGTTTTCTTCAAACATTATGCGAAACAAGTGCACGAAGTCAAACATTTTGTGGTAGCCGCAGGTAGTGTTATGAAACCTGCACCTAACTCTGCATAGAACAGTGAGTTACTTGGGACTCTAACTCTTCGGGTGCCTATGTTGACCCTCGAGCGATACGTAGTGATGTCGAAAACACTTAGTGCTTTCTTATAACTGTTCTTATCCCAGGTGAAATGTCATAGTCGTCACACGAGTGCCGCATGCCTAGAGCATGATGTGTTTTAATTAAAGACTGACGTTCCTCGAGAACGAGTGCCTACTAATAAATTTGAAATTCCCTTTCAGATTCAAGAGCAAGTCTTTATTACTATGTACATTATAATTTGTTGTAAATTAACTTTACTTATTACTGCAATTCATTTATTTTTTCTGCATTGTGAAATAAAATTCTTATTTTATTACTTGTGCGTCTCAATCCGCTCCTACTTATACTGTACTATGAAATACATGTCTGTCATAGTTTTATTATCCCCTTCCTTATGGTTAATGAAGATACTAAGGTCTTAACCCTTATTATATATTCACCTTTGCAATGTAATATTCCAATACGAATACTTACTCTTCATACCTTAGAGACGAGACTATTCTCCTCTACATACAGTGTCCAACCACCACTCGTCTGCCTTCGAGAATGTTCCTATACGAATGCCAACCATTCAGTCTTGTCTCCAAGTTCTTCAGGTTCTTCTAGCAGGGTGAATAGCCCTTCGATAACCACTTTGATCTCGGCATGGCCCGTGGGAACTTCACTGCCAAGGGGACAGGAAGGTTTCTTCCCTACGGTTCTTTTATTAAGATTACTATGCTACCTTGTTCAAAGCCTTTGGCACTTGCCCAATAGGGGAAAATCTACCACGATACATTGATTCTCTGGTATTCTTCCATCAGGACGCCATGGCTTGAGCCCAAAAAACGGATTTTGAGCGAAGCGAAAAATCTATTTTTGGGTGAGATAGCCATGGCGTCCTGATGGACCCTCCCTGCTACTTCGTCCAGTTTTTAGGTCCCACCCTGCTCTGCTGTATCATGGCGATCGGCAAGCAACTGGCGTCAGGATGACGACGGACGTGACGTCATTTAGCAATGGCGCCCGTTTGTTTACGTCTCGAGTACCAAAAGTAGCCACGAACGAGATTAGCTGTGGATCGGCTCCCAGCTATTCTCCGCCCCTACACACCGAAGTGTTAACTCTGTTTAGGGTGTAGATAGCTATGTGGCGCGTTAATACATGCGTCCCCTGTTGATATACGATGTCTTAAAAGGGAAACCTTTAGGATACTCGCTCCAGAAGTTAGAATTCTGTGATAACCTGTGGTTAAATTCTCTGGGAATATCTAGTAGTTATATACCCAAGGAAGCTACCAAAAAGGAACCTTCCATCAGGACGCCATGGCTATCTCACCCAAAAATTGATTTTTCGCTTCGCTCAAAATCCGTTATATATGCACAAAAAAAAAAGAAAAAAAAAATGTTCCATTCTCTTTTCTACTAAATATGGATCTGGAGAAAGTGTATGATAGAGTTGATAGGGAAGCAATGTGGAATGTGATGGTTATATGGAGTTGGTGGAAGGTTGTTGCAAGCAGTGAAAAGTTTCTACAAAGGTAGTAATGTGTTAGGATAGGAAATGAAGTGAGCGATTGGTTTCCGGTGAGAGTGGGGCTGAGACAGGGATGTGTGATGTCGCCATGGTTGTTTAACTTGTATGTTGATGGAGTGGTGAGAGAGGTGAATGCTCGAGTGCTTGGACGAGGATTGAAACTGGTAGACGAGAATGACCATGAATGGGAGGTAAATCAGCTGTTGTTTGCGGATGATACTGTACTGGTTGCAGACGAGGAAGAGAAGCTTGGCCGATTAGTGACAGAATTTGTAAGGGTGTGTGAGAGAAGGAAGTTGAGAGTTAATGTGGGTAAGCGTAAGGTTATGAGATGTACGAGAAGGGAAGGTGGTGCGAGGTTGAATGTCATGTTGAATGGAGAGTTACTTGAGGTGGATCAGTTTAAATACTTGGGGTCTGTTGTTGCAGCAAATGGTGGAGTGGAAGCAGATGTACGTCAGAGTGTGAATGAAGGATGCAAAGTGTTGGGGGCAGTTAAGGGAGCAGTAAAAAATAGAGGGTTGGGCATGTAGAGTGTTCTGTATGTGATTGTACCAACTGTGATGTATGGATCGGAGTTGTGGGGAATGAAAGTGACGAAGAGACAGAAATTGAATGTGTTTGAGATGAAATGTCTAATGAGTATGGCTGGTGTATTTCGAGTAGACAGGGTTAGGAACGAAGTAGTGAGGGTGAGAACGGGTGTAAGAAATGAGTTAGCAGCTAGAGTGGATATGAATGTGTTGAGGTGGTTTGGCCATGTTGAGAGAATGGAAAATGGCTGTCTGCTAAAGAAGGTGATGAATGCAAGAGTTGATGGGAGAAGTACAAGAAGAAGGCCAAGGTTTGGGTGGATGGATGGAGTGAAGGAAGCTCTGGGTGATAGGAGGATAGATGTAAGAGAAGCAAGAGAGCGTGCTAGAAATAGGAATGAATGGCAAGCGATTGTGACGCAGTTCCGGTAGGCCCTGCTGCTTCCTCCGGTGCCTTGGATGACCGCGGAGGTAGCAGCAGTAGGGGATTCAGTGTTATGAAGCTTCATCTGTGGTGGATAACGGGGGAGGGTGGGCTATGGCACTTCTAGCAGTACCAGCTGAACTCGGTTGAGTCCCTTGTCAGGCTGGGAGGAACGTACAGAGGAGAGGTCCCCTTTTCTGTTTCATTTGTTTGATGTCAGCTAACCCCCAAAATTGGGGGAAGTGCCTTGGTATATGTATGTATGAATAAACATAACAAAATTGCAAGTAATTTGTATTTTTCCTAACTATACAAACCTAGGTTCTTTACTTAGAAGAAATCTGCACAAGCCAGCATATCAGCTATAAAAACTTATAGTGAGGTCTCAACAACCATTCCAGTTGTTACCAGTGGTAGCAGAGAGAAGCAGTGCCCCTTATCCCTCCGCTCACTCATACCTTCTTCACTTTGATCGCATCCGCGACTTTCTCTAGTGGTAGGTGATAGTGGGTAAAGTATGTGCAAAAAACTCAGGTTTGTATGGTTAGGAAAGATACAAATTACTTCCAAATTTTTAACCAATACTAATACAAACATTCGTTCTTTACTTAAGAGACTCAGCCTAAAGTGGATAGAAGTCCTTTCATCAGGCTGAAATTTTTGACCTGGGATTACTGCATCCGAACATGATAATGCGAGGGATGAGCATCCTGACACCTCGTAAACCAGAAGCCTGTCAGTACCAGCGGGTTGACAGCCTGTGTGAAAGTGATTAGGAGTGTACAAAGGTAATTGTGATAATAGGGACGTAACATAATATATAAAAATATATTCTAGCTACAAGCAATATGGGACATACCTACCAGTCATTCCCTCTTCATTCACTCCAGACTAACACGGTAACCTCTGCCCTCGAACAACTGTTAATAGTTCTGTGAGGAGCTAAGGTAGCTATAACTTGCTGTGCAGCTACCACAGGGTTTAGCAAAAAACATGTCAAGAGATCAGTATTACGTCTTGCAGGTAGTGGGTAATGAAGGTAGATTGTCTCTTCCACACACAAGCTCGTAGTACCTACATCAAAGAAAAGTTCTTTTTGGACATCGCGTTGTATTTGTTTGCGGACATTAGCCAGATGTAGCACGCAGACTGCCTGGTGTCCGTATACCGACCACACTCCAACGTTCACTACACAAAACTATAAAACGGTGGAATACCCAGGAATCTGGGCAAAAGGTAGACAGTCAAGAGGACTAGGCACCACCCCTTAATTTTTTCATACTGGGCAAGGGATCCCACCTAGAACCTCAAATTTCCCTATCATCTTTACTTGCCTTGAGCTTGCTGAATAAACAGGTAGCATGGCCGTTGATTTAAGTCTGGGGAAAACAGCAATCTAAAATAAATAGCTCTATCTTCTTTAGGTAAGATCTCTTCAAGCTTAAGTAAACTTGAAAAATATTTGGAGATAAAAAAATGACATTTAAAGCATATAAAACAATCTCTAAATTGGTGACTGAAAAGGAGACAGATTATGCAGGGGATAGAAACGCTTACTGTTTTTAAAAATAACAAATTTGGAAATAATTTGTATTTTTCCTAACATACAAACCTGAAGCTATTTATTAGGGTATTACTTTCGGCAACGCTGAAAACCAGCCAAGACAATTTTAGTGAAGGATAATTACCCTATCCGCTAGTTAGAGGGAGGGGGTTGGGGGTAGACTAGCTACCCCGCTCACTCACACGTGTCGGTTCATTAACCACTTTTGCTTTCTGGCAGGACTTCTAGGGGGACAGGGTGGCGGGCCAATTTGTATAGATAGCTTCAGGTTTGTATGTTAGAAAAATACAAATTATTTCCAAATTTGTTATTTGTTCCGACACAGACACAAAGATGACAAATTCGAAGATAATTTGTATTTTTCCTAACCATACAAACCTTAGCTATTTACATTGGGTTTACCTTTTAGCGCAGCTGAAATGACAAGCCAATAGTTTTAACGAGGGTTAATTACCCCCGCGCTAGTAAGCGGGGGGTAGGGGAAGGGTAGCTTGCTACCCATCCCCCCCCCACACACCGGTGACTTGCTTCACTTCACTTAGAGGTAGGACTTGACTTGGGGGTCAGGGATGGCGGGCACATATGTGTAAATAGCTAAAGTTTGTATGGTTAGGAAAAATACAAATTATCTTCGAATGTCATTTGTTCCGTAACCGAAATACAAACCACGCTATTTACATTGGGTGACTTACCCCTTAGGAAGGGTGGAAAGTCCCCAGCCTTACTGACTTCGGCTTGCCCGGGGGCTCAATCCCTCAGTGAGCAGAACTAGAGAAAAGGAGCCCCTGTACCTCACAAGTTCCTAGCATCGCTAGGAACTAGTGGCCTACATAAGCAGTGTGTGGAGGAGAGTGTGACTCGTCCTATGAAGTTGACCTTGAGACCTTCAGATAGGAATTCTAGGATGGGACGTTCCCAATACCACCTCGTCAGGGTATGGGAGACGCAACAGTATTAAGCTTAATACTAGGAGCACAAAGAAGCATGGGTTACCTGCAGAGGTCGAGGTCAGCTATGCGAGGACCAGGATGCTGCTTCCCCAAGAGAGGGGAGAATGAAGAAAGAAGTAAGGGTCAGACATACTCTTCCATTCACGCAGACTAAGACCGGGTAACAACGGCCTCAACCTACTGCTACTTGTCCAAAAAGGAGCCTGAGGTTAGACCAGCTGTTGTGCAGCCACCACAGGACCGATAGAAAACGTATCGAGGCTCCTGTGGGTCACGTCTTGCAGGTAGTGGGCTGTGAAGGTCGTCTGACGCTTCCAGACGCCAGCTTGAAGTACCTGCGTCACAGAGAAGTTTCTCTTGAAGGCCAGGGATGTAGCAATACCCCTGACATCGTGTGCCCGAGGGCGACGTGACGGAGGAGGGTCCGGATTCAAGGACTGGTGGATAACCCTTCGAATCCAGGCAGAGATGGTGTTCCTGGTGACCCTCCTCTTCGTCCTGCTTGTGCTCACAAACAAAGCTCGCACTTGAGGACGGACTGCAGCCGTTCTCTTCAAGTAGTGCCTCAAGACACCTCACTGGACATAGTAGCAGCTGGTCTG
This sequence comes from Palaemon carinicauda, assembly GCF_036898095.1. Taxonomy (NCBI): domain Eukaryota; kingdom Metazoa; phylum Arthropoda; class Malacostraca; order Decapoda; family Palaemonidae; genus Palaemon; species Palaemon carinicauda. Next base: position 29,394,216 of record NC_090769.1, read on the forward strand.
GGTCGCTTGTTACAGAACGGAGACTCGCGATCCTGAAAGAGTCGAAGCGAGGATCCGGCACTCCAGGATTCTGAGTCTTGGCAACAAACTCAGGGACGAACCTGAACGTTACCTCCCCCCATCCCCTTGAATGGGCGATGTCGTACGAGAGACCATGAAGTTCACTAACCCGCTTGGCCGAAGCCAAAGCGAGTAGGAAAGCCGTCTTCCAAGACAGGTGGCGATCGGAGGTCTGGCGTAATGGTTCGAAGGGAGGTCTCTTAAGAGACCTGAGAACTCGAACCACGTTCCAAGGAGGAGGTCTCACTTCCGACTGGGGGCAGTGAAGCTCATAGCTACGTATGAGTAAAGAGAGTTCTAGCGATGAAGAAATATCCACGCCCTTCAGCCTGAAGGCCAAGCTTAAGGCTGAGCGATAGCCTTTCACTGCCGAGACAGAAAGGCGCATTTCTTCCCGCAGATAAACGAGGAAGTCCGCTATTGCTGGAAAAGTGGCATCGAGTGGAGAGATACCCCTCCCACGACACCAACCACAAAAGACTCTCCAATTTGCTTGGTAGACTCCCTTAGAGGACCTTCGCAGGTGCCGAGACATTTTCTCCGCAACCGGTTGCGAAAAGCCTCTCCCCGCGAGGAGACGCTGGATAGTCTCCAGGCGTGAAGCCGAAGCGAGGCCACGGCCTTGTGAGGGACGCCGGAGTGGGGTTGTCTGAGAAGCTCGTGTCGTGGAGGAAGTTCCCTCGGGAGCTGCAAAAGGTCCGGGAACCATTCCGCGTGATGCCATAGCGGAGCTACCAGAGTCATCGAACAGTTGACCGATAGTCTGGTCCTGTTGAGCACCCTTCTCATCAGACAGAATGGTGGGAAGGCGTACACGTCGATGTTGTCCCACCGTTGCTGGAAAGCATCTTGCCAGAGTGCCTTGGGGTCTGGGACTGGGGAGCAGTACAGGGGCAGCTTGAAGTTCAATGCTGTCGCGAACAAGTCCACAGTCGGGGAACCCCACAAAGTCAGGACTTTGTTGGCTATCTGAGGATCCAAAGACCACTCGGTACTCACTATCTGCGAGGCCCTGCTCAGACTGTCGGCGAGCACATTCCTCTTGCCAGGAATGAAGCGAGCTGATAGTGTTATCGAGTGGATTTCGGTCCACCTCAGAGTCTCTACTGCAAGATGGGATAGCTTCTGCGAAAAAGTGCCTCCCTGCTTGTTGATATAAGCCACTACCGTGTTGTTGTCGCTTATCACCACCACGGAGTGACCCGCCAGGGACCGTTGGAACTGCTTTAGAGCCAGAAAGACGGCCTTCAATTCTAGCAGGTTGATGTGTAGGCACTTTTCTGATTCAGGCCTGAGGCCCTCTGGTTCAGAACGTGCGCCCCCCACCCTTCTTTTGACACGTCCGAAAACAGAGTCAATTCCGGGGGGAGGACGAGAAGACTCACTCCCTTCCGCAGGTTCTCGTCGACCAGCCACCGTCGCAAGTCCGTCTGTTCCAAAGACCCCATTGGGATCAGAATGTCCGGAGAATCGGATCCTTGATTCCACCGGGACTTGAGCCGCTACTGTAGGGATCTCATCCTGAGGCGGCTGTTTGGAACCAGATGAGCCAGGGAGGATAGGTGACCTAAGAGACGCAACCACGACTGGGCGGGGAGCTCTTCTCGCCTGAGGAAGGGTTCCGCCACCCTCCTCAGCCTTGCAATCCAGTCGTCTGATGGAAAGGCTTTGTGGAGATTGGTGTCTATTAGCATGCCTAGATAAACCAGTCGTTGGGACGGCTGCAGAGAGGACTTCTCGAGGCTTACCATGATCCCCAGATCCTGGCAAAGATCCAGAAGCCTATCTCGGTGCCGAAGAAGGGTCGACTCCGAGTCTGCTAGGACCAGCCAATCGTCCAGATAACGAAGGAGACGAATGCCGTTCCTGTGCGCCCAAGATGAAATTAGGGTGAACACTCTGGTGAACACCTAAGGAGCTGTGGAGAGACCGAAACACAGCACCTTGAACTGGTAGATCTTGTCGTCTAGGCAGAATCTCAGGTACTTCCTGGAAGACGGATGGATTAGGATCTGGAAGTACGCGTCCTTTAGATCCAGTGTGCACATGAAGTCTTGTGGTCTCACCGCAAGTCTGACCGTGTCTGCTGTCTCCATGCTGAACCGGGTTTGCTTGACAAACCCGTTCAGAGCTGAGAGGTCGATGACAGGTCTCCAGCCTCCAGAAGCCTTCTTTACAAGAAAGTGTCGACTGAAGAAGCCTGGGGAACCGTCGACGACCTCCTGGAGAGCACCCTTCTCGAGCATGGTCTCGACTTCGGCCCGAAGGGCCAGCCCCTTTGCCGATCCCGTGGCATAAGAGCTCAACGACACTGGATTCACTGTCAGGGGAGGCTGAGATGTTGTGAACGGGACGCGATAGCCTTGGCCGATCACTGAGACCGTCCAAGCGTCGACCCCGTGTTGCTGCCACCTGCGGACGCAACGCTGAAGGCATCCCTCCACAGGTGGACACGCAGGGGGACCGGCGCCCCTAGGGCTTGCGGCCGCCACCCCTAGGAGTCTTGCCTCCCCTGGAGGCCTTACTGCCCCTCTTAACCTTGGCTGGAAAGGGCTGGGGCTTAGACACCACCTTCTTAACTGCCGGTGTCTGTTTCGGAGCCTTACGAAGCTGCTGCTGCTGTTGCGGCGGAGCTGGAGGCTTGTAGGGCCGAGCTGTAAGGACCCTATGAAGGAGGGAGTCCGTGCTGGATTTCCTCCACCTCTCAGCCGTTCGCTCCATGTCTTGAGGCTCAAACAGGTTCTCCCCCAGAAGGGAAACATGTCGGAGCCTACACACATCCACGGCGGGGACCTTCGAATGGAATCTCTCGGACACAGCATCGAGCCGCTTCAACACCGAGTTGGCCCACAGGGTGGTAACCTGGTGCGCCAAAAACTCGATGGAGCGGGTGCTCGAGAGTAAGAAGGTCTCCAGGCCTTCCTATTGGTCTCCTTGGACAAGTCCTCCGAGCGCAATAGGATGCCCAGAGTTCCTAGCCAAAAGTCCAGCCACGAAGTGGCCTGCATGGCACACTTAGCGACCTTTTCATGGCTAAGGATCTCTGCCGCCGAGAACAACACCTGCCGGGCAGAGAGCTTCTCAAAGGGAACTCCCTTCGCCAGCTCCTCCACAGAATGATGGAGAGGAAGAGCGAGGCTGGCCTCACCCAAGATCTCGAAATACATCCTCTGCTGAAGACGAGGAGGAGGGATGAGCTTGTTCCCGGCAGAGGAACGACTGGAGGAGGCAAGAATCGCGAGCTAAGCGTTGGCCCTAGCTCTGGCACTCTTCAGACCCCGAGACCAGGGCAGAGCCGCACTGGACTTGGGGGCCTTCCGAACGTCAAACACTTCATCTAAGATAGTGTCTTTGCCTTCACGGGGGGCGATTACGGGGTCCATAAGCCCGTTAAGTTGCCTTATCAGGCTCAGGACCTGCCAGAAGGCATGTTCGGATTCCTGTTGATCTCCTCCTTGCGGGCTGGCAGCTAAGTCTCCTGTCCCAGGATTCTCTTCCTGGGGTGAAGCGTGGACATTCCCCCGGGGAGCCGCGGGTTCCTGGCGAATCCTCGAAGATGATTTCGGGACGGTCTTGGAGTCCTTGGATTCCCTCCTGGGAGGGATACAGGATCCCAACAAAGAGGTTCGAGGAGCCCCTTCCTCACGAGACGACTCTCCTCCATGAAACGAAGTCTCCCCCCTTGGTGCCAAGGGGAAGACTACCGCTTCACTGGACTCACCCGAGGACGGAAATGCCTCGTCCACGGGAGAAGGAGAAAGCACTCGAGTAGGAGAAGGGGGCTTCGCGACAGACCTCTTGGGAACCAACTTCGCCCTGGGGGAAGTCACCACGAAGTCCACTCCTCTCTTTCTCTTCAGCGTAGGAGAGGCAGCCGTTGGTTTGTCGCCCTGATCGGCGAGTGCTGGTTTCATAACCCTCACTAACGCCCGCATCAGAGGACCAAACCAAGTCTGTTGCTCCACGGACACAGAGTCCGAAATCCTCGCTGGAGGGAAAGGGATCGGGCGATCCTTTGGAGTGGACACCACAGTACCTGCCTGAAAAGAAGGGGGGGAAGAATGATGCACTAACCTCTCCGCAGTGTCTTCCTTGTCCTGCACTACAGTCCTGCGTTTGGGTGGAGGCGATCCCGAGCGCTGTCTAGGAACACTCGTTCCTGCTGCTACCACTGGCTGCGAAATTCGCCGCGAACGATGGTCGCGCGGGCGCGCAGGCGGATGGTCGCGCGGGCGCGCAGGCGGATGGCCGCGTGGGCGCGCAGGCGAGCGGTCGCACGGGCGCGCAGGCGAGCGGTCGCACGGGCGAGTGGGCGCGAGGGTGTACAGGCGAACGAGCGCGTGTCCGAGTCGGCGAACGAATGCGTTGGCGCGATGGCGAGGGAACGCGTTGCCGCGTGGGCGAGGAAGGTCGCTGACGGCGTAGATCAGCAGGAGATCGGTGGTGAGCTGGCGAACGCTGACGTGCAGGTGAGCGATGGCGCGTTGTCGCATGGTGATACGTTGGCGAGCGATAGCGCGCAAGACGCGCAGGCGATCGGGGGTGAGCTGGCGAACGCTAACGCGCAGGTAAGCGATGGCGCGTTGTCGCATGGTGATACATTGACGAGCGATAGCGCGCAACACGCGCAGGTGAATGATCGCGCGATGGCGAGCTAGTAGATGGCGAACCATGTCCTTCAAGAACCTCTGGTCGACGAAGCATTGGAGAACGCGTGCGCACAGGTTGTAAATCACGCGGGCGGTCCGGAGATCGCCGATAAATAGGCGAGCGTTGACGCGTAGGAGAACGCTGACGAACAGGCGATACTAGAATCGCCTGTGAACGCTGTCGAGCAGGTGATCGCTGGCGAGCAAGGGGGCGACGCGTGAGATCCTGTGAAGGAATAGGTGGCGCGGCGCGTTCACGAACAGGAACAGGAAGACCGTAGGCGCGTGGGCGAACATGTGCTTTTGAAACACGCGCTGGAGAACGCGGACAATGTTGCGTAGACACAGGATGAGGATCGCGAGAGAGCTCAGGAGACTGATGGCGCGCAGGGTGACCAACAGGGACTGCAGGATGATCAGAGACCACAGGAGAGCGCTGGCGAGCAGGAGGGCGATGATCCTCAAAAGAGCGCTGATGAGCAGGAGAGCGCCTGTGCGCTAACACTGCAGAAGGGCGAGCAGAAGAATGCTGGCGCGCTAAGCGCTCTTCAGGAACCACAGGATGTAGGATGTCCTCAGGAGAGCGCTGACGAGGAGGGCGAACATCAGGAGAGCGCCGGCGAACAGGTGAGCGCTGACGAGCAGGAGAGCGCTGACGAGCAGGAGAGCGCTGACGAGCAGGAGAGCACCTGTGCGCTAACACTGCACGTGAAAGGGAAGAATCCCTTTGCCCCGAAGGGACCGTTGCCCATCGGGTGACGAGTTCCCCAGAAGGTGAAGTTCTAGCAGGAGTTGGAGAACGGTCTGCAGAGAGGTCCAAAGGAACAGGAGCTGTAGGCCGAGTACGACGAGGAGAGTCCCCTTCGGAGGAAGAAGATCCAAAAAGACGCCTCTTAACCCCCTTATAAGGGGAAGGGAGGCCCTTGCGACGCAGCGGACGGTGAGCCTTACAGCGAAGGCGGCCACGGGGAAGATCATCAGGACCATCAGTCCTCCGAAGAGGAGTCTCAGTCAAGGCACTTCCCTTAGAGGGAAGCTGAACAGCAGAAGAGCCCGTAGGACTCACTTCCCCCTTCAAAGGATGTACGGAAGGGGGAGGAGAGCCGTCAGCACCATCATCGCTCGCTGCTAAAGAAGGTGATGAATGCAAGAGTTGATGGGAGAAGTACGAGAGGAAGGCCAAGTTTGGGTGGATGGATGGAGTGAAGGAAGCTCTGGGTGATAGGAGGATAGATGTGAGCGAGGCAAGAGAGCGTGCTAGAAATAGGAATGAATGGCGAGCGATTGTGACGCAGTTCCGGTAGGCCCTGCTGCTACCTCCGATGCCTTAGATGACCGCGGAGGTAGCAGCAGTAGGGGATTCAGCATTATGAAGCTTCATATGTGGTGGATAATGTGGCTATGACACCCTAGCAGTACCAGCTGAACTCGGTTGAGTCCCTTGTTAGGCTGGGAGGAACGTAGAGAGTAGAGGTCCCCTTTTTGGTTTTGTTTCTTTGTTGATGTCGGCTACCCCCCAAAATTGGGGGAAGGGCCTTGGTATATGCATGCATGCACTAAAGTGTCCACTGTACTAATATCCTAAGAATCTCCCACAGTAAAAAAAACTCCAAAAACATCTGATCACGAGCTTGAAATCTCGACACACCACATCCATCGTCTAATCACAACCTTGAAATCTTTGCACATCAGAAATTTTAAGATATGATAATGTGGAACTGCTAAGCTGCACAACAGTAAGTCTCGGTACCATCTCTGAGCCCTACAGGGAGTAAGGCGGGCTGCCAACCACCTTTTAAGTGAAACAAAAACAGAATAAAACATTATAAAGGACTTGAGGAAAATCAAATAAAACACTGAAATGACAATTCTGAAAGCAATATGGTATTTTTTCTAACATACAAAAAATTAAGATTTTTCACACAAATGTCTTTTTATTATTAGTGTCATACCCTTTACTGTCGATGGGGGAAAGATTAATGGCATGGTCGATGACCTACCTGATCCATGAGGAGAAGGAGTTCCTCGTCACCCTCTTTCTGCACGTGCTGACAAGCAAATGCTTGATCTGTGGGAGAGATCCTGGAGTTCGAGTAGTACCTCAATGTTCTTACAGGACACAAAAGCAGTCAATCAGGATTTGAGTCTTAGCAACAAACTCAGGAATGAAAGTAACTTGCCCCCATCCCAAAGAATGGGCGATGTCATAGGGGAGACCATGCAACTAGCTAATCATCTTAGCGGAGATTAAAGCGAGAAGAAACAATTTTGTGAGTTAGATCACGATAAACCGAGACAATAAAAATCTAAAGTCATCAAAAATTTTCAGGAATGGCTACAGTTAACCTGGGATTTTTAATGTTATCTTACGAGAGAGAGATTAGTAAGAAAATGTAAAATCTTCCAATAACCTTCTGTCTTGCCTTGTTTCAGAAACTCAGGAACCAGAAACAATTGTATCCATAAACACACTCTTAAAATGTGAACACTGGATAGAGTAGACAACTATATAAAATTACTTATCACAGGCACACAGGTTTTTTGATAAGAAAACCTACCCTTGTACTCTTACCACTTATTCTAGATTCCTAACTGCCTCATGCATGTTACAGATCTAGTAAGACAGGTTTTAATTTCAAGGAGCATTCAAGGGAGAACAAGAGCTCGGATGACCCAAGCAACCACCTTGATTGTTGAGAAATATTCTGTGATAACCTTAAGTAACGCTAAGAGCCAAAAACGACAGAATCGCGAGTCCACACCGGAAAGCAATCTGTCACAGGTGTGCAACCCTGGCTCGTCAGCTCTACCCCACTCAGAAGAGCATGACAGTCACAGCTGTGTGATCCAGGCTCGCTGTAATCCTGTATTGTGTTGCGATTTTGAAACGTGTCGCAAGCCTTAATCGCGAGGCGTTGAGAGATTGCTCACTCCAAGCAATACTCTCAGGTAAAAGGATAGCTTTCATATTTGGCATTATCATCCAGATTACCTGTGAGCTTGGATCGTATCGCTTGCTTCAAGCAAAACTATCAGATGAAAGGAGAGTAATCACCTTTAGCACTGCGATCTAGGCTACCCAAGTTTAAATCATGTTGTGACCCTGAATCACAAACTGTTGAAAGATCATAGGTAAAAGCAAAACTCTCAGGTGAAAGGAAAGCTTTCACCTTTATGCAACGATCCATGGTCACTGCGAGCTTAGATTGCATGCAAGCTCTGGTGAAAGGCTAGCTTTCAACGTCTGACATTGTGATCCAGGCTCGCTACGAGCTTGAACCGTATCACAAGCCTGGCTCACGACGAGTTGAGATATCTCTTCCTTTAAGCAAAACTTAGGTGAAAGGCTAGATTTCACCTTTGGCAGCACAATCCAGGCTCGCAATGAGTTTGAACCTCGCTGCGAGCCTGGCTTGCAAGATGTTGAAAGATCACTTGCATTACCCAAAACTCCCAGGTGAAAGACTACCGTTCACGGTTAGGGCTGCGATCCAGGCTCGCTGTGAGCTTGAATCGCGTCACAAGCCTGACTCGAGGAGTTGAGATATCACTTGCTTTATGCAAAACACTCTTGGGCTGCGATCCAGGCTCACTATGAGCTTGAATTGTGCTGCGAGCCTGGCTTAGAAGCTGTCGAGAAATTGCGAGCATTAACCAAAACTATCATGTGAAAGGATGGCTTTCACCTTTGGTGCCATCAGCCACTGAGACAGCTGCCAACATCTAGGAACTACAAAGAGCTATAGCACCCTAGTATTGGAAATGTGAGGATGTTTCCAAGCTGCCTGGATAGATAAACTACCAGGCCAGGACAGCAGGTCACAGTAGCAACTGCATCCGCTGAAAACCTTTACGGTCGACGGGCTCAGAGGGAGAAAAAGGCAATCATATCTCTCAAGTGAAAGCCTAGCATCCACCCGAGTGTACCGATAGGTAGCTTACAATGTGAACCTTCCAAAACACTAAAAGTGATTTAACTGATGACCAAGTCAGGCGATCAAACGCTAAGCAACCGCTTCTAAGTGACGCTAAAAACTTTGAATCAACAGCACTTATAAGGACGCACATTGTTTGCGTGTCCATCAACCGTTTGGCTAATACAGAAGGGGAAAAAATTCCTCAAAGAGGTTCTCTGATCGTAAGACTTCAGGAAAGTCTAACTACAAGGAGGTAAAGGTGAGACCCTAGCCCACCTTTAGCCAACCTAATGAGTTAATAGAGCCATGATGTTAATAAAGTCTCCAAGTAAAGGACAATATCCTCTGCACGTTAATGCATCAATGGGCACAAAATAAAGAGTAAATGTTTAATTTGCTAAAGCTACCGAATGTGGAAGGAGGCATTTGTCTTCAACTACAGCTAAAATCAAAGTGAAAAAGATATGAGTGGGGGGGGGGTTGCCAGTTTTTCTTCCCAGTACCACTGGTTCTTACCAGATGTTGACACTTCGTTAAAAAAATGTTATTTTCATTAGTAAAATAAATTTTTGAATATACTTACCCGATAATCATGTAGCTGTCAACTCCGTTGCCCGACAGAATTCTACGGAAGGGATACGCCAGCGATCGCTATACAAGAGGGGGGTGTACTCACAAGCGCCACCTGTGGCCAGGTACTGCAGTACTTCTTGTTGACACCACCTCAATTTTTCCTCGGTCCACTGGTTCTATGGGGAGGAAGGGTGGGTCAATTAAATCATGATTATCGGGTAAGTATATTCAAAAATTTATTTTACTAATGAAAATAACATTTTTCAATATTAATCTTACCCGATAATCATGTAGCTGATTCACACCCAGGGAGGTGGGTGAAAACCAGTGTACATGTATATCAAGAAGCTAAGTATCCCGTATTTCATATTATCAGTTATTCAAAATAACAATGAAATTATAAGTACCTGGTAAGGAAGTCGACTTGAGCCATTACTCTGCCTTAAATAAGTTCGTCTTCCTTACTGAGCGCAGCGTTCCTCTTAGGAGGCTGAACAACTCTAAGGTGCTGAAGTATCAAGGGCTGCAACCCATACTAAAGGACCTCATCACAACCTTTAACCTAGGCGCTTCTCAAGAAAGAATTGACCACCCGCCAAATCAACCAGGATGTGGAAGGCTTCTTAGCCGACCGTACAACCCATAAAAAGTATTCAAGAGAAAGGTTAAAAGGTTATGGGATTATGGGAATGTAGTGGCTGAGCCCTCGCCTACTACTGCATTCGTTGCTACGAATGGTCCCAGGGTGTAGCAGTACTCGTAAAGAGACTGGACATCTTTGAGATAGAATGATGCGAACACTGACTTGCTTCTCCAATAGGTTGCATCCATAACACTCTGCAGAGAACGGTTCTGTTTGAAGGCCACTGAAGTAGCCACAGCTCCCACTTCATGTGTCCTTACCTTCAGCAAAGCAAGGTCTTCTTCCTTCAGATGAGAATGTGCTTCCCTAATCAGAAGCCTGAATAGTAAGAAACTGAGTTCTTAGACCTTGGAAAAGAAGGTTTCTTGATAGCACACCATAAGGCTTCTGATTGTCCTCGTAAAGGTTAAGACCTTTTTAGATAGTACCTAAGAGCTCTAACTGGGCAAAGTACTCTCTTCAGTTCATTCCCCACCAAGTTGGACAGGCTTGGGATCTCGAACGACTTAGGCCAAGGACGTGAAGGAAGCTCGTTTAGCAAAAACCGAGCTGCAAGGAACATGTAGCCGTTTCAGATGTGAAAACAATGATCCTGCTGAAGGCGTGGATCTCACTTACTCTTTTAGCTGTTGTCAAGCACACGAGGAAAAGAGTTTTTAATGTGAGGTCCTAAAAAGAGGCTGATTGGAGAGGTTCAAATTTTGATGACATAAGGAACCTTAGGACCACGTCTAGATTCCAGCTTGGAGTGGACAACCGACGTTCCTTTGAGGTCTCAAAAGACCTAGGGAGGTCCTGTAGATCTTTGTTGGTGGAAAGATCCAAGCCTCTGTGGCGGAAAACCGCTGCCAACATACTTCTGTAACCCTTGAGAGTAGGAGCTGAAAGGGATCTTACTTTCCTTAGATGTAACAGGAAGTCAGCAATTTGGGTTACAGTGGTACTGGTTGAGGAAACTGCATTGGTCTTGTACCAGCTACGGAAGACTTCCCCTTGAGACTGATAGATTCTGAGAGTGGATGCTCTCCTTGCTCTGGCAATCGCTCTGGCTGCCTCCTTCGAAAAGCCCCTAGCTCTTGAGAGTCTTTCGAAAGTCTGAAGGCAGTCAGACGAAGAGCGTGGAGGTTTGGGTGTACCTTCTTTACGTGAGGTTGACGTAGAAGGTTCACTCCTAGAGGAAGAGTCCTGGGAATGTCGACCAGCCATTGCAGTACCTCTATGAACCATTCTCTCGCGGGCCAGAGCGGAGCCAACCAACGTCAGCCGTGTCCCTTTGCGAGAGGAGAACTTCTGAAGTACCCTGTTGACAATCTTGAACGGCGGGAATGCATACAGGTCGAGATGGGACCAATCCAGCAGAAAAGCATCCACGTGAACTGCTGCTGGGTCTGGAATCGGAGAACAATACAACAGGAGTCTCTAGGTTATCGAGGTAGCGAACAGATCTATGGTTGGCTGACCCCACAGGGCCCAAAGTCTGCTGCAAACATTCTTGTGAAGGGTCCACTCTGTGGGGATGACCTGACCCTTCCGGCTGAGGTGATCTGCCATGACATTGATACCGCCCTGAATGAACCTCGTTACCAGCGTGAGCTTTCGATCTTTTGACCAGATGAGGAGGTCCCTTGCGATCTAGAACAACTTCCACGAAAGAGTCCCTCCCTGCTTGAAGATGTAAGCCAGGGCTGTGGTGTTGTCAGCGTCCACCTCCACCACCTTGTTAAGCTGGAGGGACTTGAAGTTTATCAAGGCCAGAAGAACCGCCAACAACTCCTTGCAATTGATGTGAAGTGTCCTTTGCTCCTGATTCCATGTTCCCGAGCATTCTTGTCCGTCCAAAGTCGCACCCCAGCCCGTGTCTGATGCGTCCGAGAGGAGACGGCGGTCGGGTTTCTGAACAGCCAAAGGTAGACTTCCTTGAGAAGAAAGCTGTTCTTACACCACGCGAGAGAAGACCTCCTCTCTTCGGAAACAGGAACTGAGACCGTCTCTAGCGTCATGTCCTTTATCCAGTGAGCAGCTAGATGATACTGAAGGGGGGGGAGGTGGAGTCTCCCTAACACGATGAACAGGGCCAGCGATGAAAGTGTCCCTGTTAGACTCATCCACTACCTGACTGAGCATCGGTTCCTTCTCAGCATGCTCTGGATGCATTCTAGGGCTTGGAAGATCCTTGGGGCCGACGGAAAAGCCCGAAAAGCTCGACTCTGAAGATCCATACCCAGGTAGACAATGGTCTGGGATGGGACGAGTTGAGACTCCTCAAAATTGACCAGGAGGCCCAGTTCCTTGGTCAGATCCATAGTCCATCTGAGAATCTCCAGACAGCGACGACTTGTGGGAGCTCTTAAAAGCCAGTCGTCTGACGGAGCCGGACACAAGATCATGGTACTGCTGCACAGTCTGTGAACTGTCAACCATGGGGAAGCGAGGAAGTACAGTGACAACCCGAAGCTGTCTAGACTGTCTGGGTCGTACAGACAACTCCTTATCGGGTTGCTGAGGTTGCCGCACTGCGTCACAACAAGTCACTTCTGCTGGTTGTTGAACGTCTTCCCAGTGACACACTGACTCCGTAAACAAAAAATCCTCTAACAAGGACTAAGCTTGGACTGCATGTCTTGCAACACAGCTCAAGGTCTATGGGAGCAGGTGTGGTAACAGACGGGGTTAGCGACTGAAGTGGAACCATTACCTTCCCTGGAAGCATGTTATGCTTAAATAAAAGTCCATAGGGGGCTACGCAGCTAAAGGCTCCTCTCCAAATGACAGAGTCCTCAAGGGAATATCAGAAGGAGGGAGAAAAGCACTTTCTCATCTACAGGGACCATATCCGAGAAAAGCTAAGTTCTCTCAGTGAGGGTTTCACTGGTGCAAAAGCAGCAGACTAGAAGGCAACGTTATGAAACTGCTTGACAGTCTAGTGAGTTGGCAACAACCAAAGATGTGTGACTGAGAAGCATGCGGTAAGGTATACAGAGCATGCTGTATGCAGAGCATGCTGTATGTAGAGCATGCTGTATGGTAAGCAGAGCATGTTGCATGGCGTGTAACATTTCTCAGAAATTCCATGACCAGTGCTAGATTGAGTAATATCGCATTACTGTCTATTGAAAGTGCACGTGCCGAGGGAATTGATTAGACTGTTTAGTTGATGAATTTGATAGCCGGCTAATCGTAGAATTAAGCTGCACTAAATATACGTACTATAATCTACTTCACCTCAGGAAAGGGAAACTCGCCCTGTTGGCAACACTGCATTACTTCATGCATGCTTGTATGGGGTTTTAATATCAACATAATATTTACATTACATTCATAACTCATGATTCATTTTTGTTTTGAAGATATTTTTGCCATATTTTGCGATTTTGTTAAAAATATATTGCAAGGAATACATATATATTTTTTTATTTAAGTAATACGAATAACCTCCATTATCATAATGTTTGTGTAGGCATACATGTATATGATTACAAATGCAAGTTATGAAAGTAATGAGGTGTTATTATTGCCATATGTTATTTCAAAGTTGAATGGGAAGAGGCTGAAGTTGAGGAGAAAGTGGCAGATGCATGCGTTGAGGTGGCTGACTCATAGCATGAGGTTCCTGCCTCAAGAGTTGCGCTTGCCTCAAGGGTTGAGGTGGGTGCGCAGAGAGAGGCTCTTGACTCACGAGTTGAGGTTCTTGAGGTGTGAGCTGCGAGAGTTGAGGTAGCGGCTGCGCAGAACGCAGTTCCTGTCTCACGAGTTGAGGTTCCTGAGGAGCTAGCCTCAAGAGTGAGGCTCTCGCCTTGAGGAAAGTTGAGGTAGCAGCTGCGAGAGCTGAGGTGGCTGCCTCAAGGATGGTAGAGGTTGTCGTACCTCAAGAGGTTGTTGCCTCGAAGATGGTCTAACTGCAAGAAAATCTTGCCTCAAGGCATAAGACTCCTGCTCCCATTGTTGAGGTTGCCTTAAGGAAGGTTGAGGTTGCTGCACAACGCTGGTAACTGGCAACTCCGAACGCGGTAAGGTAGCTTGAGGAACCTCAACTTCGTACGCCTGGCAGACTGGACTGCGGTGAGGCGGAGCGTTCGCAGGAGAAGGTGTAACCTTCTCAGTCTGAAACTCACGCATTAAGACCGCAAGCTGCGACTGCATGGACTGCAGCAAAGTCATCTTGGGATCAACAGACGATAAGGTCTGTTGAGGCAAAGCCTTAACAGAAGATGAGGTCTGTTGAGGCATCGCCTTACCTCTCTTAGGAGGTGTGCAGTCACCTGATGACTGCGGAGAGTCAGAGCTAACCCAATGACTGCATCCGGGTTGTTGAACTCTAGAGGTCTGGACTTTACGTTTAAGAGGTCTTGAGACCTGAGTCCAGCGTTTTCTCCCCGAAATTTCTTCTGCAGACGAGCAAAATAAGGGCTCAATCGTCTGCGGGTGGGAGTGACGGTCTCTGTAAGACACGCCCGCAACCACCGAGGATACTTCTGTGCGCCGATCAAGGCCTGCCGAACCCTTTTGCCCTTCGACATTGCTTCTCCCCTGGGCTTGGGAGCTTGCAAGAGGTCCCGGACTGGGAGGACGACTGGCACGCACAGAAGTACCCTCACACACAACACTGACACACTTTGCGCTAATCACTTATCACTTTTGATTTTCTGTTTGCACTTATTTCACTGAACTCGAAACTTTAAGTGGTTTGTACCTGAAACACGCAATTCTATCCTTCCTTAAAAGTTAGTAATTGCGAAAACAGAATTACAATGTAACAGAAAAATCTAATGAAAGATAAATAATTCAGTGGCTGGAAAGAGACTAAACACTAGATCAAATAAACAACGTTTAAAATCTCTCACCGCATAAAGCTTGAGAACAAGAATAAAACTCTAGAAACGTTTACCTTCTTCCCCTAAAGAGACTAGGGAGAAGAGCAAAAACGATAACAACGTTACTCGCTTGAACGAAACGTTTATCCAGCTCTCTCTCCCTCCGTCTCTATCTCTCTCTCTCTCTCTCTTGACTTAGAACCTGAGAGAAGAGCCCAATCATATATATCGTTAAAACATATTATTGTTAAAGGAAAAAAAACTGAAATATTTCCCAAATAAAAAGTTCCTTTATTAGAATTAAAACCATTAAGCTAAGAAAGAATGAACAAAACGCTAGAAACGGTTACTCTTACTGCAACGTGACACCGTGAAAATTCTCTCTCTATCGTAACGATAGAGCGCAAGTTGAACGTTCTGAACGTCAACAACTGCTGAGACAATACAAAACGTTAGTTCAACTTTGAAAACAGTACGAGACTATCAAAGAAATTCTTTCAAAAAACATTAAAATAGCATAATATGTTAACAGGTAAAACCGAAATGACGGGCTCAATGTTAATTAACTTCGATACCAAGAAAAGACCGCCTACTATTAGGAAAGGTCGAATATAAACAAATATAAAAATTAATTTTAATAAGTTTATAATAAAAGGAAGTTAAACGAAGAGGCCTATAAAAGGCGGAGAGATATAAAAAAAAAAAAAAAAAATCTATAACTTTTGTTAAGCAAAATTAAGAAAGAGAGTCTATACTCTCTTAGACACCAACACTTCCGCTAAGGGAAGGGTCGGCCATTAAAAGTGAAAGAGAGTTCATACTCTCTTCGTCACCATAATTAATCAAATTAATTCCAAAAGCTAGCTAAGCTAATGATAAAACTTCCTGAATAGCGAAAGCTAAACTCTAGAGCAAATACATCACCAAATCGTGAGCAAAAAACTCCAAAATTATAAGCGTATCCATGAACGTCTTGCCGGAAGCACGACAGAGGAAAAATTGAGGTGGTGTCAACAAGAAGTACTGCAGTACCTGGTCACAGGTGGCGCTTGTGAGTACACCCCCCTCTTGTATAGCGATCGCTGGCGTATCCCTTCCGTAGAATTCTGTCGGGCAACGGAGTTGACAGCTACATGATTATCGGGTAAGATTAATATTGAAAAATTTATAGCCGTATGCCAGCTTGCATTGATTTTTTCTCCTCAATACAGAACGAAGGTTTGTATTTGTGTTGGAACAAAAACATTAAAAAAAAATCAAAATTACAAGCATCTGCCACCTTTATATGACAAACAAAAGCTTACAATGATATTCTACTTTAGTGACATACAAAGAATGACTACTTACCTTTATCTTGTGTCTAGTAGCTTCTGAACCTATAACTGGCAAAATCTTCCTTCTAGGTCTTGAAAATTTGGACTCGTATTCACTTGAAGTCTTAGAGGGTAGCTTTCCAAGATGATATTCAAGGTCAGATGTTGATAATTTTGTAACCTAATACAGAAAAGAAAAAGCTTTAATCCACAAAATATATATCAAAATACTGTAGTAAGTGATGTGGTCAATTTAAAAGATAACTAACATCATGAAGTTCTGATTACAAATCATGTTTATCAGCACTAATCTACCTTATCACATCTCAGAATAGATTTATGAATTTAAGGATTTAGGCTATACAGCAAAGTGATGTGGTCTGAGAGACCATTCAATACCCCAGTGTACCTAAAGCAAAATTCTACTGTTACACTATGAGGTAAAAGTTAAGAGATTGAGACAGCAAGAAGTAAATATTGAAGAACAGTGGTCAAGTTAAAGGATATAAACCAAGCGCAGCTATGGGCTGAAGGAATGCTGCAAAGACCCTTTTTAATACTTACAGTGTATCAAATGAGGTGCACTGACGGCCCTAGCCCCATGTTATAGGGCCTCAGTATACTTTATCTATAATACATAGCTTAATTATTGAGAAACTGAAATAACTTAATTGCAATTACATACTTAAAGAAATAACAAAGGTCCAAAATAAAGAACTGTACAGTATAAAGTTTTGATGACAAAATCACAAATCCTTAAAGTAACTAATATTTTTTTAACTGTACTAACTTGAAAATGATACAGCAAAGCTAGAACTTAAGTCAAAATAATCCACTGACTTCCTGAACACACACATTGTCAGTTACCTTGATTCATTAGATAACACCAAATACAACCGACTGATCTTCCAAAACCAAAAGATAGTAATGTAGAGGATTGATATATATTTATTAAGCATATTTTTGATTTACCAAATACAGTGAACCCTCGTTTATCGCGGTAGATAGGTTCCAGACGCGGGCGCGATAGGTGAAAATCCGCGAAGTAGTGACATCATATTTACCTATTTATTTAACATGTATATTCGGACTTTTAAAACCTTCCCTTGTACGTAGTACTGTTAACAAACCACCCTTTAATGTACAGAACACTTAATGCATGTACTACAGCACCCTAAACTAAAACAGGCACAAATATTAAAGGCGATTTTATATCATGCGTTTCCTAAACACCTAAAAAGCACGATAAAAAATGGCAACCAATGTTTTGTTTACGTACATCTCTGGTCATAATGAAGAAACAAACTCATTTAGTGTACAGTACACATATATGTATAGGTTAGTTTTTGCATCGATTATATTGATTATACAGTACTGTATGTTGATTTGTTTATTACCAATGTTTTAGTTTACGTATTTTTCTTAGGACTTCCAAATGAAATGTTTTTCTTTATGATGCCGCCTGAAACGACGGCGTGTACGCTCAGTAAACAACCACGCTCAGAACAAACAAGGCATTTAACGCGCATGATGATAGTGATAAATAATGATACAGTACATACAGTATTTACAGTAAAAGCATTTACAAAATATGTTACCTTACAAATATAAATTATACAGTATTGTACGTAGCAAAGCAGGAAAACAATTTACGAGAGAGAGAGAGAGAGAGAGAGAGAGAGAGAGAGAGAGAGAGAGAGAGAGAGAGAGAGAGAGAGAGAGAGATTGTTTTACGTACGTAAATGTAAATTTTAAACAAAAAAAATATGATAGGTTACAACATGTAGACTTTTAAAACCTTCCCTTTAACTTAATGCATACAGTACGTACATTACTAAACTATAAAACAGGCACAAATACAGTTTTAGAATGTACAGTAAGAATATTAAAGTAAAAAATAAAGATTGTTACTGTACTCACCACGAAAGAAGTTGAAGAAAAACTTGAATGGTGATGGCGATGAATTTGCTGCACAGTAGAAATGATGATGATGAAGCTGATGATGTGTTCTACTGTGCAGCCAATGATAGTATTTTACGTCTCTTCAGACGGAGGTGTCTTTTCCTGGGACACCTCTTCAACTTCTTCCTGGGAAACTTCAATTTCTTCCGAAGGCGTACTAGCAGGAGAAACTGGCTCTTTTTTGCGAGGCTGGAAGAACATTGTGATCGGAAGTTGTTGCCGCTGCTTCTTTTTTCGATCCAAGAGCATTTTGTAGGGAGTCATTATGTCATCAACCTTGTTGCAGAATTGCATCGAGCGAACCATATCCTCGTCCCACTCTTGCAACATTTCTTTCAACTCCTTCGCATGGTTGCAGGCCTTGGCAAGCCGTTCTAATGTTAAGCCCGTTTCTTCGACATTTTCTTGGGTCTCTTCCTGGGTACCACTCTCTTCCTCACTTGCAGATTTCGTCAGGTCTTCGAGGTCTGCGTCAGTTAGGGGCTGGGAATGGCAGTCCAACAACTCGTCGACGTCTTCAGTCGTCATGTCGCCAAACCCGTCACCTCCAATTATGGCAGCCAACTGCACAGATTTCCGTATTACAGAGTGTTGGATTTCCGACGGAGTAAATCCCTTGTCGTCGTAAACAATATCGGGCCACAACTTCTTCCAGCTCGCATTCACGGTTGCAGGTTTCATCTCTTGAAGTGCCTTCTGAATATTCTGCAGGCACGTGGCTATGGTGTACTGCCGCCAGTACGCCTTCAAGTTAAAATCTTCATCCTCGTCATCTTGGGCAGCATCCACACACGCAACGAGGTCCGCCAAGGTATTCTTCGTGTAGAGGGCCTTGAACGCCCTGATAACCCCCTGGTCCATCGGTTGAATTAATGACGTGGTGTTGGGTGGCAGGAACTCAACCTGAATGCCCTCATGCGACAGGTCAGTTGCGTGTCCACCAGCGTTATCCATAAGGAGAAGGATCTTGAATGGCAAGCCCTTCTCTAAGAGATATTTGCTGACTTGCGGGATAAAACACTGATGGAACCAGTTGGAGGTCAGCATCTTCGTAATCCATGCTTTTTGATTATGCATCCAGTACACGGGAAGGAGATTCTTATTTTTATTTTTCAAAGCGCGAGGATTTTTCGACTTATAAATAAGCCCCGGCTTTAACAAAAATCCAGCAGCATTGCCACACATCACGAGGGTAACGCGATCCTTGAATGCTTTAAAGCCAGAGGCTTTGGCTTCCTCTTTGAACAGGAAAGTTCGCGACGGCATTCTCTTCCAAAACAAGCCAGTCTCATCCATATTAAAGACTTGTTCCGGCTTGTATCCACCTTCGGCGATAATATTCTTGAACGTCTGGTTCACGTAAGTTTCAGCAGCGGCAGTGTCAGCGGAAGCAGACTCCCCATGCAGGGAAACGCTTTTCAGGGCAAAGCGTTTCTGAAACTTCGCGAACCATCCTTTGCTTGCGGAAAAACGTTTCTGAGGCTGGGAATCAGTGGATGTCCCTGGTTGAGGATCATCTGCATCATCATCATCTTCAGCATGGTTGCCGTCGTCGTCTTTAGGTTCCTTTGCAGCAAAATTCTCATATAAACTCAAAGCCTTTGTTTGGATGGTGTTCGTATCCAACGCTATGTTCTCCTTCCGGCAGTCGGCAATCCACACAGCTAAAGCACCTTCCATGCGTACGATCGTTTTATTACGCGTTGTAACGACTCGCTTCGCTGATCTGCTAAAGGTGATTGCAGCCGTCTTTCTAATGTTCGCCTCGTCCTTCTTGATATAGCGAACAGTAGATTCGTTGATGCCAAAATGGCGGCCGGCGGCCGCGTAACTTCTACCATCTTTTAACATGTCGAGAAGCGTAACCTTCTCAGCTATCGTCATCATCCTTCGGTGGCGTTTAGGCTCACTACCAGCCTTAAGAGAAGCAGAACGCTTGGGAGCCATTACAGTAACAAAAAGTTCAACTTAAAAAGGTCGCACACAGCACAGATTAAACTTCACAAACTTAAGAACGTCTACTCAGCGATACGCGGTAACAGAGAGTGAACGATCCAGCCCCGCGAGAACTTTGATGCTGCGGGTAGGAGATGCGGGCAAAACACCAATCACAGGCTAGATAACAAAACTTGAGTTCTGATTCGTCATCTATCAGCGCTTGAACCAATCACAACCCGTCTTACAGTACTATGATGCGTTGGTTACCTACTCATAGAAGATGCCCCGCGCATACCGAACGTACGTAGATTAAGTACAATACCGTAATAATAATAAATAATGATAATAATACTGTACAGTAATAATAATAATAATGATAATAATAATAACAATAATAATTTTATTAACAACAAAAACAATAATAATAATAACAATAATAATAATAATACAGCTTTACGTACGCTATTTTACGCCTCTCTCTCTCTCTCTCTCTCTCTCTCTCTCTCTCTCTCTCTCTCTCTCTCTCTCTCTCTCTCTCTCTCTCTCTCTCTCTCTCTCGTACGCTTATTCGAAATGTGATTTTTGCAACAAAGAATATTATTGGATGCAGTACTGTACTACGTACGTATACATACAAAAGATTCATGGAAAAGAAGCACATCCATTACAGTACACACCATTCTAATATGGTATGACTGCATCTGATTTGCGTTTCATGTTCGATTTAATTTTACTTCGTACTGTATACAGTACAGTACTGAATTATCGTATGATCACACTCTCTTTTCGTGTTTTATTTCTTTCTGTGCTGAATTATATATCATATGTAATGCAATGAACAATCAGTAAGAGCAGATATTACTAATTACAGTATTAATGGAATTACAGGTAACAAAATATCGTATTTGGGGGTCTTCAGGTTTTGCGGTATTTTTGAATTTTCCGGAAAATCCGCGAAATGTATATATATATGGGTTATGGAAAAACCCCGCGAAGTGGTGAATCCGCGATTGTCGAACCGCGAAGTAGCGAGGGTTCACTGTACTTCAAATTGAAGTCGAGAAGGAGATCTCTGTGATTAATAAGCAAAGCTCGAGACTGCCAGGAGAAGACAGCCATCCAGATATCTCTGAAGCTTGATGCCTATGACATGAGGCCAGACTGAGACAAGGATAAAGATCTTGGTAAAGACCTAAGGTGCTATGGAAAGGCCAAAGCAGAGCACCTTGAAGTGGAAGATCCTGCCTCCGAAGGGAAACTGCAGGCACTTCCTAAATTCTGGATGGATGAGGTCTTGAAAGTACACATCTCTCAGGTCTATGGTCAACAGGAAGATGTTCTTCCTGATGACCTGAAGAACAGTTACCAGGTCTCCAATTTGAATCTTGTTTATAAGACAAACAGGTTCAAATGGGACAAGGCTATGACAGGTCTCCAACCTCCCTTCAGTTTCTATACTAAAAAGAGATTGCTGAAGAAGCCTGGGGAGTCATATTAGTCTTATTCCACAACTCCTTTGGCAAATATCTTTGATAATTCCTCTTGTAAAGGAGGTCCTTTACAGATACTCTGAAAGAAAATGGTCGGACTTTCAGGGTCTCGCGTCACGAGGGGGTGGGCAGTCAACGAAGGGGACACAATACCCTGAACGCAGAACTTCCAGTCCAGAGATCAGCCCTGAAGAACTGTCACCTGCGCCAATGGCTTTGTAGGCGTCCCCAATCCTGTGGTATGCTGGGGCATTTGCTCTCCATAGCGGGAGACCTGCAGCCACGACTTTTGGCCAGAGGAGTATCCTCTACAGAGAAAGGTGGGCTGAGGATCTTGTCTCCTGGGCTGTTGGAAGTCCATAAGAGAAAGGGACCTCTTCTCATCAGCCTGTTCGAAAGCCGAGTTCCTTTGAGGCTGTTGAGGGACAGGCTTCCTTGGTGCCGCAGATCTCCTCAGAAGAGAAGTGTACTTGTAACTTGTTTTTTCAGTCCTGTCTGGAGAAGTAAAAAGAGGGTGAGAGCACACCAGGTTGAAATTCCTTTAACTGAGAGCATCCCTAGGAGACAACTGTTTAGCGCATTGTGCCAAGACCGCATCATATTTCTTAAGGATGCAACTGCTCCAAAGGGAGACTGTCTGATGATGCAGGAACTCAAGCCCCTTGGCACCAAATCCTGAAAGATCCTCAAACTGCTTCAGAACATCCTCATTACCCAAGTTATCTTTTACTACGAAGCAAGACACCACAATGAATAAGGGTTTGTATGAAAACGAAAACTTTATGGTTTGTGTGTTAGAAAAAATACATGTTACGTTCAAAATTGTCATTAAAATTCATTGTAAAATTTAGTTAGTAAGCCACAAGTGCCTCCCAAAAAATAACTTAATCGGTTATTGTTTCTCTTAACAGGTAATTGCAATACCCTACACACACTAGGGAGTCAAGTAGAGGTGTGAGAGAATAGCTGTTACAAGCATTAGAATACGGGAGTAACAATGCCAACTAGTATTGGAGTAATATTTCATAATCCTGCACCCGTTTACTTCCCTGGTCAGACTAGAAGTGGCTATGTCGAGAGTAGCGGTGCCCTGAACACAGTGTCAGATCATAAGATAGAAATTTATTGTAGGGCGATATCCATTCTGATTGAAAGTGTTTACCTGCTGACTATGCTCATGTATCAATTCAAGCTGCACTTTATAGAACACAAGTGAACTCAAACAAGAGACATATTCGTCTCTGTTATTCAGTATACAAAGCTTATAAATTACAAGTTCAATTGTTTTTTTGAGTGCCACATGAAGCATTATGCAGGTACAGTGATAACTCTGGATACGAAGGTTTCTGCTTACGATAAATTCAGGATACGAAGTGATTCGAAGATTTTTATGCCCCAGTATACGAATAAAATTTCAGGATACGAAAACCTTACGAGATCCCAACTCTTCGCCGAGAGTAATTTTAAAAAGCGCGCGCCACCAGACTTTGAACTTGGGTAGACTCACTTACAGCCTCCCGCTCACCCATTGGTTATCTCCCTACTCAGATGCTAGCTGACGCCATATGATCCCGCTTTCCTATTGGTCGGCAACTATCCCAGCTTGCTTACACACGGGCGTTCATCTCTCTCTCTCTCTTTTCGTTCCGACCGCAGTATTGTTAACAGACATTGTGTGCTTTCGCTTGTTTGACGTAGTGTTAATATACAGTACATTCATACGCCACGTGTTATCGTTATTAAACATTCGGTACTGTGCACTGTACTGTATTAGTGTTTACTATACATAGTACTGTATATAACGTACGTAGAGTATTATATTACGTATTACTGTAACCATGGATCCCAAGAATGTTGCCGAAGGAAAGAAGACGACGATGCTCTCGATGGAGACGAAACTTGAAATCGTAAAAGTACGAGTCTGGCATGCGTTTAAGTGCGATCGCCAAGGAGTATGGCCGGAATCCATCTACGATAGGCACCATCCTGAAGCAGAAGGTGGCTATCAAAGCAGCGGCACCTTCTAAGGGCATCACTATTTTCTCCAATAAGAGAACCCACGTGCATGACGAGATGGAGAGGCTGCTTCTTGTGTGGATCAAAGATAAAGAGATCTCAGGAGACACCATCACTGAGACTACAATTTGCCAGAAGGCCTCCGCCATTTTCGGTGATCTCGTGCGTTCTCAGGCCGAAGAAGGGGCAGGAGAAGGAACATCCCAGCAGGAACCCCCAGAGTTCAAGGCTTCTCGGGGGTGGTTCGAGAAATTCAAGAAAAGGACTGGCATTCATTCAGTGGTACGGCATGGGGAGGCAGCCAGCTTGGACACGAAGGCCGCCGAAGCCTTTGTTAAAACGTTCGACGAGTTGACTCTGCAAGAAGGCTACAGTTCGCAGCAAGTTTTCAATTGCGACGAAACTGGACTTTTTTGGAAGAAAAAGCCGCGTCGGACGTTCATCACGGCGGAGGAGAAGAGGCTACCCGGACATAAGCCTATGAAGGACAGGCTTACCCTTGCTTTTTGTGCAAATGCCAGTGGGGACTGCAAGATAAAGCCCCTGCTGGTGTACCATTCAGAAAATCCCCGAGCTTTCAAAGCCCGCAAAGTCATCAAGGAGAACCTTCCCGTGATGTGGAGGGCGAATGCTAAAGCCTGGGTAATGAGGCAACTTTTCATTGATTGGGTGAATGTCTGCTTCGGTCCGACTGTCCGAAAATATTTGGAAGAAAACCGCCTCCCTATGAAATGTCTGCTGGTGTTGGACAATGCTTTAGCTCACCCTCCTGGCCGTGAGGAATATCTTCTGGCCAAGTATTCCTTCATAAAGGTCCTATATCTACCGCCTAACACCACCCCTCTCCTCCAGCCCATGGACCAGCAAGTTATTTCAAATTTAAAAAAATTGTACACGAAGCATCTCTTCCAGAGATGTTTCCAAGTCACAGAGACTACAAACCTCACTCTGCGTGAATTCTGGAAAGATCACTTTAATATCGTGATATGCCTTAAACTCATCGATCTCGCATGGCAGGAAGTTTCGAGGTGTACCCTGAACTCATCTTGGAGGAAGCTGTGGCCTGATGCTGTCTCTGCACGAGACTTCGAGCGGTTCGGGAAGCCTGGAGGCAAACCCGAGATCGTTGACGATCCTGAACCCATTCAGCAGTCTGAGGTGGCTGACATCGTACATCTTGGTACGTCCATGGGGCTGGAAGTTAGCGCCGAGGATATAGATGAACTTATCGAGGAGCACCACGAGGAGTTGACGACGGACGACCTGAAGGAGTTGGAGACGATGCAAGTGAGTGTTGTTCAAGAGCAGTTCTCTAGCGGTGATGAGGAGGATGTTACACCTTTGAAAATGGCAGACATTAAGGAAATTCTCGCATGTTTCCATAAAATGGCAGACTACGTCAAAAAGGAACATCCAGAAAAAGTTTATACCAACTGTGCGCTTCAACACTGCAATGACGTTTGCCTAACGCATTTTAGAAATGTGTTGAAAAGTAGGCAGAAACAAGCTTCAATGGATAGTTTCTTATCAAAGAGGCCAGCGGTATTAGTAGGCCAAGACGAAGGTGAAAGTGAAGAAAAGAAACAGAAAAGAGGAAGTGATGAAGAATTAGAAGGTGAAAGTAAAGAAGAGAAACAGAAAAAAGAAAGTGATGAAGAAGTAGAAGAGATTTAGAAAATATGAAAAACGTAAAGTTATAAAAAAGCAAAAAAAAAAATTCTATTTTAAGTTTTATGTTACCGTTAAGTGTTAAAGTAATTTTTTCTTTCATTTTATAGTTTTCCATACGTAATGCAAAGTGTTAATTATTTCTGCCATTTTTTTTATATCGTAAAGTTTAAGTGTTAATGTGTTAAGTGTGTAAATTACTGTACGTAGTCTGTCACTTGTTACGTTTTCTGCCTTATGCCATCCTCCTCTCCCGCTACTTCGCTATCGGACATCGTCTCAATCAAAAGGTAAGTTTCAACTTTTTTGTTACACTAATTAACTGTAACCTTTTTTTCAGGGTATCAATCCTTAACCCTGGATAGGTACGGTGGGTCGTTTGCGACCCCGAGCGTCAAAAAAAAACAGGTTTTTCTCACGTGACTCACCCCTGTGACTGAATTTGTGGGTGATCGACCTGCAGGAGGTGTCTCCCCTACACGCTCTAGTAGTGTCCAGATGTGCATTGCTGTAGCTGTACTCCTTCCCCGATTTCTGAGACGCGTCGGGGTCGTTCGCGTCCGAGTTTACCCTTCTGAGGTAGTTTGCATAATTATCAAAGTTATTACGTATTATGAAATTGTCGTAGAATGGTGCAACTTGTATAGGTTATCAGTTGTGGAAAGTCTTGGTGGATTGTTTGGCTACCATGTGCATGTTTTTTTTTTTAGTTAAAATGTCGTTCATCACCACGAGGACCATTTTACCGCGAGTGCCCCTTTTTCATTTTTTTTCATTTTTTTGCCAAGTCATTTTTCCGTAAGATATTGCGAAATAGTGTCGTAAAACTTTTGCTTTTTTAATGTTGGAAAGTGTGTCTAGATGATCTGGCTACCCATGCGTGATTTTGTTTTTGTCAGATACGACGTAGTTATTGGTATATTGGGTATTTAACTGCGGTTGCCAATTTCTGTTTTTTTTTCAATATTTGTAAAAATTTACTACGTAGTAAGGAATTGCCGTATATTATTGATTTTTTTTTCATGTTTATGTGTTAGAAAGTGTGCCTTGATGGTTGGGCTAACACGTGCATGTCTTTTTTTTTTATCTGAGATGCCGTATATTAGAATGTTGGGCATTTTTCCGCGAGTGCCCCTTTTTATTTGTTTTGCATTTTTTTGCTTTTTCATGTTACCGTAAGGAATTGGCAAGTAGTGTCGCAAAACTTATATTTTTATAGTGTTGGAAAGTGTTTCTAGATGATCTGGCTACCCATGCCTATTTTTTTTTTAGCCAGATATGGCGTATATATAAGTATGTGTTCGATTTTCCTGTGATTGCCATGTTTTCGTTTTTTCCCATTTCTTTCAAAATTACTACGTACTAAGGAACTATCACAGAGTAATATTTCATTTATATGTTTATTTGTCGGAAAATATGCCTTGATGGTTTGCCTAGCACGTGGCTGAAATTTTTTTTTTCTGAAATGCCGTATATTAGAATGGCCATTTTTCCATGAGTGCCCCTTTTTATTTGTTTTGCATTTTTTTGCTTAGTCATGTTACCGTAAGGAATTGGCAAGTAGTGTCGCAAAACTTATATTTTTATAGTGTTGGAAAGTGTTTCTAGATGATCTGGCTACCCATGCCTATCTTTTTTTTAGCCAGATATGGCGTATATATAGGTATGTGTTCGATTTTCCGGTGATTGCCATTTTTTCGTTTTTTCCCAATTCTTTCAAAATTACTACGTACTAAGGAACTATCACAGAGTAATGATTCCTCTAGATGTTTATTTGTCGGAAAATTTTGTTTACTTTTTTTTTGATTGAATATCATCAAATTTTTTTAGCTAAAATATTGTTTTACATTTTTTTTTTCGATTTTATTTCCCTTCAAAAAAAATTTTTTGGGTCAGAATTTTAATTTTATAGTCGTAAAATAATCGACAATTATCCATACAATTTTTATGCATATCCAATAATAATTAGATTAGTAAATAACACCTTGAAATTGACATACCCTTCCTACATTTCAAGTGGCAGATTAGGGAGTCTGAGTCAGTGTGGTTGGCGGCCATTTTGTGGACATATCCGAAGCGTAAGCTGCCCTATCTATATATATTCTTGTTCCCTATAGAATTTGTGATATTTTGGTATATTTTTACCTGCATAAATATCATATTATATATTAAATATATGTATTTTTTTACGAAATTTCCAAGTACTCAAAAAATTACCTTTAGATATGGCCCCTGATATAAATGTAATTTACAAAATAATGAAGATTTTTTTACATATTTCTATTTTAGGATAACATATGTTTATTCCCTAAAATAATTAGCCACTTCCTATTTCATTTGGGTACCCAAAAAAATTCATGAAATTTGGACAATTTTTTTTGGCCAAAAAAAGTTACCCTTTTTTTCTCATTTCAGATCTTCACCTCCATGGGTCTGACTTCATCCAAAATACATCAAGATGTGTCCTAAACATTCAAGAATCAATTCCTAAAAGGATTTGTGTATATATGTATAAACTTTTTTTTTATGAATTTTTATGTCAGGTCTTTTTTTTTCTACTTAATTTTTTAAAATATTTATAATAAATAGTTTTTCTGCAGATGAGTAGTATTTATCTTTACAGTTGTTTTAAGCATTCATTGAAGTTTTTTTTGGCAAAAGAAAAAAGGAGGTTACTGCAAAAACTGATTTTTCAAGAATTTTTTTTGGCGTCGGGGTCGTTCGCGTCCGAGTATACCCTTAAAGGGGTGTCCGAGGACCGTACCTATCCAGGGTTAATTTAGGTGTACGTACAGGTAACAATACACCTTCACTGATCCAAATGCTTTACATACAGTACCGTAACTTTTATACAGTAGTAAAGAAAACGGACCGTTTTCTTAGGGCTTGGGGGGGATAACTAGGCTATAACTACATTATTGAATAATCTCATAATGGTTTCTGGAACGGATTAGGCTGTTTTTAACGGTTGGGTTAATTGTTGAATGATAAAAATGGCTGCATTGCATGTTTATTACTACAGTTTAGCGTGTTTATGGAAGAAATGGTGTCTTTTCATAAGGCTTGGAACGGATTAGGCTATTTACATGTAAAACGCGACTCAGGATACGAAAAAATCAGGATACGAAACCGTATCCTGAACGGATTACTTTCGTATCCTGAGGCATCACTGTATTTGAATTTTCATATTGACAGAAATTCCCAAGTGTAAGGGGATTTGACAAAACTATTGTGAATTAGCCTGGCTGGGATGAAATGATGTTTTTTATTCACAAAATAAATGCAAACTGAATTACGGTACCTGTTCCTGGGGACTTTGTACTGTATTCATATACAGTAGTGTCCAATGTGTGGGCAGTTTGTTTTTTTTTGGTTTTACCTATCATTTGCTAATCTTGTTATTATGAGGCTCAAGGGTAAGGGGATACTAGTTTTTTCTTGCAAGAGAAATTTTCTCATTGATGTACTTTTTTTTGTACTGTTCATTTTTTTTTTTATAAATTCTTTTGTTGATAAGCCTCTTTCAATACATTTTTTACAATGTGTCCTGTTACCAGCCTAGAATTTTTTTCCCTTTCTCCTAATGTTCCTAAAGTTTACTTAGGCTTGAAGAGACCTTACGTAAAGAAGATAGAGCTATTTACTACTACTGTGGATTTTCACCACCTGTTTATTCAGCAAGCTCAAGACAAGAGAAGATAATAGGGAAATTTGAGGTTCTAGCTGGGTCCCCTTGCCCAGTATAAAAAAATCAAGGGGTGGTGCCCAGTGCCCAGTTCTCTTGACTGTTTACTTTTTGCCCAGGTTTTTGGGTATTCCACCGTTTTATCTTTTTGTGTAGTGAAAGTTGGAGTGTGATCGGCATTCGGACACTAGGCAGTCTACATGCTACATCTGGCCACAATTCACAAACCACTACTACGGCAGATCCTCCGAAGGGGACCGTTCAGCAGCACAAGATAAAGAGCCAAACAGCCATCTCTTTACCAAAGGCGAAGGAGAACGTCTAAGGCGACAAAGAGGGCCACAAACTCTGCGAGTTCGTTTCCAGTGAGGACAAGCTTACGCAGGGGAGCGCTGACCAGCAAGCTGGTCTCTGGCAGGCCTCCAAAGGGGTGTCTCTATAGGTGGTCTTTCTCACGCACGAGAGAGGTGATCACCCGTAGGAGAGTCTTGCCTCAGACTTTGCTACGCCACCGAAGGATGATCGGCGAGGAGGGGATCGCAGTTCTCGACAACGGCGGCAGGAGTGGAGAGTGAAGCAGGGCCGCAGAGAACTCCTCAGGGTTAAGAAGATCAACCCTGAGCAGGGCCAACGGGTCTAACTCCGAGGAGGAAAAAACATTGCCATTCTGCACCCCGCTGAAGGAGTTGCAACAATACCTGCTTTGAAGAAGGGCCTGACAATCCCAGGGACGGCTACACCTGAAAAATATCAGAAAGAATCAAGGACTCCCACGGGGCGAGAAGCAGGGCCACTTCACTAAGGAAGCAGCAGTCTCTCTAGAAACGAGGTTGTCCTACGAGTTAACTGTCCTGTGCTACTGTTCAACGGCTCCCCAGAGGAAACCAGCCGGACAGGAGCTTTACAGGAAGGTTGGGGGGCTGAAGAAGCTTTGGGTTTCTTCTGCTTCGAGGAAGACCCCGAAGAAGACTAATACCTTTAAGCCTACTTCCGTTCGCACCCAAACCTTTCTCCCTAGGAGGCAGATCACTCCCAACATTCAGCACAAATGTTATTACTATCACACCATTAACCACTACAGGCAAGACACAAAAGTGTCTACCGAGGACATAAAAGTCCCGCAAGAGCGGCCCTCAGGTCCTGGGCAGGTCTGCATCGCTGACAAGAAGAAACACAAAGAAAAAGTAAAAATATTAATATTGACTGTCAAAATTTTGTGAGGGGAGAGCGGTATCAACCAATCTCCAAGCAAGCTGAGTAACAAACACAGGTGTATAAGTGAGAGGGGTAGCTACTAATCCCCACCACTTGCTAGCAGGTGGGTGGTTAACCCTTGCTGAAAATCTAATGGCTCTTAATTCAGCTTCGCCAAAAGTAATACCTCAAAAATAGCGTTGGTTTGTATTATAGTTACAGCACAAACACTCGTTAAAGTAATGTCTTTTTAGTACGATGAATACGGTTACAAAAGACTACATAAAAAATGGGATTGAAAAGTCATGTTTGCTATGCATACAGAAGTACTGCCAACAAAATGGTTAAATTTTGGTAGTCTCCCATTGCCCTCTTTTGTTGTAATTCACATTTTCCTCAGATAAAACACGTAAAAAATACACCACCTCAATAATTACCTGCAAAAATACATAATAAAAGAAAAAAATCATCAAATTACAGGAAGCATGGAATTTTTCTTAGTGATTTGTTTATCTTCACAATATCACAGAGTTGCTCTCATTCATTTGTGTTTGTTTCCAGACTAACTCTTCCCCATTGCGCACTGTGACAATTTTCGCCTAAGGGCTGATTCACACCTGACACTCAAACTCACACTCAC
The DNA here is from genome assembly GCF_036898095.1 of Palaemon carinicauda. Taxonomy (NCBI): domain Eukaryota; kingdom Metazoa; phylum Arthropoda; class Malacostraca; order Decapoda; family Palaemonidae; genus Palaemon; species Palaemon carinicauda. The sequence continues at coordinate 29,424,775 of NC_090769.1, forward strand.
GTGCACGCAATTGATCGCGCTCAAATATTCTTTAATGATAAACATGGAGAGTATTCCAACCATCCAGTCAATCATTTTCGCTCAACTCCAGTCACGGTCACAGTCAAGCTCACGATCAAAGCAAAAGATATTTTGAACGTGCTCAAACTTGAGCGAGAGCTATACCCGCTAATTCTAGAGCCGAAAAATCACACATGGGTCACCAATGCCAACACAAAACACACCAGTAAAATGAGCTGAGTGAGAGCTTGACCGTGACTTGAGCGTGAGTGTCAGGTGTGAATCAGCCCTAAATGTGCAAAAGCTCCACACACTCAACTGTATGTTATAATGGAAATGCTGTACCTTCTCCAAAAGCCTTACTACTGTATTGGCTCTTCGATTTTGGTGAGCTGTTTGGTTGATCATTAGTTTGTTCATTTGTTTACACAAGCGCAAAAATGCAGAATGCTTTTCTCTCCTGTTTATCGGACCTTTACTTGAAATTGGCCAATCAGAATCCAGATATATCAATCACTCCTTTTGGTTATTTTTTCTTGCAATTCATTAAACAATGCACTTGAGCGGTTTACTTTCAAATACAGTACTCAGACTCCGACTATTAAGGCGAGTCATTGCAGACTAAGTCTCACCTTAAGCTAAGGATGCGGCTGTCTAAGAGGATAGTTGCAGGGGATAGTTAAGGATACGGCTTCTAGGTGAGATTGGGTGGGGAAGTTTAGGCTAGCTGGTGTTATGTTAATTCCCCTTTTAAAATCATGTCATGTTAAAGAATCAGAGGTCTGTGTTCGAATAAAAATGGAGCTAGAAAGAAAACGCAACTGGAGAGAGATGGTGCTTGAGAGTTAACTGCTGCAGTTAGTCCATAGAGGTTTCAACCCCTTATTTTTGCATGAAAAAACTTTTCTTTTTTCTATCGTTTTCATCTTCCGTAATTCGTTAGCTTTTATTTTATCCCGCCCAAAACCACAATCCCCACCTGGTGTTCACCAATTACTGTTGGGGAGTTATGTTGGGTGTTGGTAACCAGAAAATGACAGTTTTGTGGAAGATAACATCAGAACATAAACAAAAAGAAAACCAACGTAAAAAAAATGTTATACAAAAATTGCTGGACGGTAAAGTACCAAAATTTTACCAACAAAAGCTCAAGCATTAAGATCGTGTTTCACGTAGATTACTGTATTAGTTTTTTATCATATGGCACCTATTTTTTTTTTTTTTACAATGACTGAATTTTGTTGACAATGACTGGTGGATATAAAGTTTAAAAAAGTTGATATAAATAACAATGTAAGACTGGTAAACTGTATTTTAACCCTTTTACATCCGGGGTATTTGGAAATTTCCCACCCTTAACCCCCTGGGGGTTATTTTTTTCCAAGCACATTTTGCAGAATATTTTATTTAAATTGCTCTAACAACCTTAATTTTTGTCATAGAGAGGTCAGGTTGGTCTCATTCTCTTGGAAAATGCCTGAATTTTCTCAAAAAATTATCAAAAAATATGAAAAACTAATTTTTATAGCATTTTTTTGCAAGGACGTACCGGTACGTCCATGGGGGTAAAGGGATGGCTTTTGTGAAACGTACCAGTACGTCCTTTGGGGGTAAAAGGGTTAAGGTATTTTGAATATTATTCATGATAACACCTAGCGCAGACCCATAGCTTTTCAGTAATTGCAATTACCTGACCATAACAAACCTAAGGATTTCCGCAAGAAATCGTAAACAAAAAAATAGTTCGGAGCCTTTATATATCAAGAGACCAGTTCCTCCTGCATCCATAAAACGTGGACACCAACCTACCCTAAACTCTCCCCACTAACCTAACCTATAAGCCGTGTCCTTACCTAAAGCAGGGGCTAACGGCCCACCCTTACACTGCCGTATTCTTGGTCAGCCATCATCACACGCACAGGTGCCAGCTATCATACATACACCCCAAACCGTCCAAAACACCATAATGTTATTTTCATCAAACCATTTATTGTACTATCCTATAATTTCACCCCCGTCAAAAATTAGTTACAGACGGAACAACATTTTGAATGGAAAAAATTGTTTTTCCTGTAGCAAATAATGTGCTTTCACAGAATTTGACCTTCATTTCAACAGAAAATAAACCGAAAACCCGTTAAACCGTCAAGAACGAGGATAGGTAATGTTTTCCCCACCCAAAACCACGAGATCCCACTGGGGGAGCCTTTGTAGGGTGACGGCCAGATCCGTTTTCATTCATAGAAAATGGGAATATTATAAAGTGGGGTGGACAGTGGCCGTCATTCTAAAATCGAGTTCCTAGAAAACAGGAATATATTGAACTGGCCGTCGTTCTAAAAACGATTTTGGCGGGAGAAGCTAACTTAAAGAACCCACTTAACCTATGCTAATAGCCGTATCCTTACCCAGGAGGGCTTCGTCCCCCCCGGACCCCCCCCCCCCTTACCTACTACGGGAGCGAGAAGATTCGTGGCCAGAGTAAGAACTCGAGCCACAAATTTTCAGGTAATTTAGGGTTTTCGGCAAAAAACATAAAAGTGAGCGTTTAAGCACATATTTAAGATCCGTAGACCATTTCCAAACATTTTTATTCTATACAAGATAACAGTCGGAGCGATAAGAAGCAAATTAGGACGCTTGGCCGTAGCGCTACAAACTACCCCCACTGGGGGACCCCCATTATCGGTGGATATAGATATATAAAATAATTAAGATTTTATTTGCAGTGAATAAGTGTCCTTTTCGAAGAAAATGTACGTTTCTTCGATAAGAAACTCCTGTATCATAGTAGAAGTTTTTTTTTTTCGTCAGTAACTAATAAAGTCCAAGTTAACTATTTTCCGTCCGTAACTAATAAAAGCCAAGCTTTTTCCGTCCGCAACTATAATAAAACCAAAGTTTTTTCCGTAAGTAACTATAATACCCAAGTTTTTTTCCCATCCGTGACTATAATAAAACCCAAGTTTTTTTCCGGCCGTAACTAGAATAAAACCCAAATTAGAGTGTTGGATTTAACAATCACATTTCTTACCTTAACCTGCACCTTTGGACATGTTAATTTTTTGCCATAAAAGCTTCCAGTCGACACCGGTGCGCTAGCATTGGAGTCTGTTGAATTTGAACTACAATTTAAATCAGTGGAATCCATTTTTTTCTTTAGTTCAATATACTTCTTGCTGTTGTAGTTAATCTACTTCTGGCACAAAATCTCGTTAGACTGCTTTAACCAGTAGACAATGCACGCGATCCAGCTTCGTAACTACAATTTGATAATTTGAAGTTTGAAATTGATCTTCTTGCCGGGACACGGTCGGGTACTCGGGTAGTATTAGTAATACGAATGATTCTCTCTAACGGCTCATTGAGTAGTTCCATTGTTTTGTTTTGCTAGCCAATGTTGAAATGGAGAGAGAAATTAAGAAACTGAAAGGCATGCTGTATAATATAATGAAATAAATGCATTAACAACCGTTGTCAACAGTATACAGGTGACTGATATCTAAAACATGTGTATGGCCGGTAAAAAACAAGAAAGAAATTGCCTGTAAATAATTACACAATTCCACAACATTGTAACTACTTGGGGAAAAGAGTAGGGAAAGAGAATAAGAAAACCTTATAGATTCCGGGGGAAAGCGTGAAAAAGATTTAAAAGTACAAAATAAGTGTGGAAGAAGTAGAAATGTACATAAAAGGAAATGAGGGCTAAAAACAAAGTAAGGAAATAGAAAGGAAGGTTGCTGGATGGTGGACGTTTCCAACGAATTTATGTTTTCGCCCACGAAACTTTTTTACCCATAGTTATTCAAAAACAGTGTATATTTATATATAAGATCTCTCTCTCTCTCTCTCTCTCTCTCTCTCTCTCTCTCTCTCTCTCTCTCTCTCTCTCTCTCTCTCTCTCTCTCTCATAACAAAATGCTTATTACCAATAACTAAAACTGTTGATAAAAGAAACGGAATCTCTCTTTCTCTCTAATTGAAATCCAATTTAGAACGGCTGCTATGGGCTTCTTGTAAAACTAAACTAACTGACCGTTATAAAATGGACGTATTTTTATGAAACAAAATGATCATTTCATAATCAGAATTTATTAATATGATAGGATGTTATAAAAACCTCTTACAAGAGACTGTTTATATATTCTGGAAAAAGAATTCCCTTAAAACCGAAAAAAAAAACTTTAGGTTCGTCCCCAGTAGCTAGCATCTAGAGTAGTAAATTCATCCAAATTCAGACTTTTTTAACAGCAACGTATAAATACTTCTGATTGGCTATAACTTCCTCAGCAGTGATTGATCGTAACTTTTGTTTACACACACACACACACACACACACACACACACACACACACACACACACACACACACACACACACACACACTAACGTAGTAACCAAAACGACCAATTGTTCCTTCGAATAATTTACATTATTCTGTACTTGAAATGTAACAGAATACGAATTACAGTTTGGTACTGTAGTTCTTTCACTATATAAGCCTGACAAAACAATAGTATTTATTTTGATATCGAATATTAGCCACACACTCAAACCAGCAAACAGAATTAATCAGTCATCTGGACAAGCTTTAAAGCTTCATCCTACTTCTTATGACGTTACAAAGACGGTTTCCTTATAAAAACAATTATTTGACAATTAGAATTTATTCCTCTGTTAAATATGTTAATAAAACATTTTACGAGGAAGTGTCTCTATATATCTAAAAGAAAACACATCCGTAATTTCATTAAAATCAAAAGGTCCGTCCGTCGTCCCTCATAGTTAAAGCGTTTCAAAGAATTTTTAAGTAAATTCGGGTATATTTTTCTAACAGCAACACATAAGTCCCTGGAACTCTCTCTTGGCCGGATAATCCAAAGCTCTGATTGGCTGTATCTTCTCGGCTGTGATTGGTTATTTCCTTTGTTAACAAACTCACGCATAAACATCTAACAACGTAGCCACAACCCAATTAATTAATCCTTCAAAATTGACGTATTTATTTAGCTTGCGTATATGTAAAAGACACATTACTTATTTTATCATTACAGTAATAATTTTATAAGTTTGTTTTTATATGAATTGTAATTTCTTATCCTTAATCTATCTACAATAAGTATGGATATTTTACCTCAAGTCAATTGAACTCATTCATAAAATACAAGTTGTATGACGTCACATACAACCACCAATCACAGCAGAGGACGAATCAGCCAATGGGACGTCAGACATTTCCCGTTAAAGAAACGCAAAATGTGAGAAGGTTCCATGGGCTGTTGTTGACATAGGAGTCAAATTAACAGAAGATATTTTGTTTAAACGCTCCATTTATTTTTCCTATTGTATCTATCTATTTCTATATGTAACAATGGTATTTAAGATCCATTTCATAAATGGATTATTGTTTTGAAATTGTTTCCTTCAAATTTGCAGTCTTAAAATTATCATTTATCTAAATATGTGTATAAGCCTACGTTGGTATATTTACCCCTACAATTTATGACGACACATTTCTTAACAAACATATGTTTGGGCAATAACCATTTGTTCAATTACATTATACTTGGAATGTAACAGGATACGAATTAAATTTACGTGGTTACTTTACTATTTAAGCTCAGTATCTAAAACATGGGCATGGCCGGTAGAAAACATGATATAATTTGCCTGTAAAAAGATTGAGCTATTCCACATCGTTGTAACTACTTAGGGAAAAAGAGTAGTGAAAGAGAATAAGAAAATCTTATATTTTCTGGGGGAAAGCGTGGAGATATAAAAGTACACAGTAAGAGTAGAAGAAGTAAAAAGGTATATAAAAGGAAATGAGGGCTAAGAAAAGTAAGGAGAGTTGTTTGTCGTAAAGGTTATCAAAACGTTTCGCCAGATTTGCAACCGTAAATGGTGAGAGGTTTCGCCCACGAAACTGTTTTAATCATAGTTGTTTAAACACTGTATATATATATATATATATATATATATATATATATATATATATATATATATATATATATATATATATATATATATATATATATAAAGATTCTCTCTCTCTCGCTCTCTCTCTCTCTCTCTCTCTCTCTCTCTCTCTCTCTCTCTCTCTCTCTCTCTCTCTCTCTCTGTCAGACGAAATCTCTCTTTCTCTCTAATTGAAATACAGTTTATTGTTGTTTAATCTATCCATTTAGAACGGCTGCTATGGGCTTCTGGTAAAACGAAACAAGCTGTCCTTTATAAAATGAATATAGGCCTACTTAAAATCACCTCAACGATAGGCTTAGGCCTGAACTCAGTACAAGATATGACCAACACTGATAAATAAACTAGGAAAGCACCTTGAAAGTGCAAACCTCCGCCACGGCAGCTTATTTCTCGAAAACAGCTTGTCTTCCACAGAATCAATTTAGACCGTAGGCGTATATGAAGTCTGTGTGGCAACCATGTGCGAACTTTGTGGATAATGTTAAGGTTAATTCGATCGATCTCTGACCTAGGACTTTCAAAATTGAATCACTTCCACGTCACGACATTACAATAATCCTTGTAAGTTTCACTACTCTATGAGTAAAATTGTGGCCAGGAAGTTGTTGGCAAATAAACAAACGGACCAACATGGGCAAAAACATTACCTCCTCCCAACTTCGTTGACGGAGGTAAAATATGGAATCATAGAGAAAGATTTGTGATTTTCCGAGTATCGAGTTCAAAGACCAGGGATGTAGGCGATATGGCAGCATATAACCTGTAAAACTGAGATATCCATAGAAAAGTATCCTAGAGGGAAGCTGTGCGGGGGATTGCGAATATCTACTGGAAATGCAGAGATTGTATTAGGGTGGCCAGACATCCGATATTTGGCGGGATTGTCCCATATTTATGAGTTATGACATTTGTCCTGTATCGATCCTCACCGTCCTTTTGTCTAGTATTTTTAGCATTTAAAAAAATACTAGTCCTGTTCTGAGTTAATCACCTATGTTCAAACCAAACACCATCTCCTGGGATTATTGGATCCAGGGCAAAATTAGACAAATGAAAAAATGACATACTAACAACAATGGGGAGAAATAATTTTAAATGATTGTGGAAAGGTTTTCGTGTTTAGATTACTTTATTGTCTGCAATTTACTCAATAGGCCTGTGCTATGGCAAGTCATTTTAGTTATCCTTTACAACTGCAACCCATGCTTGATTGCAAGTTTGTAACGTTTAGCACGTGTAATGAACAGCTGTTTGTAACACAATTTATGAACTCACTTTAAAATGAAAAGTTACCGAAGTAGGTCCTGGGCAATCTGAACCCAGCTGAGAAGGACTGCGTGCGTAACTTCACGTAAAAATGGTGTATGCATATTGTTCAACTACCTCTCCCATTTCAGTGACCCTTATTTCAACCTTAAAACTCTGGTCACCCTGCGGGGCACAAAACATTCTATATTCCTTCGAATATTCATATTGTAATTGAAATGCAACAAAATACGAATTGCAGTCATATAGTTCCCCCACTATTTAAGCTCTATCCGAATATCGTATATCGACCACGTTACCCAATATCTAACACAAACCAGCAGACTGAATTAATGTCATTTAGACAACCTGTTCATCCTACTTCTTATAACGTCCTAAAGACGTATTTTTTATTAAAGGAAAATATTATTTAAAAATCAGACTTTATTACTCTGATAGAATTTGTTATTATAACATCTTATAAGAGACTGTTTATATATTTTGAAAAAAAAATATATAACTCATTCCCTTAAAATCGAAAAAAAAAATCTTCAGGTTTGTCCCCAGTAGCTAGAGGATACAATGTTATATCATCGACATTCGGGCTTTATTTTCAACACCCACGCATATAGCCTATACTCGGAACTCCCTTATGACTATGCATTCCAGTCATCTGATTGGCTATAACTTCCTCAGCTGTGATTGGTTGCCACCCTTGTTTACACACACACACACACACACACACTCTCTCTCTCTCTCTCTCTCTCTCTCTCTCTCTCTCTCTCTCTCTCTCTCTCTCTCTCTCTCTAACATCGTAACCAAAACGGTCAGTTATTCCTTCGAATAATTTACATTATACTTTAAATGTAACAAAATACGAATTACATTCACGTACTGTAGTTCCTTCACTATTACGAGCTTGATAAAATAACAGTATTTATTTGAATATCGAATATTAGCCACCTGTTACTCAATAACACACTCAAACCAGCAAACAGAATTAATCAGTCATCTAGACAAGCTTTAAAGTTCATCTTACATCTTATGACGTCACAAAGATGTATTTCCTCATAAAACAATTATTTGATAATTATAATATATTCCTCTTGTAAAATATATTAGTAAAACATTTTACGAGGAAGTAAGTATCTCTATATATCTAGAAGAAAACATATCCCTAATTTCATTGAAAACAAAAGGTCCGTCCGTCGTCCCTCATAGTTAGAGCGTTTAAAAGCCTTTGTATATAAATTCGGGCATGTTTTTCAAACAGCAACGCATAAGTCCCTGGAACTCTCTCTTGGCGGGATAATCCAAACTTCTGATTGGCTGTATCTTCTCGGCTGTGATTGGTTATTTCCTTTGGTAACAAATTCACGCACACACGTCTATTATCGTTACCACAACCCAGTTAATTAATCCTTCAAAAATGACGTATTTATTTAGCTTGCGCATTTGTAAAAGGCCCATTATCTATTTTATTAATAAATCAATAATATATTAAGTTTGTTTTTATATGAATTATAATTTCTTATCTTTAATCTATGTACAATAAATATAGATATTTTACCGCTACCCAGTGGAATTCATTCATAAAATACAAGTTGTATGACGTCACATACAATCACCAATCACAGAAGAGGATAAATCAGCCAATGAGACGTCAGATATTTCCCGCTAAGGAAACGCTTAAGGTGAGAGGGTTCCTCTGATTTATGGGCTGCTGTTGACATATGAGTCAAATTAACAGAAGATATTTTGTTTAAACGCTCTAGTTAAGATGCTTTTTTTTTTTCCTATTCCATCTATTTTCCATGCATAACAATGGTATTTAAGATCCATTTCATTTACTAAGTTATAGTTTTGAGTTTGTTTCCTTAAATTTCACAGTTTTAAGTCATCATTTATCTAAATGTGTATAGGCCTACGTTGGTATTTTTACCCCTACAATTTATGACAACATTTTCCTAATAACCATATGATTTGGTAATCATTTGTTCAATTACATTAATTATACTTGGGATGTAACAAGGCACGAATTAAAGCTACATAGTTACTTTACATTTAAGCTCTATATAATAAAACTCATATTTACTCTTGGTGACATTGCAAAGACGTATTTTTCTGAATAAGAAATAAAATTTCAGTAATCACAATCTATCCTTTAAAAAAAAAATATGTAAATAAATCATCTTATAAAGGAGTATCTCCATATATTTTGGAGAAAATATATGTTCAATTACCTCTATAAAAAAATCTTCAGCTCTGTTCCATAGCTAGAGTGTTTGAAGGCAATTTTAAGGAAATTCAGAATCGGGCAGGTTTCTCTTGCGGCAACTCTCAAGATCTCGAAACTCTTCCTTGGCGGTAAATTCCTGTCCTCTGATTAGCCAAATCTTCCTCAGCTGTGATTGGCGGTTTTCTTCTGTTAATATAGTTTCACACCCATGCGCGCACGCACATGCACGCACACACACACACACCTAACATCGAACCAAAAGCACAGGGAAGCATTCTTTCGGAAATGGCGTATTTATTTAAGTTATACCCCTTAAACAGATCCATTGTCTATTCATTAAAAAAGATAATAACCATTTTGAATTTTATTTATGAAAATTATGATATTTTAACCCTAATTTAGCTAACATAAGTATAGGTTTTCATCACTGCATGACGTCACATACAACCTCCAATCAGAGCTAAGAAAGAATCAGCCAATGAGACACCAGATATTTCCCGCTAAAATACATGGGGCGAGAGGGTTCCTCTGGTTTATGGGCTGCTGCTAGCGAACAACTTAAATTCACGCGAGGAATTTCTTTCAAACTCTCTAGCTAAAATGGGAAGGGTTCCGTTGTTCATATGAGCTGTTGTTTATAGACTAGTTAATCCTAATTCATTTTATGCAATAGGCCTAATGATGATATTTAAGCGGCCTGAAAAGAATATTTTCTTATTTTTTATATCTTTTAGATATTCAAATGTTTACCAATTATCTGTACAGACTTTTCCCTTCAGTAATCACACTTTTCATTTAAGAGTGAGAAACGCAAATAGTATGATTTTATATATCCTTTTATTATCATCATTATTTCTATCATAGTCATTATCATTATAATTTTGAGTATTTTGTGAAATAAGTTTGAGAATTTTGAGTCCATATTTCTTGATTTTAAAAGAAAAACTAGCTCAAGATAGACGTAAAAAAAAATTTACAGAGCAAATAGCAATGTATAGGCTATTTACGGACGTAAATTTCCTTTTTATATAATTGGTTTGTTATAAACATTGTTAAAAACATGGCTTACATACAGAATACGGAAGTGATCTTATCAGTGGAAAAATTCACATTCAAAATTTCGTTTTGCCACGTCTGAAAGCCCTTGAGAATAGGGTTTTCTTTTTTCTCAGTTTCCTTTATAAAGTGGAATAATTGAACTGTTAAGAAATCAAAACAGCATCAGCTCCGTATCCTTCAGAACCACCATGAGATGACGAAGAGGAGGAGGAGGAAGCTGATGAGGATCTCACGTAGGATGTGCGGGCAGACTGCAGAGCTTCGGCCCCTGCGATCTGAAAAGGACGGGTCCTGTGAGTCGAGAGAGGGACAACATTTGCCTTTTTTTGTTTGTGTGCTTGAAAGCCACGTGAAACCTTTGTTGAATTATTCTTATTTTTTAACAGCTAAAATAAAGGAGTAGTTACGAAGGCTAATTATTAATATTACTAGACAAAATATATAATTTCTAAAGCGTTTTTCATTGTGTAGTTGTTAAGATTGTCTTTGGATCATGCTTTGTACTGTATTCAAAAGCCAAAGCAGTTAATTACCGCTATTAGCTTTAAGTTTACGAATTCTTATTTGATACTTGGGAACATGCTTTTGAGCAGATGATTTGAGCTTACCTTTTTTAACTAATATTTAATGTTTGCTTTCTTGATCTCTTAAACTCATTGCATATTGACAATATGAGTAAGGTAAAAAGCATCTGATTACATTCTGTATGATGTACTAGTGTAATGATATTCTAATATATGGGTCTTCGTATTTCATAGAGTTGTTTAGATGAAATATGAGTAAAGAAAATGGAAGTACATTAAATTTGAATATTTTGGATTCTAAAGCTAGTTTCGCACAAGATTATTGAACTTCTTGAATTATTAAGTAACCAGCATATCATGTCAAGAATATATAATATATTCTTTGTGAATTTTAGATTGCTTTTAGTGCTGTTTTTATTCTTTTACTTAGATATATGACCCTATGTACTCTAAACTTCACTCTTATGCTATTACCTCAAATCACAAAACTTACTTGTCCCGGTGCCCCTGAATACACACGCCTGTTTTCTTGAATCAGTTGTCCATCTCGGAAACTTCTATCTTCCTCTCGTCCACGAACTAACTGACCATCTTCATAATACTCTTCCCGTTCCAGTTCCTTTCTTTGACTATACCCATCGCTTGCCCCATCTCCACCATAGGAGGACGAATGGCCAGAAGAATAACCATGAGAGGCTGAATAAGAAGATGAGGATCCATGGCCAGAGTAGCCCGAGCCACCTCCCACAAGAACACAGGAGAGACACCCAGAAATATCCGTGGGAGAAGATCTCTGTGATGCCCCATAAGTAGCTCCATATTGTCTAGAGGAAGACTCCCCACTTGAAGTATCAATACTTGTGAATTCATCAAAACCTGAAGACGAGCTTCCACCATGGAATGAGGAGCCAACAGGAGAGCCAGGAGTTTCATGAGATGAACCAATGATAGCAGTAGTAGCTCTGCTTGAATGGCCTGAAACAGATCCTCCTGTAAGCAATGAAGAACCAAGGGACGATCCAGACCTATCATGCGAAGAAGTACCAATGACTGTGGTTGCAGATCTGCCAGAATGACCTGAGGTAGAGCCCCTAGTAAGCAATGAAGAACCCAGTAATGATCCAGAGCTTTCGCGGGAGGATGTACCATAGACTGTCGTTGTAGCCCCACCAGAATGACCCGATGATGAACCACTCGATGATGAACCACCCGATGATGAACCTCCAGTAAGAATTGAGCCAAGAGAAGAACCAGATCCTCCATGAGAGGAAGTACCAAAGAAAGTAGTTGTAGCTCCACCAGAAAGGCTCAAAGATGAACCTCCAGTAAGCAGCGTTGAACCAAGAGAGGAGCCAGAGCTTTCATGAGTTCTAGAGCTTTCTTGAGCAACAGAAGTAGAAGATCCTTCATAAGACTCATCAGCATGTGATGAAGATGAAGACAATGATGATGACGATGACCCTCCATATGAACCACCATAGCTGGAATCATATGATCTGCTTGCAGAACCTACTGATGGTCTGCCATAAGATGACTCTGATACTGTTCTCAGGCTATCTCCCGACATCATGCTATGTAGAGCATCCTGATATCCCGTTGATCCTCTCGATTCTTTCTCGTCAAGTTCGGTCCTGTTTTCGTAGACCAGTGAACCATCCTGAATGTATGAAAAAAATGAATCAAGTTTGTTTTTCCACTCTTCCCAAAGAAGCAAATCTAATTCTGCTAGGCAAATTGTTGATATTGTTAATAATTCGAACTTTGATAGCTAATTACCAGTATCTATTCTTTAAGAATACAACTAGGACACAAAGCTCATTAAGCTAGAGTGTTACAGAAGCATTATAGTTTGCATTACCTGGTAACGGCGTTCGTGATGGAGGTCATAAACAGGCTGGCCATTAATGTATTCCTGTTGCTGTCGAGTTTCTTGGCGATGAGTTGTGTAAACAGGTTTTGTTAGGATTCTGGAGGTATCAGCTACCTAATTAAAAAAAAAAAATAAAGAAAATCACTCAGAAGCACGCCCTTTCAATGTGCTGTTTACAAGAAGTGCTGCATTTTTAAGTGAAGAGAAAAATAATTAATAGAGTCTAATTTCGGTAAGGTCAAAGGATTGCTTCTTTAAGGCATCTTCTGTTACCCTATGTAATCATTGAAGAATGTTATATAGTTTCTATATTTATTGCCTTCATTGTCTATTTTTCTTTTCTTTTTTTCTTTTTTACAAAATTTTAATCATTTTTTAACATCTATTCTTCCTCATGTTATGTACAATTGTAAAAGAAAAATTATTTTTGAGATTTTCTGTTTCCTTTCTCCTGGGAATCTTTGATACTTACATGCCGTGTTTCGTATGACCGCCCGACATTTCCTGGCCTGCTCTCTGAGGTGACGTGTTGTTGCATGTGCTGTGACTGCCTCACTTCATGTCTGTCTGTAGCGTCAGAATAACCTCCAGCATACCCAACACCAAGGTGAGTTCTATCATCAGCAGGTAGCCCCAAATCATCTTCCTCTTTCTCAGTTCGGTTTTCATGGACAAGCTGACCATCTTCAAAACGTCTCTCATGATGCTGTGAATAGCTTTCAGGTTCATAGCTACCTTGCATGAGGTCTAACTCACTTATTCCATACTTCTGAAGTTCTGCCGGAGTGAGGTCATCAACACCTTGTTCTGTAATGTTTTCATGGACTAGCTTCCCATTTTCAAAAATGCGATGATAATGAGTGATACCAACTAACTGCCCATTAGTGTACCTTTTTCTGGTGCGGAGCTCAGCGCTTTTAATTGAAAGCTGAGAATAGCCTGCAGTACACCCACTTATTTCTGTGCAATCTGATGTCAGCGGTGAACCTGAAACAACTGCAGGCTCTTTTCCTCCAACTATCGTTGAATGTCTTCTGGTTTCATTATAACGGTAATGACGAGATCCAGTGGTTGCAGGATAAACTCTTTGTGACTCATCAACAGCAGATGTACGAGAATAGTCACGACGAGTGTGATCTATAGCAGGTGAAGGCTGAGCAACAAGTGTTCCATAGATGGTATGAGTTCTGTTGTAAAGATATGAAGAATGAGAATAGTCTGGTGCTGCTTCCAAAGTCCTTTCAGCAGAGTCACCACTACCATATGGGAACCCAGATTCGTCAGATTCATCATGATATCTCTCAAGTGACTCACCAATGTCATCAGTCCTGTCATCAGCATGTGATGAAGATGAAGACAATGATGATGACGATGACCCTCCATATGAACCACCATAGCTGGAATCGTATGATCTGCTTGCAGAACCTCCTGATGGTCTGCCATAAGATGACTCTGATACTGTTCTCAGGCTATCTCCCGACATCATGCTATGTAGAGCATCCTGATATCCCGTTGATCCTCTCGATTCTTTCTCGTCAAGTTCGGTCCTGTTTTCGTAGACCAGTGAACCATCCTGAATGTATGAAAAAAATGAATCAAGTTTGTTTTTCCACTCTTCCCAAAGAAGCAAATCTAATTCTGCTAGGCAAATTGTTGATATTGTTAATAATTCGAACTTTGATAGCTAATTACCAGTAACTATTCTTTAAGAATACAACTAAGACACAAAGCTCATTAAGCTAGAGTGTTACAGAAGCATTATAGTTTGCATTACCTGGTAACGGCGTTCGTGATGGAGGTCATAAACAGGCTGGCCATTAATGTATTCCTGTTGCTGTCGAGTTTCTTGGCGATGAGTTGTGTAAACAGGTTTTGTTAGGATTCTGGAGGTATCAGCTACCTAATTAAAAAAAAAAATAAAGAAAATCACTCAGAAGCACGCCCTTTCAATGTGCTGTTTACAAGAAGTGCTGCATTTTTAAGTGAAGAGAAAAATAATTAATAGAGTCTAATTTCGGTAAGGTCAAAGGATTGCTTCTTTAAGGCATCTTCTGTTACCCTATGTAATCATTGAAGAATGTTATATAGTTTCTATATTTATTGCCTTCATTGTCTATTTTTCTTTTTTACAAAATTTTAATCATTTTTTAACATCTATTCTTCCTCATGTTATGTACAATTGTAAAAGAAAAATTATTTTTGAGATTTTTTGTTTCCTTTCTCCTGGGAATCTTTGATACTTACATGCCGTGTTTCGTATGACCGCCCGACATTTCCTGGCCTGCTCTCTGAGGTGACGTGTTGTTGCATGTGCTGTGACTGCCTCACTTCATGTCTGTCTGTAGCGTCAGAATAACCTCCAGCATACCCAACACCAAGGTGAGTTCTATCATCAGCAGGTAGCCCCAAATCATCTTCATCTTTCTCAGTTCGGTTTTCATGGACAAGCTGACCATCTTCAAAACGTCTCTCATGATGCTGTGAATAGCTTTCAGGTTCATAGCTACCTTGCATGAGGTCTAACTCACTTATTCCATACTTCTGAAGTTCTGCCGGAGTGAGGTCATCAACACCTTGTTCTGTAATGTTTTCACGGACTAGCTTCCCATTTTCAAAAATGCGATGATAATGAGTGATACCAACTAACTGCCCATTAGTGTACCTTTTTCTGGTGCGGAGCTCAGCGCTTTTAATTGAAAGCTGAGAATAGCCTGCAGTACACCCACTTATTTCTGTGCAATCTGATGTCAGCGGTGAACCTGAAACAACTGCAGGCTCTTTTCCTCCAACTATCGTTGAATGTCTTCTGGTTTCATTATAACGGTAATGACGAGATCCAGTGGTTGCAGGATAAACTCTTTGTGACTCATCAACAGTAGATGTACGAGAATAGTCACGACGAGTGTGATCTATAGCAGGTGAAGGCTGAGCAACAAGTGTTCCATAGATGGTATGAGTTCTGTTGTAAAGATATGAAGAATGAGAATAGTCTGGTGCTGCTTCCAAAGTCCTTTCAGCAGAGTCACCACTACCATATGGGAACCCAGATTCGTCAGATTCATCATGATCTCTCTCAAGTGACTCACCAATGTCATCAGTCCTGTCATCAGCATGTGATGAAGATGAAGACAATGATGATGACGATGACCCTCCATATGAACCACCATAGCTGGAATCGTATGATCTGCTTGCAGAACCTCCTGTTGGTCTGCCATAGGATGACTCTGATACTGTTCTTAGGCTATCTCCCGACATCATGCTATGTAGAGCATCCTGATATCCCGTTGATCCTCTCGATTCTTTCTCGTCAAGTTCGGTCCTGTTTTCGTAGACCAGTGAACCATCCTGAATGTATGAAAAAAATTAATCAAGTTTGTTTTTCCACTCTTCCCAAAGAAGCCAATCTAATTCTGCTAGGAAAATTGTTGATATTGTTAATAATTCGGACTTTGATAGCTAATTACCAGTAACTATTCTTTAAGAATACAACCAAGGCACAAAGCTCATTATGCTAGAGTGTTACAGAAGCGTTATAGTTTGCATTACCTGGTAACGGCGTTCTTGATGGAGGTCATAAACAGGCTGGCCATTAATGTATTCCTGTTGCTGTCGAGTTTCTTGGCGATGAGTTGTGTAAACAGGTTTTGTTAGGATTCTGGAGGTATCAGCTACCTAATTAAAAAAAAAATAAAGAAAATCACTAAGAAGCACGCCCTTTCAATGTGCTGTTTACAAGAAGTGCTGCATTTTTAAGTGAAGAGAAAAATGATTAATAGAGTCTAATTTCGGTAAGGTCAAAGGATTGCTTCTTTAAGGCAACTTCTGTTACCCTATGTAATCATTGAAGAATGTTATATAGTTTCTATATTTATTGCCTTCATTATCTATTTTTTTTTTTTTTTTTTTTTTTTTACAAAATTTTAATCATTTTTTAACATCTATTCTTCCTCATGTTATGTACAATTGTAAAAAAAAAAGTTATTTTTGAGATTTTTTGTTTCCTTTCTCCTGGGAATCTTTGATACTTACATGCCGTGTTTCAGATGACCGCCCGACACTTCCTGGCCTGCTCTCTGAGGTGACGTGTTGTTGCATGTGCTGTGACTGCCTCACTTCATGTCTGTCTGTAGTGTCAGAATAACCTCCAGCATACCCAACACCAAGGTGAGTTCTATCATCAGCAGGTAGCCCCAAATCATCTTCATCTTTCTCAGTTGGGTTTTCATGGACAAGCTGACCATCTTCAAAACGTCTCTCATGATGTTGTGAATAGCTTTCAGGTTCATAGCTACCTTGCATGAGGTCTAACTCACTTATTCCATACTTCTGAAGTTCTGCCGGAGTGAGGTCATCAACACCTTGTTCTGTAATGTTTTCATGGACTAGCTTCCCATTTTCAAAAATGCGATGATAATGAGTGATACCAACTAACTGCCCATTAATGTACCTTTTTCTGGTGCGGAGCTCAGCGCTTTTAATTGAAAGCTGAGAATAGCCTGCAGTACACCCACTTATTTCTGTGCAATCTGATGTCAGTGGTGAACCTGAAACAACTGAAGGTTCTTGTCCTCCAACTATCGTTGAATGTCTTCTGGTTTCATTATAACGGTAATGACGAGATCCAGTGGTTGCAGGATAAACTCTTTGTGACTCATCAACAGTAGATGTACGAGAATAGTCACGACGAGTGTGATCTATAGCAGGTGAAGGCTGAGCAACAAGTGTTCCATAGATGGTATGAGTTCTGTTGTAAAGATATGAAGAATGAGAATAGTCTGGTGCTGCATCCAAAGTCCTTTCAGCAGAGTCACCACTACCATATGGGAACCCAGATTCGTCAGATTCATCATGATCTCTCTCAAGTGACTCACCACTGTCACCAGTCCTGTCATCTACTGGTGGTGGGGCAGGATATGCTGAAGAATTTATTTCATTTTCTACAGGAGGCAATTGTGGCGATTCATTATCTAAATCTAAGGGGCTTATATCATAAAGCTCTTTGTCATAATAATCTCTTTCTTCATGACTTGTGTATGGCCCACTGATAACTCCAGGAATGCCTACTTGTCTGTGCTCAGTGCTGGATGAAGTTCTTCTGCTGGAAAGTTCCCCTCCAGAATGAGCAGAAATACGATCCTCATATTCAGAGGAATATTCTCCTCTCCCATAAACAGAAGAATACTCTCTCTCTGCGCTGCCTACTCGAGAACTTTGACCATAGCCTGTATGACCACCAGAAGGAGCACCAGACTGAGAGGAGGAAGAAAGATTTACTGTAAATGCCCGACCTTCACCACGAGGTCTTGTAGATGTTGTTTCCAAATCAGAACCTTCACTATAACCTGTATGACTAGGAGAAGAAGCACCAGAGTGGGAGGAGGAAGAAAGATCTACTGCAACTCTTCTAGCTTCTCCACCAGTTCTTGGAATTGATGATGATAAATCAGAAGTTGCATCGACACGACTACCATATCGTCTTTCAGAAATAACTGAGTGACTTCTTGTTTGGCTGAACGATGAATCTGATACTCCTTGTCTAAGTGGTAAATTATCATCTCTTGAAGATTCTGGGCTTATTGTATTCGTGCTTACATGTGCTGCATAAGAATCATCTCCATCCAAAGAGGAATCAACAGCACTTTGCAACAAGTGTCTTTCCTCCAAACCATCAGAGGAGAAAGATTCCCTTTGATCATCCGTAGAACTTCCACCTGAGGTACGAGAAGATGATGAGTATCTATCATCAGAATAAATTCTTGATCCTGATGATCTGTCCCCGTAGGATGTGTAAGATGGGTATAGGGATGGATGCCTACTAGATGATGGTTTTTTTACATACACTGGCTTTCCATTAACATAACGAGTCTGAGTGTGAAATTCTGTGCGATGGATCCCACCCCTTGTAGGGAGTATTGGTTGTGACCTATAAGTCCCCACTTGTCTATGCAAATCCTCTCGGAGTCTAGCAACTTCTGCATCAAAACTACTGGAGAAACCTTCTGACCCATGACTCCCAGAGGCAAAGCCACTTCCATAACCTTGGGAGCCATAAGCACGGTTCTTATGTCTCACTTCTTCAGTTCTCCATGCAATGCCTGGGTGAATAGCAACGACAGATGGAAAACCTGGTGCATGTCCCCCTGGGAGCATCGCAGGGGTCCTAACTAGACCAAAATCATCTCCACCCTTTTCTTTTCTTTCTTCATGAACAAGTTTGCCATCTTGAAATTTTCGCTCATGATGCAATTCATACACTGGTTGACCATTGACATATTTCTGCTCACTTCGAAACTCCTGGCGGGATGAAGTTGATTGAGGAACTCCATAGGAGGGGTACCTGACAATTGGCCCTGGCACTAAAGCCCCTCCACTGCTATGACTGCTGCTACCACTACTCCAGTCAGAGGTACCCACGGTGCCGGTAGCACAAGAAAAGCATTCTCTCCCATACACTGGATAGTTGGAATTCCTTGACTCCCGGTATGACAAAGGAGCATCTGGCTGTTGATAGAAATAAAATGAAAATAAATTAGTAGGATGACCGAAAATTAACTCGGCATTCAGGTATTCACAGTATAAACTGGATTTTACGAAAATTCACACACGGTCAAGAAAACTAGTATGCTAATGGAATTAGTACTGAAGAGGAATATGAAAATTCTGAAATGAAGTTTGAGTGTTAAGAAAAATCTGTAAGTCAATGGTATTCCTATTGATATGAATAAATGAAGGCACTCCTTAACCCACAACAAACAGACGCAAATTATTTACACTCGTGTTTACAATCAGTATTACCTTGCGTCGATGAACTTCCATGGAGGGTCTCAGAGGATGCCTCACTACGTAAGGAGATTGCACTTGCATGATGTCACGAGCCGCACCTGTTTTTTGATAGAATTTTAATTTTGTACACAGGTTACTTAATAACAATAGTAAGATTAAAATTTTCATTCAGCTTCAAGTACTTGCCAGGAAATTTGCTTCATAAAAAAACTGAATAGGAAAACACGTCCACCAGATGTAAAGAATTGTCAATAGAATTATAAAAATCCTTTATTGTAGCAGGCAAACAAAATACAGGTAATAACATCTCTTGGGCTTAAATTTCTAAATATAATTGCAACTATAAAGCAAAGTATTGTCACCTAAGCTTTATAGTTTTACTGAATGTCTCTTGTGTCAGCATGGTTTTTTTCCTCATTGGGTAATTTTTTCTTAGAAAGTTAATACCAAAGCCTTTAAAATTAACACAAATGTATTTAAAGTCAGCACCAAGCTCTTTTAAAGTTAATACCAATGTCTTTAAAATCATCACGAAAATCTGTAAAGTAAACATGATAGTCTTTAAAATCAACACCTAGGTCTTTAATGTTAACACAATTGTCTTTAAAGTCAATAGGAAGGTCTTTGAAGTCAGCACCAAAGGTCTTTAAAATCAACAAAAACTTCTTAAAGCTAACACCAATGTCTTTAAAGTTGACGCCATAGTATTTAAAGTTAATACCAAGGTCTTCAAAGTCAATACAAAAGTCTTTAAAGTCAACACCAAGGTCTTTGATGTTAATACTTAAGTCTTTAAACTCACCAAAATGTCTTTCCAGTTATCACTAAGGGAGTCAACACCAAGGTCTATAGAATAAACACAAAAGTCTTTAAAGTTGAAATCAAAGTCTTTAAAGTCAATATCAAGGTCTTTAGTGTCAATACCCAGATCTTTATTGTCAACTCCAAGGTCTTTAAAATCACCACCAATGTCTTTAAGCCAACACCAAGGTCTTTAAAGTCAACACAAGATCATAGTGTCAACAGTGTCTTCAAAGTTAACATCAAGGTTTTAGTGTCAACACTAAGGTCTTCAAAGTCAACACCAAGGTCTTTAATGTCAACACCAAAGTACTTAATGGTAACACTTACACCTTTAATTGTCAACACCAATGTCTTTTAAGTCAACACTAAGAACTTTAAAGTCAACATCAAGGTTTTTAAAAGTCAACACCAAGTTCTTTAATGTCAACATCAAGGTCTTTAAAGTCATCACTAAAGTCTTTAAAGTCACCACCAATGTCTTTTAAACCAGCACCTAGGCCATTAAAGTTATCACCAAGGATTTTAAGTCAACACCAAGATTTTAAATTGTAGAAAATCTTACCCATGCTCGAGGTTGTCAGGAGAGCCAGGAACAGGGCCCCTAAATATGTCTCCCTCATCTCGGCACTTTCTCTTCGCACTTTCAACAAAAAATAAAGTCTTTTCTCCTCGTTTTAAAAGAAAAGTCTCCAGATCTCTTCTCTTTCAAATCGCAACACAGCTGATGTGGCGGCAATATCGCAGGAATCTAGAATTCGTTCGTGATCTAAAGTATCGCCATTCTTGGCTTGGTGAGGCGTCCGCCGAGAGCCAAGCTTGTTATGGGTAGGTGTGGCACTGTCAAGTCTCTGAGGAGGAGTAGCGAAGGAGGTCTTGGGTGCCTGTGCCCGACAGCAGTGCCAGGCAGTGTAGGAGCTTGAGTAGGAGTGAAGGATAAAGGTTACCTTGTCTGGTATTTATACGACTTTCGGGTTACTTCACCGCCTTTGCTGCGTAGGATAAACAAGAAAGAGTAGGTGTAACAATATGCAAGATTTTCTAATTCAGCGTGTTTAGCTGCATCTGTGCATCTAAATTGAGTATTATTGGCACTAAAACATGATAGAGATGACAAGTATTAAGAACAAACTCTTTTGAAAATCTTTTTAAAAGGTGGTTTTTTTCTTATTATTTTTTTTTTTGCTGCCTTACACTGTCGCTGGTAGATATCCTGACCAGTCATCTTCCACAGGGAACTAATATCAACCAGAGTCATATCTGTATTGACTCTACATATCAGCGACCTCAGTGCAAGTACCATAAGATTAAGTGTATGTTTCTTACTTTAAAGTAAAATCGAATTAAGTGTGTGTTTTCCACTTTTAAACTATAATCGAATGGTCTTCATTGGCAACATAAGAAATGTCAAGACTCATTAACTGTTACAGAGGCTTCTGATGATATTTTCTTGGCAACTGTCTCTCAAATTTGTATTTTCTTCTCCTCGTTTCAACGGTCAATGATCCCTTTGGATTTGTCCAGTTCGAATGATTATAGTGGCCGGTCAATTTGAATTATATCTGAATAGATGAACAAATATCTTTTTCCCCGAGACACACAAAAGATGACCCCCAGCTGGCAAACATCAAACTTAATACAACAACAAAGCTAATGCTGAAGTCTGAGAACCCAAAGCCAAAACACCTGTTCATATTTACTGGATGTAGTGTTAGTGTTCCGTAAACAAGGATTTATTTCTTGGAGCAATCTGCAGTCTATTGAGAAGTTTTCTATTTTAATGCTACAGATTTAAAAGAATTGTAAAAAGTGTAGCTTGTTTTGAAAAATTGTTGTATTGTTAAACCTTAATAAATTGTCTTTCTTTCCACCACGAAAAGAAAAGTAATTTAAAGGAATTAATTGAGTAAGGGTGCGTCATACTAATTTCCTCGAGAAAGAATATCTTCTTAATTTCTACAATCGCCCATTACAAAATACTTTTCATTACACACTTTCGTTTGTCACAGAGACATGCAGCAGAAGTCTAAATAGAATTATTTTTTTTCAAATGATAGACAAAAAAAAAAAAGATTACAAATCAATTAGTAAGTATATCAAGGCACCAGCCATCCGTTGAGATACTACTACTAGAAAGTTATTGGGTCCTTTGACTGGCCAGACAGTACTACACTGGATCCGTCTCTCATTTCATCTTTGCCTACATATACACAGAACAGTCTGGCCTATTCTTTACACATTCTCCTCTTTCCTCATACACTTGACAACACTGAAATTACCAAACAATAATTCTTCTCTCAAGAGGTTAACTATTGCAATGTAATTGTTCAGTGGCTACTTTCCTAGTGGTAAGGGTAGAAGAGACTCTTTAGCTATGGCAAGCAGCTCTTCTAAGAGAAGCACGCTCCAAAATCAAACCATTGTTCTCTAGGCTTGGGTAGTGCCATAGCCTCTGTGCCATGGTCTTCCACTGCCTTGGATTCGAGATCTCTTGCTTGAGGGTACACTTGGGCACGCTATTCAATCTTGTTTCTCTTCCTCTTGTTATTTTGAAGTTTTTATCCTCTTGTTATTTTCAAGTTTTTATAGTTTATATATAAAAGATTTATTTTGATATTATTCTTAAACTTCTTGCTGTATTTCCTTATTTCCTTTACTCACTGGGCTATTTTCCCTGTTGTAGCCCTTGGGCTTATAGCATCCTGCTTTTCTAACTTGGGTTGTAGTTTAGCTAATAATAATAATAATAATAATAATAAGAAGAAGAAGAAGAAGAAGAAGAAGAAGAAGAAGAAGAAGAAGAAGAAGAAGAAGAAGAAGAAGAAGAAAACGTTATTTATGTCTACCTGCTCAACTAAAAAACATTTGCAAAATGTTTTAACCTCAGAAGTGCCACCGATCCAACTGATTAATTAGGAAGAATATTCCACAGTCTAGTCACAGCTGGAATGAATTATTCTAGAATACTGTGTAGTATTAAGCCTTATGATAGAGAAGAAATGGCTGCTAGAATTAACTGCATAACTCATATAACGAATAGGATGTTACTGTGTGGGAAGATTAAGTGCAATGAATGATCTGAATTATGAAAAATCTTATGTATCACGCATAAAGAATTATGTGAACGAAGGTGCCAGAGATTAATATCTAGATCAGGAATAAGAATCTAATAGACCGTAAGTTTCTATACAATAAATTAAGAGGAGAATCAGCAGCTTAAGACTAAACAACAGAACAATACTCGAAACAAGGTAGAATGAGTGAATTAAAACATTTTCTTTTCTAAGGATAAACTGATCACCGAATATCTCAAAATAATTTCTTCAAAAGCCATATTTTATGCAGTTGAAAAAGAAACAGATCTAATGTATTTCTCAAAAGTAAATTTACTATCAAGGAATTACACCTATAATTTTAAATGAGTTCTATAGAGTTAAAAAGACACTATCAAAGCAAAGATCTGGATGTTGAGGAGCAACTGTCCTTGACCTACTTACAATCATACTTTGAGCTTTGTTTGTAATTAACTCCATGCTCCATAATTTACACCATTCATTAATTTTAACTAGATCTCTATTACGCGATTCAGCAACCATAGGTCTATACTTTAAAGATGCAGTTGAGGCAAAGAGAGTAGCATCATCTGCATATGCAACAAGCTTGTTTTCTAAACCAAACCACATGTCATGTTCATATAGTATGAAACGTAATGGACCGAGAACAGTACCCTGAGGAAAACCAGATATTGCATTCCTATACTTACTGTGATGCCCAGCATCAACAATTCTCTGTAATTTATTACGTGCAAATTCAATAATGACGTTAAGAAACGACCCACCTATTCCTAACTATTGAAATAAGAAATCAAGGGCTTCATGATTAACACGGTCAAACTCAATCATACAAACTTTCTGACAAAAATCAAGGGTTTTCTATACAAAATTAGAAATTGTAAGAAATGTATCACATGCTTCATGGCCTTTGCGAAAGCCATACTGCATATTAGCGAAAAAAATAATTACCTTTAGCATAGCCCACCTACTTAAACGTTTTACCAAAATGACGTTAAAATTTATTGTTATTATTAGCTAAGCTATAACTATAGTTGGAAAAGCAAGATGTTATAAGCCCAGGGTCTCCAACAGGGGAAAATAGCCCAGTGAGGGAAGAAAACAAGAAAATAAATAAACTGCAAGAGAAGTAATTAACAAATAATATAAAATATTCTAAGA
This sequence comes from Palaemon carinicauda, assembly GCF_036898095.1. Lineage (NCBI taxonomy): Eukaryota > Metazoa > Arthropoda > Malacostraca > Decapoda > Palaemonidae > Palaemon > Palaemon carinicauda. Next base: position 29,449,512 of record NC_090769.1, read on the forward strand.
ACAGTAACTACATTAAAATAAATCTTTCTTATATGATTATCACCCGATGCTAGACAAAGTTTCCAAAGAAATTCGTACATTACTTTTTGCGTAATCCTGATAGATAACAAAAAGACAAATGAACAAGCCAATCACATAACCTCCTTGGGGTAGGCAATGAAGAAAAGGCTCATATCCCATTTTTCAACAAGGTCCTAAAACACTGGTTGAAACGCTTTGCCAGATTCTTTCACACTTCTATGTCACTCCATAAACAAAATTTCTACGTTAAAATGGATGCAATGTTTATCCACGGGTAAAAGTTTACCACTATTCATCATGTTTGAGGGTACACTCGGGCACAATTCTATCTTTTTTCATTTCCTCTTTTTTTTTTTAATTTTGCTGGCAGGGCGGGCTCCCGCCTTCCCGCTGGAAGGGCAGGGCTTCCCACTTTCCGTAGGCAGGAGGGTGCTACCCCCTTCCCATTTGCAGGGC
>NC_090769.1:29457488-29484988 GCF_036898095.1 Palaemon carinicauda
ATAGTCGATGGGAGACTCTGTTTCTCATTTTTTTTAAAATATTGGTTTCATCCTATAGCCAACATGAAATAACTTCACGTTGCTTCTGGTCTCCCTCTTCACATACACTGTATATCAGAGAAATCAGTAGGCTAATATCACCCAATATCAAACCAAAGAAAGGTCAATTCCAGAGAAACCGACATTTTCAAAATCACTATTGATAGAAATACAATCAGAAATAACCAGGGTAATCTATCTAGGTGCCATGTCCTCGACGTGGGCTGTCAATTGCCTCCACCTGTCTCTAGCTCTCTGTATAAATTGTCCAGCTGCTACATTCTCATTTACATCTTCCAGTCAGCTGTCCAAATACCAGGGTAATAAAACTAGAAAAATAAACACATGTACCGTAAAAAAGAAAAAAAAAACGATACAATACGAGCTGAAAATGCTAAGCTAAAAAGGGAGGAAAACATTGCTTACAACCTTGAAATTAAATTCTTTAAAGCCCACCCACCCCTTGCCCCATTGGTAGCATATTCTAGATAGCTTTTGTGCATTTGTTTACGAACTCTGGCCCAAAATTAGTTCTTATTCAAATATAATTCTGTTCTATCTATTGAAATCCTTGGAGTCTTGTTCCTTAAAAATAGCGGGACTTTATTCTTTTTTTTTTATGTCGTTTCACAAATTGCACTATAAAGACGTAGCACAACAGATTATCGGTAACTAGATAATATCAGCTTAGTTAGAAATGAAGTTTGTAATTTTAACACTGAATTGGATAACGCGGAGTCAAGCTGTCAACTAATCATAAAGAGTTAATCTGTTACATGACTGGTATGGAATGAACATCTTGGCCCCTAATATTCTTTGACTCTCACTATTCTCTCCCTTTCTCACCCCTTCTAGCTCTCACCCCTTCTCACTCTCACCCCCTCTTGCTCTCGCCACCCTCAGACTCTTTCACCCCTTCTCACTTCCTCACCAACACCCCCCCCCTCTCTCTCTCTCTCTCTCTCTCTCTCTCTCTCTCTCTCTCTCTCTCTCTCTCTCTCTGAATGGCATTTAGGCCAGTATAACTCATATATGGTGTTTTTATTATTATTATTTTACATCGAACCATATCTGAAAGTAATTTTTCTTTCATTGATGACTTGAACAAGCCTAATGTCGAAATAATCTAATGTAGCTGTTAACGGAAGGAATTGTTTAGGTGCGATACTCCAATAATTACTACATGATTTTGCGGTTTCATGATATATATATATATATATATATATATATATATATATATATATATATATATACATGTGTGTGTATTTGGTATTTGCAGTGGATATTCGAAACGTCAAATGATAAAACAGAAAGTAATATGGCAACTCGATTTGTAAAATTTTAATGCTTTCACTAGCAAAAACACCCCTTTGCTGTCTTTGATTCGCTAAGGTCGGAGAGGGCTCCGCCCATTTCGTTGAAGTAGTAAGAAGAGCAACACCTTTTCTGTATTGTCATGGGAACACTAGAGACATCTGAAAAAAGTTTCCCCCGTGTGTCTAACTGTACGTCTAAGGGGATTGCACCTTTCACTGGACAAGAGCTGTAGGGCAAAATGTGCAGAAGTTAGGCCACAGGTTCCTTATACCAAGAATGTCCCAACTAATATATTCACCAAAAAACTTTCAGCATTGCCAATGCTGCTAGAAGAGCATATTACTGTACACCAGTATGTATGTTAAATACAGGAGCAATTACACAGCCACTGCCATACCTCATAAAGTACATCTAGGAAATAGGATCTCATCAACTATTTTTTTTTCAACAGTAACATGGCCTGTTTTTTTACCTGTTCAGTAAGAACAAACAATGATGTTAAGGAGTGGCAGAGTGCTTTTAACAAAAGAGCTGGTAAGCATTGCCTGCACTTATACTTGATAGAGCTCCTTGGAGATGAGGCAAAAGGCGTTACTGTGAATTTAAAACCGATGAACGAAAAAAGGATAGCCAGGTATCAGGAAAGAAATATGAGGAGGTGCAAGGAAGGCTATTCAAAGCATGGAAGGATCATTTCCGGGAATAAAGGACCTTAAGCGATGCCAAACGACTGCTAAAATTATGCTCTGGCATTTACCAGCCAATGGGTTTTAATTTTAAAAGTAAGCTGTCACTTTTAATCTTAAATTTAAAACTAAATATTTAATAAGTGTTTAAGTGCAATAAGGATGTGTTCCCATATTATGGTGATGAAAACAGTTTTTGCATTGAATTGAACTTTACTTGTTGAAATGAAATTTTACTGGTCGTTTTTTATAATACATTATTTTCCGTCTCTGTGCCTTTCTACCCTTAACCATATCATGTCTTGAAACTACGCTAAAGAATTTTTATTATGACGTCGAAACCGAGGTTAAAATAAATACAGTAGAGTTTTTACTCGTTAAATGCATGGAAAAACTGATAGTATTTTTTTATTAATGCAATTAGTATGTTAACAATACTGGAATAGGAATTTCACACGGGTATAACTAAAGAAGCATTACGAGAGTGCAGACAAAATGTAAATAATGGGATAGTTCGCAACAAAATATTTTCATCAGAACGATTCGCTCGGGATGGTTCACATTCACAATACGGGCAAAACAAACGTTCACAGTTGCGAAACGTCTTGATCAGTATCAATAAAGTACTCTATTAATCCTAATCTTGATAGCCTGTAAAACGGAGATGATGAATCTGAGATTCACAGAAGTATGAGCAGAATGGGAGACAGAGGATATTAGTGCAAGGGAAACTGATATAATGACAAAGTTGAGGCTCAACATGCAAGAACTGTAATTCAATTTTAAAAGTTTAAGTGAAGAAGATTTAAGCTGTGATTTGTGTGGGCCAGAGGAGGGAAAAGCGGGAACACTTGTAAATAGTTATAGGGAGTTAACCCCAAACAAGAGACGTACAGTGCACAAATTTATAACTATTAGATTACCTTTACAGAAAACAGAGAAGAGTCATCCCTAATCCAAGCGTTTATGAAGATTTATTTGTGGCAGCCACATGCTCCAATTTTTTTCTCTCCTTTTTTTTAGGGAAAAATAAAAGTGAGCCTCAATGTAGGGCTAAAGAAAATATGATTTAGAAATAAAGAAAGTTTCGCTCCCTGTGCATTTATTGATGAAGTTACAAAGAAAATAAATGATGTATACAGTATATTCCCCGCGGCCATGGCAACCAACGTTTATTAGCCTCTGACAGTACGCGTTGTCATAACTGTATACAATAAGATGGATAGACAAGATTATGATAACATCTCATTGGTTTGATGTGAGAGACTAGAGAAAAAATATGTAAAAAGGCATAAAGAAAGTGGTGTCAGTTGAAACTGAAAGTGTTTAGGTGGGATACAAGACCATAAAGTGCCAACATAATTACCTATTAAAGGTTTAGATGTTACTCATGAATGGCAGAGGCAAGGGACAGTGACATTGCCCTATCAAGCAGCACAATGCCCTAAAGACTGACCATATAAGCCCCCTCTCCACCATGCTAGGACCAAGGAGGGCCAGGCAATGGCTGCTGATGACTCAGCAGATAGAACTATAGGCTCCCCTAAACCCCCCATCCTTAGCTCACAATGATAGTGAGGTTGAAGCGACCAAAGGAACTAACGAGTTTGAGGGGGGGGACTTGAACTCCAGTCTGGCGTTCACCAATCAGGGACGTTACCACATCGGCTACTTGAAAAGACTGAATTCTATAATCGTCTCCTAAATGTTGTAATGGGAAATTTAAATGAAAATAAAAAGCTTCTCAGTGGGTAGCTAATAGCAACCAAGTACTGGCTAATAAATTTCCAGAATTCCATAAAAAAAATAGAAAATGTAATTGGATCTTTAACAGAAATTCCATTTCAGATTGGTGATGTACCAGATACACAAATAAGGTTAACGAGATGCAGTTACAAAGGAATGAAGCCATCCGGATTAAGGGGAGCAAAGAAAATTTGTGCGATATATCCAATGAAAATATCCGAAGTTTAATGTGGTAGGAACGATAAATAACTTACGAAACTTGGAGGAACATCCACATAAATATTAATAACAACCTGGTCCTAATATCTAGTAAAGTTCGTAACCTGCTATAGGGGTATCACTGGACTGTAATTTGTCTCTCAGTGATCAAATGAATATAGTAAGAATCACTGGCTATCACCTTAGAAACATTGCTTTTGTAAAGAAGTATCTGGAAGAATATTCTGTAAAGAAAGATGCAAGTAACAGGCTATTACTATCATTGACTACTGTAACTCCATTACAATCTACCTAAAGTGTAACTTAAGAAATTACAAAGGACAATAAACAGAGGAGCAAGATTAGTAAAAACTATCACACCCTTAGAGAGGATTTCCCTTAAACTAATTGAATCACACTGACCGACAAATAAAGCTAGAATAAAGTTTAAGATATGTACAGTGACTTACCGAGTTATCAGAACTATACTTCCAAAATATCTATGAGAATTGATGCACATCGTGCAGCTAACGAATCGTGTCGGGACAAGAATAGTTACAGATGGTTTCATGTTACTGGGGCCAAGATGTACTGTACCTCTACTGTAGGTTCTAGATATTTCAAATATGCGGCCTCAAGACTATGGAACAAGCTCCCACAAGTCAACCGAAAGACTGAAAGATTTTAAGGTTTTCAAGAAGATGAAGACTTTCTTGTTTTCTAAGAGCGTCGATAATATGGATTTGACAATCATAGCGGAATACGCTGTGTGATACTCTAAAATCCAAACAATGTGTACAGTATATGGTAAACAGGTTCTGTAGGTCCTGTAGGGCACTGAGTTTCCATGTGTGATATGACCAGGAAAACAACCCTTAAAGTAAGCAAAGACTTTGATAGTCCAATAAAGGAAGTGGGCCATTATAATAAGGGCAAGGGGATAAGGTAAATATTTAAGAAGTGCTGTCAGGTTAGGTTGTAGCTGACAATGATGCCCTGTCTGTAGGTTCCAACACTTCTTCTCCTGCTCAAGTAACCTAATTTGCCCACGGAGGTCTTAATCTGTGGACTGTGGAGCAAGCATCATTGAACTAGGAACTTGATGTTGCTTGTTCGAGTTTGAAATTCTTGTGGCTTCATATGCTTTTGATGCACAGATTTGAATCTTTTTAGTACACATGTAAAAAACCTAATGTTGACCATTCATTCGTTGCTTTTTTTTTATTTTGGCATAATTGTTTCCCGTAATTAAATTTATTCTTAATAATATGTGTCAGAAAATGAAGCAATGTATGTCAGTTAAGCTGTTTTTCCTTCCCATTAAAAGCAGTATGTTCATGTTGCTTCTAATGAGTCCACTCGTTATTACTTTAAGAGCTGTTTTGCTTGTCCTATCCGGCACATAAAATCCGTGTGCCCTGCAGGATCTACCAAATTTGCTTTGTCGCCTACTTTCTTAAGTATTTAGAGTAGCTTGTCTTATAACGCAATTTACGTTAATTGTCAATCGATAATATCACAGTATTCCATGAATAAAAAACTGTCTCCTTCTTGAAAGCCTTTTATATCATCAGCTTTTTTTTATGTTTAGTGGAAGATTGTTATTGCATACAATCTTGGGGCGCCAACCGTCTAGGACTGGTGCATCTTGACTACATTAACTTTAAAATCCGTAACTACTCTCGTGTCGACACGATTTGTTTGCTGCACGATGCATAGCAATTCTCTTAAATATATTGGACGTCCAGTTCTGATAACTTGATGAAATCCTTGCACGCGTCTTAAAATTTGTTTTAGCTTTAATTTTGTGTAATTCAGTAAGCAAGGGGTAATCCTTTCTCGGGGTGGGACACCTTTCATCATTCTTGAGCCTCTGTTTATTATGTTTTGTAACTTATTAACTTGTAATATTGGTAGGTTGTAATAGATAGCTATAATAATCAATCTTAGAAGTCTAATAACACAGTTATTCACAAATTTCTTAACAAAGCATTCATGTACATATTTCTTTCGGAGGTAATATCCAAACATACTTGGATTTATTTCATGGAATCATTAGCATAAAAGATATCTAATGCACTCTTTTTTTTTTTTTTCATTGTGACCTAAGTTATTCTTCCATTATGACCCCCTAGTTATTCTTCCATAGAATTAAATTCTGTTAGAAAACTAACTGTTATGAAAGACGTGGACTAGCGCAAATCAAAGGCAAATAGAAAAGGTAGAACAAAGAATAGCTGATGAGGGAAAGATGGATGTTATTAATATTTCTTTTCTGAACCTCCATGTCTCTTGAGTTCTGCAATCCAGGAATATTCATTTCTTAAATAGGTATTGTGTTTTTTTCCCAATATCAATAAGAATTATATGAGTGAATATAATGGTAATGAAACTGCATTTTAATTACCACAAAACTTTAATAAATACCATATTAAATAACAACTCATAATAACTTAATTAACTTAAAAAGGTCCAAATAATTCTTCTACACATGACAATTATATACAATCTTCACATTCAGAACCATTAATTAAGATTTTGCATTACCTTGCACTTAAAATGCAAAAAAAAAGAAAAAAAGATAAAAAAAATAATGATGATAATAATAATAACCACAATGGATTTCCTTGAACAAAACTATAAGAAATTACACATGAATCTGTTGCAAATGTAAATCATAGCAAAACCAAAGAAGGTGGAATTAGAAATGTGTTTTAGTTGATTTTCAACTCGTTTTCTGATTTATACAAAAAAAAAAAAAAAAAGACACCAAAGTGATAATATGCATTCGTCTAAATCTGATATACAACAATAATATTTCACTTTCTGTTTTTCGTTTTTATGTATTCCAAAATTATTCCCATGTTATGAAAATGTGAATATCAGTTCGATTAGATTATATATATATATATATATATATATATATATATATATATATATATATATATATATATATATATATATATGTGTGTGTGTGTGTGTGTGTGTGTGTGTGTGTGCGTGCTACAGCTCAAACATATATGAGGATATACAAAGGCTAAAGGTAGCAGATTACTTATACCAATATCGAAATAAAGCCAGCCGGACTTTTGGCTATCCTAATTTCTTTAAGGCAAACATTTGTCCCGAAAAGATATCTTACAGAGCATCGTAGAGTTTCTGTTTATTTTTTCTTTCTTTCTTTTTTTGTAAATCTACTAAGCCTGAGAGTCCATTCTTGTCAAGCATCTCTCTCCAGAATATCCACTCTTGCAAGCGCAAGTGTGTGCTCCTCCTACGACGCTGCACTTGCCCCCATACCTACAGAATCTTCTGGGGCAGTAAGCTTCTTCGCATTTTGTTCCTGAAAAAAAAAGAAATAGAATTAATTGCACATTCCTTTGTTTACTTTATTTAAAGGGCTGCTCTCCTGAACATAGCAGGCAAGGAAAAGCCCAGTGCACTGTAGGACCTGCGAAATTTTTGTCGTATACATTCTTGAGTATTTAAAGTATTATATAGCTCTATGTCTCTATAGATGTTGGTCTTGAGAATATATTCTCTAGTCTAGACTCTAGACCTGGATATAGCGTAATCTGCGTTAATTGTCAAATCGACGTTATCATATGATTTCAGGAATGAGAAAGTCTTCAAATGCTTTTTCGAAAGACTTTACATCCCCAGTACTTATAATGTCCAGTAGGAGCTTGTTATACAATCTTGGGGCCGCATATTTGAAATTTCTAGAACCTATATTCGAGGTGCATATTGGCTCCAATAACTTGATACTATCCGTAACTAGTCTAGTGTCTACACGGTTTATTGGCTGCACGATGTGTGCCAATTCTTTTAAATATTTAGGACGTATAGTTCCGGTAACTTATTCTAGCATTAACAGCTAATGTAGTTCAATCAGTACAGGAGTAATCCTTTCTTGGGGTGGGACACCTTTCATCAATCTTGCTCCTGTTTGTTATGCTTCGTAACTTTTTATGTTATAATAGATGGAATTACAATAATTTATCTTGTTAATAACACAATTAATCACAAGTTTCTAAACAATAAATTAATTAATCTATTTCTTTACGAAAGCAATGTTTCGAAGATGATGTTCAGTTATTCTTACTACACTATTTATCTAAGCACTGAGAGACTCTACTAGATATCAGGACTATGTTGTCTTTAATACTTATAAGAATGTCACCTTAGTTTTTTAATTGTGTCTTTAATACTTTTGATAAACCAATAGTATACATACAAAATAGGTTTTGGTCCAGTGAATTTCCCTTAACACCTGTCTTCTTAATGATAAATAAGAATTTACAATTCATACGCAGTAGTTTGTCACCTAAGCAACCTTTTAGATACTCGAAAGCTCCTCCTTCAATACCAATGTATCATAATTTTTCTAGTAGTAAGTAGTTCTCGCACAACTATGCCAAAAGTGGCACTAAGATGAAGTAAAATCAGAATGCCACATTTGTTCTCATCCATTGAATCCAATAAATAATTCATAACAGAGCATACTGCTGTCTCTGTAGAATATAATTGTTTGCATGCTGACTAAAGCCAACGTATCCCCAAAGTTTTTGCACAATTAACATTATCAACTAATTGATTCGATTCCAGTAGTTCACCAAAGGCAGCTGCATCATGATGAAATGCGTCAATTTTTTTAATGTCAACAGATAACTAATTTCATTGTTGCCATGTCAATTATCTCAACGAACTTACCGAATTCTTCCATAAAAAAATTTGCATTTGTTCTTAGAGGTTATAAACTACTACAGTTGCTTTTTATCATCTAAGACGAGAATATGTTATGAGAGCGAAAAGCCCAATCACCCCTACACACAACTTGCTCCCTCTTGAAATATGAAAGAAAACATGTGTAAACAACTTGCTCTTTCTTGAAATATGAAAGAAAACATGTGTAAACAACTTGCTCCCTCTTGAAATAGGAAAGAAAACATGTGTAAACTACTGGTGGTCATTTCAGCTATCTTAGCTTTGTGAAAATCGTTTAGCCATGTTTCAGGTATCGCTAATATGTTAAAGCATTCCTATTCTGTCAACTGCCTAATTGGATATTTCTATTTCTAACAGCTTGAATAATTACATAGCAGTAGTCTATGATGTCCAATCTATTCATATTTCATAATTTCTGCTAGCCACATCAATTCCATATGCAGTTTTACGATTTTTCGAATTTACCATATGATCATTAGATTTTGTTTTCTTTAGTATGATTTATAAATTTTAATTCTTGAGAACTGGATTTCTTGGTCTTGCAAATTCCTACACATTTAATACAATTCATGAAAAGTCTTGAATAATCTTTATATTTGTTTGAATAAACAAATGTATTATTGATAAAACCATGGATTTCCTCAATATAAACATCAATGAAAAAAGTCAGTCACAAAGTCTTACCTTTGAATCCGAAGGGACAGACACAAAGAGGACCTCTTAGTCCTGCGATGCAAGTGCTTCCATTCATACATGGATTCGGATCGCAGACCCCTGTGGAGTCTCCTTGCACGGTTACTCGAGCTCCGTATCCTTCAGAACCACCATGAGATGACGAAGAGGAGGAGGAGGAGGAAGCTGATGCGGATCTCACGTACGATGTGCGGGCAGACTGCAGAGCTTCGGCCCCTGCGATCTGAAAAGGACGGGTCCTGTGAGTCGAGAGAGGGACAACATTTGGTTGTTTTTTGTGTGCTTGAAAGCCACGTGAAACCTTTGTTGAATTCTTCTTATTTTTTAACTGCTAAAATAAAGGAGTAGTTACGAAGGCTAATTATTAATATTACTAGACAAAATATAACATTTCTAAAGCGTTTGTGTGTGTGTGTGTGTGTGTAGTTGTTAAGATTGTCTGTGGATCATACTTTGCACTGTATTCAAAATCCAAGACAGTTAATTACCCCTATTAGCATTAAGTTTAAAGATTATTACTTGGAGACTGAGATACATTTGAGCAGATGATTTGAGCTTACCTTTTTTGACTAATATTTAATGTTTGCTTTCTTGATCTCTTAAGCTCATTGCATATTGACAATATGAGTAAGGTAAAAAGCATCTGATTACATTCTGTATGATGTACTAGTGTAATGCTATTCTAATATATGGGTCTTCGTATTTCATAGAGTTGTTTAGATGAAATATGAGTAAAGAAAATGGAAGTTCATTAAATTTGAATATTTTGGATTCTAAAGCTAGTTTCGCACAAGACTATTGAATTTCTTCAATTATTAAGTAACCAGTATATCATGTCAAGAATATATAATATATTCTTTGTGAATTTTAAATTACTTTTAGTGCTGTTTTTATTCTTTTACTTAGATATATGATCCTATGTCCTCTCAAATTCACTCTTATGTTATTACCTCAAATCACAAAACTTACTTGTCCCGGTGCCCCTGAATACACACGCCTGTTTTCTTGAATCAGTTGTCCATCTCGGAAACTTCTATCTTCCTCTCGTCCACGAACTAACTGACCATCTTCATAATACTCTTCCCGTTCCTGTTCCTTTCTTTGACTATACCCATCGCTTGCCCCATCTCCACCATAGGAGGACGAATGGCCAGAAGAATAACCATGAGAGGCTGAATGAGAAGATGAGGATCCATGGCCAGAGTAGCCCGAGCCACCTCCCACAAGAACACAGGAGAGACACCCAGATATATCCGTGGGAGAAGATCTCTGTGATGCCCCATAAGTAGCTCCATATTGTCTAGAGGAAGAATCCCCACTTGAAGTATCAACACTTGTGAATCCATCAAAACCTGAGGACGAGCTTCCACCATGGAATGAGGAGCCAACAGGAGAGCCAGAAGTTTCATGAGATGAACCAACGATAGTAGTAGTAGCTCTGCTTGAATGGCCTGAAGCAGAGCCTCCTGTAAGCAATGAAGAACCAAGTGACGAACCAGACCTGTCATGGGAAGAAGTACCAATGACTGTGGTTGCAGCTCTGCCAGAATGACCTGAGGTAGAGCCCCCAGTAAGCAATGAAGAACCCAGTGATGAACCAGAGCTTTCGCGGGAGGATGTACCATAGACTGTCGTAGCCCCACCAGAATGACCCGATGATGAACCACCCGATGATGAACCTCCAGTAAGAATTGAGCCAAGAGAAGAACCAGATCCTCCATGAGAGGAAGTACCAAAGAAAGTAGTTGTAGCTCCACCAGAATGACCCAAAGATGAACCTCCAGTAAGCAGCGTTGAACCAAGAGAGGAGCCAGAGCTTTCATGAGTTCTAGAGCTTTCTTGAGCAACAGAAGTAGAAGATCCTTCATAAGACTCATCAGCATGTGATGAGGATGAAGACAATGATGATGACGATGACCCTCCATATGAACCACCATAGCTGGAATCGTATGATCTGCTTGCAGAACCTCCTGATGGTCTGCCATAGGATGACTCTGATGCTGTTCTCAGGCTATCTCCCGACATCATGCTATGTAGAGCATCCTGATATCCCGTTGATCCTCTCGATTCTTTCTCGTCAAGTTCGGTCCTGTTTTCGTAGACCAGTGAACCATCCTGAATGTATGAAAAAAATTAATCAAGTTTGTTTTTCTACTCTTCCTAAAGAAGCAAATTATTGATATTGTTAATAATTCGAACTTTGATAGATAATTACCAGTAACTATTCTTTAAGGATACAACTAAGACACAAAGCTCATTATGCTAGAGTGTTACAGAAGCGTTATAGTTTGCATTACCTGGTAACGGCGTTCGTGATGGAGGTCATAAACAGGCTGGCCATTAATGTATTCCTGTTGCTGTCGAGTTTCCTGGCGATGAGTTGTGTAAACAGGTTTTGTTAGGATTCTGGAGGTATCAGCTACCTAATTAAAAAAAAAAATAAAGAAAATCACTAAGAAGCACGCCCTTTCAATGTGCTGTTTACAAGAAGTGCTGCATTTTTAAGTGAAGAGAAAAATGATTAATAGAATCTAATTTCGGTAAGGTCAGAGGATTGCTTCTTTAAGGCAACTTCTGTTGCCCTATGTTCTGCAATATATTCTCTTTGAAATGAGCAGTCTTAAGTAATCATTGAAGAATGTTATATAGTTTCTATATTTATTGCCTTCATTATCTATTTTTTTTTCTTTTTTTTTTTACAAAATTTTAATCATTTTTTAACATCTATTCTTCCTCATGTGATGTACAAATGTAAAAAAAAAGTTATTTTTGAGATTTTTTGTTTCCTTTCTCCTGGGAATCTTTGATACTTACATGCCGTGTTTCAGATGTCCGCCCGACACTTCCTGGCCTGCTCTCTGAGGTGACGTGTTGTTGCATGTGCTGTGACTGCCTCACTTCATGTCTGTCTGTAGTGTCAGAATAACCTCCAGCATACCCAACACCAAGGTGAGTTCTATCATCAGCTGGTAGCCCCAAATCATCTTCATCTTTCTCAGTTCGGTTTTCATGGACAAGCTGACCATCTTCAAAACGTCTCTCATGATGTAGATCATATGTCTGTTGTCCATTCACATATTTTTTCTCTTGTCTCACCTCATGACGTTGTGAATAGCTTTCAGGTTCATAGCTACCTTGCAAAAGGTTTAATTGACTTATTCCATATTTCTGAAGTTCTGCAGGAGTTAGGTCATCAACACCTTGTTCTGTAACATTTTCATGGACTAGCTTCCCATTTTCATAAATACGCTCATAATGAGTGATACCAACTAACTGCCCATTAATGTACCTTTTGCTGGTGCGGATCTCAGAGCGTCTAGATGAAACCTGAGAATGGCCAGCAGCGCAGCCGCTTATTTCTGTGCAATCTGATGTCAGTGGTGAACCTGAAACAACAGCAGGTTCTTGTCCTCCAACTATCGTTGAATGTCTTCTGGTTTCATTATAACGGTAATGACGAGATCCAGTGGTTGCAGGATAAACTCTTTGTGACTCATCAACAGTAGATGTACGAGAATAGTCACGACGAGTGTGATCTATAGCAGGTGAAGGCTGAGCAACAAGTGTTCCATAGATGGTATGAGTTCTGTTGTAAAGATATGAAGAATGAGAATAGTCTGGTGCTGCATCCAAAGTCCTTTCAGCAGAGTCACCACTACCATATGGGAACCGAGATTCATCAGATTCATCATGATCTCTTTCAAGTGACTCACCAATGTCACCAGTCCTGTCATCTACTGGTGGTGGGGCAGGATATGCTGAAGAATCTATTTCATTTTCTACAGGAGGTAATTGTGGCGATTCATCATCTAAAGGGCTTATATCATAACGCTCTTTGTCATAATAATCTCCTTCTTCATGACTTGTGTATGGCCCACTGATAACTCCAGGAATGCCTACTTGTCTGTGCTCAGTGCTGGAGGAAGTTCTTCTGCTGGAATGTTCCCCTCCAGAATGAGCAGAAACACGATCCTCATGTTCAGAGGAATATTCTCCTCTCCCATAAACAGAAGAATACTCTCTCTCTGCGCTGCCTACTCGAGAACTTTGACTATAGCCTGTATGACCATCAGAAGGAGCACCAGACTGAGAGGAGGAAGAAAGATTTATTGTAAATGCCCGACCTTCACCACGAGGTCTTGTTGATGTTGTTTCTAAATCAGAACCTTCTCTATAACCTGTATGACTAGCAGAAGAAGCACCAGAGTGGGAGGAGGAAGAAAGATCTACTGCAACTGTTCTAGCTCCTCCGCCAGTTCTTGGAATTGATGATGATAAATCAGAAGTTCCATCGACGCGACTACCATATCGTCTTTCAGAACTAACCGAGTGACTTCTTGTTTGGCTGAACGATGAATCAGATACTCCTTGTCTACGTGGTAAATCATCATCTCTTGAAGATTCTGGGCTTATTGTATTCGTGCTTACATGTGCTGCATAAGAATCATCTCCATCCAAAGAGGAATCAACAGCGCTTTGCAACAAGTGTCTTTCCTCCAAATCATCAGAGGAGAAAGATTCCCTTTGATCATCCGTAGAACTTCCACCTGAGGTACGAGAAGATGATGAGTATCTATCATCAGAATAAATTCTTGATCCTGATGATCTGTCCCCGTAGGATGTGTAAGATGGGTATAGGGATGGATGCCTTCCAGATGATGGTTTGTAGGATGGTGACCTGTAAGATTCATCTGATGTATGTGCTACTGAACCACCTGGAGATGGTCTATAACCTTGACTGACAGATGATGTTTGGTAACTTTCTTCAGATGTTCTGGTTGAACTTCCAGACACTGGTCTACGTGAGGGGTAATATGGTGACGCACTCTCTGGAGTTTCTCCACTATAGGTACCATATGAGACTCTATGACCTGGTGCATGAGGAGATGGTTGCTGAGAATAGTAGGTAGAAGTTCTGTCTGCTGAATCCTGCACCCGGTGAGAAGAGCTTGAAGTTGAACCACTCGCCGGATAAGAAGATGAAAAGTCATCTGATTCCTGTCTATAATGTACAGAAGATTCATGAGATGGTTGGTAAGAAGTTGAAGATCCCGTACCTTCATGAGTTTGAGATTCTTCTCTTGAGTAAGTTGAAGTACTGGGATATGGTCTATAGGAAGGATAGCCAGAGGAATGCTCTCTAGAATCAGGTGTACCAGGTCTTTGTGGGGAAAGTGCACCACTTTCTCTTGAGTAATGGGTGTCTGTTGCATGCCCTTCTTGGGTAGCTCGTGATGAACTTTCATAGCTTGGCCTGTAGCTAGAATGGACAGATTCACCAGAAGAAAATGAAGATGCAGAAGAAGATGGACTGTAGCTTCCGTATTGATCAGAAGAATCCCACCCTGGTCTCTGGCCACTTCCATAATATGGAGATGAAGCTGGATACCAGGGGTTACTAGTTTCTTGGTATTCATGTCTTCTCTCATAATATCCTCCTGGAGGTCCTCCAGAAAGTACATCAGAAGACTCATATTGGTGTTGAAGGTCTGATGTTCCTAGATCATCAGCATCTTTTTCTTCTGTGCTATTATGTACAAGTCTTCCATCTGCATACTTTCTTTCCTCCTTTTTTACATACACTGGCTTTCCATTAACATAACGAGTCTGAGTGTGAAATTCTGTGCGATGGATCCCACCCCTTGTAGGGAGTATTGGTTGTGACCTATAAGGCCCCACTTGTCTATGCAAATCCTCTCGGAGTCTAGCAACTTCTGCATCAAAACTACTGGAGAAACCTTCTGACCCATGACTCCCAGAGGCAAAGCCACTTCCATAACCTTGGGAGCCATAAGTACGGTTCTCATGTCTCACTTCCTCAGTTCTCCTTGCAACGCCTGGCTGAATAGCCACGACAGATGGAAAACCTGGTGCATGTCCCCCTGGCAGCATCGCAGGTGTCCTAACTACACCAAAATCATCTTCATCCTTTTCTTTTCTTTCTTCATGAACAAGTTGGCCATCTTGAAATTTTCGCTCATGATGCAATTCATACACTGGTTGACCATTGACATATTTCTGCTCACTTCGAAACTCCTGGCGGGATGAAGTTGATTGAGGAACTCCATAGGAGGGGTACCTGACAATTGGCCCTGGCACTAAAGCCCCTCCACTGCTATGACTGCTGCTACCACTACTCCAGTCAGAGGTACCCAAGGTGCCGGTAGCACAAGAAAAGCATTCTCTCCCATACACTGGATAGTTGGCATTCCTTGACTCCCGGAATGACAAAGAAGCATCTGGCTGTTGATAGAAATAAAAGGAAAATAAATTAATAGGATGACCGAAAATTAACTCAGCATTCAGGTATTCACAGTATAAACTGGATTTTACGAAAATTCACACACGGTCAAGAAAACTATAGTCCATTTCTTTTAGCGATGCATATTTGCACCGACTCGCGGCGGTGCCCTTTCAGCTCGGAAAAGTTTCCTGATCGCTGATTGGTTAGAAATATCTTGTCCAACCAGTCAGCGATCCGGAAACTTTTCCGAGTTAAAAGGGCACCGTTGCGAGTCGGTGCAAATATGCATCGCTAAAAGAAATGGACTATAGTATGCTAATGGAATTAGTACTGAAGAGGAATATGAAAATTTTGAAATGAAGTTTGAGTGTTAAGAAAAATTTGTAATTCAATGGTATTTCTATTGATATGAATAAATGAAGGCACTCCTAAACCCACAACAAACAGACGCAAATTATTTACACTTGTGTTTACAATCAGTATTACCTTGCGTCGATGAACTTCCATGGATGGTCCTAGTGGATGCTTCACTACGTAAGGAGATTGTACCTGCATGACGTCATGATCCGCACCTGTTTTTTCGATGAAATTTTAGTGGTATGGACAAGTTACTCAAAAACAATAGTAAGATTAAAATTTTCATTCAACTTTAAGTACTTGTCAAGAAATTTGCTTTATAAGAAAAAAACTGAATTGGAAAACGTCTCCACCAGATGTAAAGAATTGTCAATAGAGTTATAAAAAATCCTTTATTGTAGCAGTCAAACAAAATACAGGTAATAACATCTCTTGGGTATAATTGCAACTATAAAGCAAAGTATTGTCACTTAAGCTTTATAGTTTTACTGAATTGCTCTTGTGTCAGCATGGTTTTTTTCCTCATTGGGTAATTTTTTCTTAGAAAGTTAAAACCAAAGCCTTTAAAACTAACACAAATGTATTTAAAGTTAGCACCAAGGTCTTTTAAAGTCAACACCAGGGTCTTTAAAGTTAACATCAATGTCTTTAAAATCATCACGAAAGTGTGTAAAGTAAACATGATAGTCTTTAAAATCAACATCTAGGTCTTTAATGTTAACACAAATATCTTTAAAGTCAATAGGAAGGTCTTTGAAGTCAGCACAAAAGTCTTTAGAATAAACAAAAAGTTCTTAATGTTAACACCAATATCTTTAAAGTTAACAACATGATATTTAAAGTCAACACCAAGGTCTTTAAAGTCAACACCAAGGTCTTTGATGTTAATACTTAAGTCTTTAAAATCACCAAAATGTCTTTCCAGTTATCACTAAGGGAGTCAACACCAAGGTCTTTGATGTTAATACTTAAGTCTTTAAAATCACCAAAATGTCTTTCCAGTTATCACTAAGGGAGTCAACACCAAGGTCTTTAGAATAAACACAAAAGTCTTTAAAGTTGAAATCAACTTTAAAGTCAATACCAAGGTCTTTAGTGTCAATACCAAGATCTTTATTGTCAACTCCAAGGTCTTTAAAATCACCACCAATGTCTTTTAGCCAACACTAGGTCTTTAAAGTCAACACCAAGGTCTTAGTGTCAACACTAAGGTCTTCAAAGCCAACATCAAGGTTATAGGGTCAACACTAAGGTCTTCAAAGTCAACACCAAGGTTATAGTGTCAACACTAAGGTCTTCAAACTCAACACCAAGGTTATAGTGTCAACACTAAGGTCTTCAAAGTCAACACCAAGGTTATAGTGTCAACACTAAGGTCTTCAAACTCAACACCAAGGTTATAGGGTCAACACTAAGGTCTTCAAAGTCAACACCAAGGTTATAGGGTCAACACTAAGGTCTTCAAAGTCAACACCAAGGTTATAGTGTCAAAACTAAGGTCTTCAAAGTCAACACCAAGGTTATAGGGTCAACACTAAGGTCTTCAAAGCCAACACCAAGGTTATAGTGGCAACACTAAGGTCTTCAAAGTCAACACTAAGGTCTTTAATGTTAACACCAAAGTCCTTAATGGTAACACTTACCCCTTTAATTGTCAACACCAATGTCTTTTAAGTCAACACTAAGGACTCTAAAGTCAACATCAAGGTTTTTAAATTCAAAACCAAGTTCTTTAATGTCAACACCAAGGTCTTTAAAGTTATCACCAAATTATCTAAAATCACTACCAATGTCTTTTAAGTCCGCACCTAGGCCTTTAAAGTTAACACCGTCTTAAAAGTCACCACCAGTGCCTTTAAAGACAACACCAAAGCTTTTAAAGTCAACATAAAGGTCTTTAAACTCAACACCAAAGCTTTTAAAGTTAACACCAAGGTCTTTAATGTAAAACACCAAGGTCTTTTAAAGTCAATACCAATGTCTTTAAAGTCAACATCAAGGTCTTTAATGTAAAACACCAAGGTCTTTTAAAGTCAATACCAATGTCTTTAAAGTCAACATCAAGGTCTTTAATGTAAAACACCAAGGTCTTTTAAAGTCAATACCAATGTCTTTAAAGTCAACACCAAGGTCTTTAATGTAAAACACCAAGGTCTTTTAAAGTCAATACCAATGTCTTTAAAGTCAACACCAATGTCTTTTAAATCAGCGCCAAGGTTTTTAAAGTTAATACTTGAGACAGTGATCATTCCTGCGGTTATTTATGCTTGCATGAAGATATCGTGTGATATTGTCACTATTAAATGCTAGAAGGCACCGAAGCAAGGGGGAAAATCTCTCTCTCTCTCTCTCTCTCTCTCTCTCTCTCTCTCTCTCTCTCTCTCTCTCTCTCTCTCTCTCTAGATGAGATCACAAATACACTATTCTCTATTGCATATATTCAAAAATCAATAATAAGTCTCGGCTATTACATTCTCTTCCTTTTTTTTCTCCATCCTACACGTAACTCATAAAAGTGGACTTATCATATCATGGCCAATTCAAGCATATTAAGTCATATCAAAACGATTCTATAACAATATTTACAACGGGTGGGTTTTAAATCTACAACCAAAGTTATTCTTTCAGCCATATGACCATAGGGAAAGATGCAAACCAAGAGATAGCTAAGTAAAAACTAGTTTACTACGAATCACACAAATAAAGTTCTCCTCATATACCTAATATAAATAAACAAACGGAGAAGTACTCGAGATTGATATATAAACTAAAAACTTACCGACTTGTAAAGTGAACAAATGATGAATTATAAAAAGAGATAAAATTAAAAATCCCCAAGCATTGGTTATATGTAGCATACAAAGATTGTGAGTACATTTGTGTTTGTGTGTCAATTAGTAGTACACAAAATGTCACTTAGACAATAGAATATTGCAATTTTTAATCCGTTAGTTGCTGTTTTGTAAACAAATATTTAGAATCTCTATGAGAGAGTTAAAAGACCAGCCAGCAACACAATTATTTAGCAAATGAAAAATTTTACGGTATGATTACGTAAGTGTATCCACTATATATCACTATCAAGCAGCTAATTATTTATAAACTGTGTTTCAATACATAATTGTTCTTGTTGTTATCGGTTTTATGGAATTAATGGTTATCGAATTATATTTTAGAATGTTACTGCTATTTGTTTCGATTTTTATAATATTCAATCTATCGAAGACTTTAAATTAAATGTCACTGATGTCTAGAATTAAGGCTCCGAAATTAACACCGTATTTGCATAAAAACAAAGTACAATCACTAAGGCCGTGAACATGGGTTGAACAGCAACAAAAATATACGACTAAATTTCTCTCTCTCTCTCTCTCTCTCTCTCTCTCTCTCTCTCTCTCTCTCTCTCTCTCTCTCTCTCTCTAACTGTCCTCTCGGAGCGAACACTCTTTCAGATCATAACAGTGTTTGGTAGTTAATGAAATAATATTGAAACAACTGTATTAAATATTTATAGAGAATTTAAGATTGTTTTTAAGCAAACGAGAAAAATAAAATCTTCATATTTTGTGCAAAGACGAAGGTCAAGCAAGACCTGAGAAGAAAAAACAGCATTGTTTAGATCTTAATATTTCTCTGATAAAGCTGTTATTATTATTATTATTATTATTATTATTATTATTATTATTATTTTAATTATTATTATTATCAATATCAATATTAACATTAACATTAACATTAACATTAACATTAACATTAACATTAATGTTAATATTAGTACTACTAGTAGTAGTAGTAGTTGTTGTTGTTTTTGTTGTTATTGTTGTTGCATTATCTTATAGGTAATAAAATACACAACTGTTCACAAAGATGGAAACATATCCAAGACGCAGATAAACAGACGGAGTGAATTTTCACATTATCATTGACGTCGTAGCTACGACGAACGATATAGAGAAATGAAGATCATTACAAATATGCATAAACAGTAACAGAAATATGTAAGGGAAAAGTTAAGACAATAATGCTCGGTACTTTGAGGTATTCTTTTAAAGCAGTATTTCAAAGGAAAATCTTAAAAGCAGCAAACTAAAGTAGCAATGACAATGCCTTGAAAAACCATTACGTTTTGTATCTTCTTGATTCTCTGCCTCGTATTGTTCGCAGATCTTCATTTTAGAACTACTACCAATAATAAAAAATATTAATAATGATAATAATAATAATAATAATAATAATAATAACAATAATAATAATAATAATAATAATAATAATATTTCTACGGTTTTTATGAGAGGTGGTTATGAAAGGAGAATTATTATCAATCGTCCATAGCCCAAATCGGCTGAAATGATAATAATAATAATAATAATAATAAGAAGAAGAAGAAGAAGAAGAAGAAGAAGCAACAACACATTAACAAGAAGATAACACGAATTATGTTAATACTAATATCGTCAATGAATAATAATATTAATGGTAACAGTATCAGTAACGTTAATGCATGAGACAAACATAAATTTGAAAACAAGGGAAAACTGTTTTAAAAATCCAAGAAAAGTAAAACTGAATGAAAACTTTTAATAATGGTACTTTTTATGGGTTAAATTGCAGAAAATCTTACCCATGCTCGAGGTTGTCAGAAGAGCCAGGAACAGAGCCCCTAAATATGTCTCCCTCATCTTGGCACTTTCTCTTCGCACTTTCAACCAAAAACAAAGTCTTTTCTCCTTGTTTTAAAGAAAAGTCTCCAAATCTCTTCTCTTTCAAATCGCAACACAGCTGATGTGGCGGCAATATCGCAGGAATCTAGAATTCGTTCGTGATCTAAAGTATCGCCATTCTTCGCTTGGTGAGGCGTCCGCCACGAGACAAGCTTGTTATGGGTAGGTGTGGCACTGTCAAGTCTCTGAGGAGGAGTAGCGAAGGAGGTCTTGGGTGCCTGTGCCCGACAGCAGTGCCAGGCAGTGTAGGAGCTTGAGTAGGAGTGAAGGATAAAGGTCACCTTGTCTGGTATTTATACGACTCTCGGGTTACTTCACCGACTTTGCTGCGTAGGATAAACAAGAGAGGGTAGGAGTAACAATGTGCAAGATTTTCTAATTCAGCGTGTTTAGCTGCATCTGTGCATCTAAATTGCCTATTTTATGGCACTAAAACATGATAGAGATGACAAGGATTAATAACAAACTCTTTTGGAAATCGAAAAGGCTGTTTTGACTTTGTAGAGAAGATGCGAAAATTGGTTTCCATTACGGGAGAAGCAAAACCGACTAGCGTCGAAGAGGCCTATGCCCCGATGTTATGTGTTGTGTCACCCGCTTTCCGAGAACGCCCATCTATGTGGACCCTCGCCGAATTGGCAAGATGGACCTGCTGTATTATCGCTCACGTCATAGGACAGAGCCGGACTCTTGGTTTCCTCTGCTCCGTGGATGTGTTTACAAGGCTGCATCCTATCCGGCTTGGAAGAAATACTTAGTAAATTAATCAAGAGAAAGCGGTGATGACTCAACCGTCCTATCTGTGGGAAACTCGTCAGCGAATTAGATTTTGCTTTTGAAACTATAAGATACAGACTACAGTAAATGTAGAGCTTTGAATTTTAAGATGATACTAAATATACCGACTTTGTTTATAATCGGGTTGGTCAGCAACATATTAACGTAAAATAAGAACAATGCTTTCTCTCTTTTCATCAGCAGTATGCTTGCAAATCATGGAGAGAAACATTACAAGGACAACAGCGTAAACGTCACCAAACACGCGAAGTAAAACAAGCCGAGCATCACTTCAAAACTAAACTGATATAAAGTGAGTCAATAAGAAAAATTTTCCTCAACAAGCACCCAGCATGATAGCAACGGTTCGTTAAGCAAAATTGATTGTTCCTGATAAGGAGATACGGACAGCAAAAGAGGCGGTTTAACTTCCATCGCTCTCCACATCTACAAGAGGTCATTTTACTTGCCTCTGAGGGCAGGGTAGCATTATTCAACATACCATGATTAGTTTGCGTGGTGACTGACATTTTCTTATGATCTGTTGATGGCTTTGTGCAATGGGTCTATAGAATTTTATCAAATTTGTACCAGCCTCTGTAATATTCTTTTTAATTCGCACTTGTTGTTGTAAATCCCTCACCACAACACTCTAAATGTAGATATTTGTATTATTTACACATTTTTAATCACTTTTACGTTTTTTTTCTTTCTTTTTGATAACGCAGAATCTAATTTGAAGTATCGCGAAAAATAATTGATTTATCTATGTTGTCATTTTCGTTTATTAGCTTTTACTATTGCTAACATTTATACATATTTCGACAACGCATTTTAATTCTTTGTAATTCGATCCAGGATGAGGGAAATGGATAACAAACATTAGGGAAATGTTAAGTGCATATTAACCTAATGGCAGAGTCCATTTCTTCAATATTAAGTAATAATACTTCATTACGAGATGATCTTTTGGTAAGCATTCTTTGAGAGATCGCATGGCTTCTAATATCTACAAAGGTGATGTTATTTGATTCCACCTCTAATAGCATACTGATCTCTTTCTTGAATGGATGATAACAGTTTCTCGGGATCTCTCTTTTAAAAGTTTTTTTTCCTTATTACATTTTTTCACTGTCTTACACAGTCGCTGGTAGATATCCTGACCCGTCATCTTCCACAGGGAACTAATATCAACCAGAGTCATATCTGTATTGACTCTGATATCAGCGACCTCTTGTGCATGTACCTCAAGATTGAGTGCGTGTTTTTCACTACAAGTATAATCGAATTGTCTTCATTGGCAACGTAAGAAATGTCAAGGCTCATTAACTCTTAAATGTCTCTCGAATTTCCCATTCAACTTAATTTGTAGTTTTCTTCTCTTCGTTTCAACGGTCAAAGATTATTTGGATTCGCCCAGTTCGAATGATTATAGTGACCAGTCAATTTAAATCATATCTGAATAGATGAACAAATATCTTTTTCCCCGAGACACACAAAGGATGACCCCCAGCTGGCAAACATCAAACTTAACACAACAACAAAGCTAATGCTGAAGTCTGAGAACCCGAAGCCAAAACACCTGTTCATATTTACTGGATGTAGTGTCAGTGTTACGTAAACAAGGATTTATTTCTTGGAGCGATCTGCAGTCCATTGAGAAGTTTTCTATTTTAATGCTACAGATTTAAAAGAATTGTAAAAAGTGTAGCTTGTTTGGAAAAATCGTTTTCCAGTCGTTATTACATCTTGATTGTATTATTAAACCTTAATAAATTGTCTTTCTTTCCACCACGATAAGAAAAGTAATCTAATGGAATTGATTGAGTAAGGGTGCGTCATACTAATTTCCTCGAAAAGGAATATTTTCCTAATTTCTACAATCGTGCCACTACAAAATACTTTTCATTACACACTTTCGTTTATCACACAGACATGCAATAGAAGTGTGAATTGAATGATTTTTTTTTTCAAATGATAGAGAAAAAATTTAAAAATCAGTTAGTAGGTATGTCAAGGCACCAGCCACCAGTTGAGATACTACTGCTAGAAAGTTATTGGGTCCTTTGACTGGTCAGGCAATACTACATTGGATCCCTCTCTCTGGTTACGGCTCATTTCATCTGTGCCTACATATACACAGAATAGGCTGGCCTATTCTTTACACATTCTCCTCTTTCCTCATACACTTGACAACACTGAAATTACCAAACAAATCTTCTTCTCTCAAGAGGTTAACTATTGTAATGTAATTGTTCAGATGCTAATTTCCCCTTTGGTAAGGGTAGAAGAGACTCTTTAGCTATGGAAAGCAGTTTTTCGAGGAGAAGGACAATCCAATATCAAACCATTGTTCTCTAGTCTTGGGTAGTGTCATAACCTCTGTACCATGGTCTTCCACTGTCTTGGGTTAGAGATTTCTTGCTTGAGGGTACACTCATGCACACTATTCTATCTTGTTTCTGTTCCTCTTGTTATTTTGAAGTTTTTATCCTTGTGTTATTTTCAATTTTTTATAGTTTATATAAGAAAGATTTATTTTAATGTTATTATTGTTCTTAAACTTCTTGTAGTTTTTCCTTATTTCCTTTCCTCACTGGACTATTTTCCCTGTTGGAGCCTTTGGGTTTATACCATCCTGTTTTTCCAACTAGGGTTGTAGGTTAGAAAATAATAATAATAATAATAATAATAATAATAATAATAATAATAATAATAATAATAATAATAATAATAATAACAGGTTAAATTGTTTGGAAATCAAAATAGAAGTTAGAAACATGGAAAAATGTAAATAATACCTTTCCCCACATTACGATAATGATTCCCCTTTTTGTTGTCGACGGTTCGAGACTGAGGGAACAATACAAAGACCTTTAGGTAATGTATATAGTAGAAATCACTTGCGTGAGGTGCGCTGGCGACAACATCATCCTGCCAAAGGAATGAAAAGCTATAGGAAATTCTTCTGGAATATAGAAAATATGTATTCACCCTACTTCATTGACCTACAAGCTTCTTGACCCCATCCCACCCTTTCAGGGGATAGACTAGGTCATTTTATAGTTACCCTTCATAGGCAACAGCTAATAATAATAATAATAATAATAATAATAATAATAATAATAATAATAATAATAATAATAATAATAATAAAACGTTATTTATGTCAAACTGCTCAACAGGGAAAAGTTTGCAAAATGTTTGAACCTCTGAAGTGCCACCGATCCAACTGTTTGATTAGGAAGATCATTCCACAATCCAGGCACAGTTGGAATGAATCTAGAATACTGTGTAGTATTAAGCCTTATGATGGAGAAGGAATGGCTGTTAGAATTAACTGCATACCTAATATAACGAATAGGATTGTACTGTCTGGAAAGATCTTAAGCGCAATGAATGATCTGAATTATAAAAAATCTTATGCAATATGCATAAAGAACTGCCTGAACGAAGGTACCAGTTATTGATATCTAGATCAGGAATAAGAAACCTAATAAATCGTAAGTTTCTATACAACAAATTAAGATGATAGTCAGCAGCTTAAGACTAAGCAGCAGAACAATACTCGAAACAAGGTAGAATGAGTGAATTAAAACATTTTCTTTTCTAAGGATAAACTGATTACCGAATATCTCAAAATAATTTTTTTAAAAGCCATATTTTATGCAGTTGAAAAAGAAACCGATCTAATGTATTTCTCAAAAGTAAATTTACTATCAAGAATCACACCTATAATCTTAAATGAGTTCTATAGAGTTAAAAGGACATTATCAAAGCAAAGATCTGGATGTTGAGGAGCAACTGTCCTTGACCTACTTACAATCATACTTTGAGCTGTGCTTGTAATTAACTCCATGCTCCATAATTTGCACTATGCACTAACTTTAGGTAGATCTCTATTAGGGGATTCAGCAACCATAGGTCTATAGTTTAAAAATGGAGTTGATGCAAAGAGAGTAACATCAAATGAATAGGCAACGAGTTTTCTTCTAGGGCAAACCACATCTTCTTTGTCTGCATCTTTTCCCACCTTTATGTGGAGTCGATGTTTCTGGCCAGCTTTCTCCATCTACCTCTGTCCCACACTTCATCTCCGGTTAATCCCTTTGATCGAAGGTCATCCTTAACACAATCCATCCACAGGTCATGGTTATATAGTATGAAACGTGATGTAACGAGAACACTACCCTGAGGGAAACCAGATGTTACATTCCTATACTCACTATGGTGCTCATCATCAACTGCCCTCTGAAATTTATTACGTGCAAATTCAATGATGATGTTAAGAAACGAGCCTCCTATCCCCAACTGATTAAGTTAGAAAACCAGGGCCTCATGATTAACACGGTCAAACGCAGCACTAAAATCAAAACCAATCATACAAACTTTTTGACCAAAATCAAGGGATTTCTATACAAAATTGGAAATTGTAAGAAGTGCATCAGATGCTTCAAGGACTTTGCGAAAGCCATACTGCATATTAGCGAAAAAGATGATTACCTTTAGCATAGCCTACCTACTTAAACGTTTTACCAAAATGACATTAAAATTTATTGTTATTATTAGCTAAGCTATAACTGTTAGGGGGAAAAGCAAGATGCTATAAGCCCAAGGGCTCCACCAGGGGAAAATAGTCCAGTGAGGGAAGGAAACAAGGAAATCGATAAACTGCAAGGGAAGTAATTAACAAATAATTTCAAATATTCTAAGAACAGTAACTACATTAAAATAAATCTTTCTTATATGATTATCACCCGATGCTAGAAAAAGTTTCCAAAGAAATTCGTACATTAATTTTTGCTTAATCCTGATAGATAACAAATGAACAAGCAAATCACATAACGTCCTTAGGGTAGGTAATAAAGAAAAGGCTCATATCCCATTTTTCAACAAGGTCCTAAAACACTGGTTGAAACGCTTTGCCAGAGTCTTTCACACTTCCATGTCACTCCATAAACAAAATTTCTACGTTAAAATGGATGCAATGTTTATCCAAGGGTAAAAGTTTACCACTATTCATCTTGCTTCAGGGTACATTGGGGCACACTTATCATTTTTCATTTCTTCTTGTTTTTCAAGTGTTTATGGTTTATGAAAGATCTATTTTAATGTTGTTTACCTTCTTGAAATATTTTACTTTAGTTGTTCATTACTTCTCTTGTTGTTTATTTGTTTCCTTCCCTCATTGTGCTATTTTCCTTGTTGGAATCCTTGGGCCTATAGCATCCTGTTTTTTTTTAAAATTAGGGTTGTAGCTAGATAATAATAATAATAATAATAATAATAATAACAATATTAATAATAATAATAATAATAATACCAACAAAAAGAAAACAGCTACAATAGTAATAATAATAATAATAATAATAATAATAATAATAATAATAATAATAATAACGATGATGATGATGAAAACCACTATAATTTCCTATCATGGCCTAACTGGGCATTCCAATGGCAGACTTACACAACAGATTCTGGGGTTCCACGAAACCATTTCATAGACGTATGGCCCATATAGGTCAAAATCTCCTTCAAGGCTTCCTCGGTTACAAGGTTAAGCTTTCCTTAGAGGACGAGCTTTTTTTTTTTATATAGAAAGTCCCAAGGAGAATTGTTGATGATGTCTTTTTCTCAGTAATAATGAGGTTAACAACAACTTTTTTTTTTTTTTTAACTGAATTTGCATAAGAAGTGATTCGAAGCTCAGTGATGCAAAGACCATTATGATATGGCCTCGGTTGTAATTACCATTATTATTATTATTATTATTATTAGTAGTAGTAGTAGTAGTAGTAGTAGTAGTAGTAGTATCATTTAAAATGCATAAATATTCTTAGCGAAGAAGTCTAATTATACATTACTTTACTAAGATAAACTTTAATAGACCAGAATCACCATATAACTAGCTGAAAATATCATATATAAAAAAAAAGAGACCAATAAACAAATATACAATTAATTTGTGGTGTGAATTAAGTCTTTCTGAAT